>NC_053498.1:137498525-137849358 GCF_905171775.1 Rana temporaria | reverse complement strand
CCTCCCTGCTCGGCCGAGTCCTACTATGGCGATGCACTACACGAGCCACTGTAGCGACCACAATCCCGTCCCGATCGTCTATTCAAAAATGGCACTGGGTGGCGCCATTACGTTACTGCGCATGCGCCGCCCGGCCCGGACTTCCACAAGCACCAAGTACGGTTGTCAAGGATGCAATTTGCCTCAGTGGGGGCGGGCGGAGCGGCGATGGCGGTTGTCAATTTGCCGCCCCCCCGAAAGTGCCGCCTGGTACATTGGTACCATCTGGTCCCATGGTAGGGCCGGCCCTGACTGGCGCCCATCTTTCCACCTTGCACTACACTGACCATGCCTAGTAACCTGCACCCTGAGGAACAATGTCAGCCCTGCCTGACTCTGGGGGTCACCACCAGGCCTCTGAAGGCCGGGGTGAGTGCTACATTTACAATCTAAAACTAACCTATCTAGCTCTGTAAAGAAGAAAGCGCTATACATACCTTTTTTGAAGGTGCTCCTCCCATGCTGATCTGTCAGCGCCAGCTTCACTGTGGAGGCGGGTGCAGAGGAGGTAGCCAACAACGGAAGCCCCATAGTAACTCTATAGGTGAAGTCACTTCCCATTTATTTCCCAGTCCTTGTTAAAAATCTCCTCTGCAGTGCTTCCACCACTGGAGACCGGAATGGTTTCAGAAAAGGTATGTACTGTATAGCGTTTTCTTCTTTACAGGGCTAGATAGGTCAGTCTTAGATTGTGGTTGCCAGTAGATTGAGATTTTAATGTTAGGGTGAACTGTTTAACAGAAAGTTTATTAACAAATCAGCATTACAAAACATTCAGCAGTCAACATTCAAGTATTTGTAATTACTGTGTCAGTCTGAGGTATACGTTCCAGCTTATAACATTTCACAAATCCATAAAGGCTTCTTCCCAACATTTCTCAACTGGTGAATTTCAAGCATATTTCCGTCTAACGCCCGCCCTTGAGTTCAGTAGGGTATACAATCACTTTCCCCATGGGAAACCCCCAGGTGCCCAACAAGTTTGCACAAGTAAATTCAATCCTCACCTGGCAAGATCAGGTGGCACCCAGCGTGGAGGGGGGGGGCGAAGTGGGGGGGAATCCATCACTAGTCCTAGGGTAAACTTTTACTTTAAGTTTAATTTGACGTTCATAGCTGATGTGATACTCTAAAAGCAGGGCAGTGGAATAATACACTTTGTAAATAATAATATAATTTGATGGACTTTCATTAGAGATTGTGCTGGAACATCAGATGCTGGAAACAGCCTTTACTTAGCTGCAGGCTCTCCAACATGAACATTACAGCATGGCAGGAAGAACAAGAGATATGGGCAATAGTAAAAAATAAGAGAACCACACTTAACTACTGGTTTTACTAGGCTTTTACATGGCTTTGACATGGATTTTATGGAGTGCCATGGTAGTCATCCTACAACCATAAAATATGATTATGGGATCCTTAAAGAGCAAAGCTATTTCTTCAAGCAGGCTAGGCAGGTAGACTAGTAGTTATATCATATGGGGGTTTTAAATCTTATTCATACTGTTACCATTTAATGAAATGTCACCATATGGACCAAAGATTGTACAGGTTATTATAACCACAAGAATAAAAGAACATCTAAAATGTAGATGCAATATATTTATGTATACGCACTACAATTCACCAAAATAATTCTTAAAGTTTTACTTTCACTTTACTGAAGAGCCTCAGATTTTACCAAATTCTATCATGGTTAGTCTACCACTTGTAAACGTGTGTCCCTGCCACTGTGGAAATGTAAGCGAAAACGACACAGAATTTGCATTGAAGCTTAATGTAAAGTTCCAGACTATCGTTTGAGTGGAGAAAGCTTTGGTTTTGTCTTTCTCTGGATGCTGTTGTCCCATAGGATCACTTTCAAGACCCTCCGTCTTACCCACAAGTGCACACAAGGAAACTCTCCTCAATACTTGTGTGAGAAAATAAAGCATTACACCCCTAATCGCACTCTCCGATCAACTAACCAAAACCTCCTCCACGTCCCCAAGTCCCGCTACAAATCAAAGGGAGAATGAAGATTTGCATTCCAAGGACCACGGCTATGGAACGCTCTACCCACAGACATCCGCATTGGAAGAAAACCATAGAGCATTCAGGAAAAAACTTTAAAGCGGGGGTTCACCGTAAAAAACAAACAAAAAAAAAACTGTTCTATCCAGCATACTGCTGACATCAACAGTATGCTGGATTTTTTTTTTTTCCTGGTCGGTACTTACCTTTTTCACCCGGCTTCCGGGTTCTCGCTCCCCCGGGGAGTAGGCGTTCCTAAGCTCTGCATAGATGAGTGACATGCGCTTCATCGCCTTTCCAAAAATATCCGAGTGGGATTCGGCACTTTACGGCGCCTGCGCAGTCAGCTCTACACGGCAGGTGCAGGCGCCGTAAAGAGCCGAGACCCCGTCGGATATTTTCGGAAGGCGATAACGGGCACGTCAATCATCTATGCAGAGCTCCCCGTCGGGGAGAAGGAGCGACACACCCACTCCCCGCAAGGACGAAGACCTGGAAGTGCGGCTGAAGACAGGTAAGTGTACACAAAAAAAAAATTGACAACGCTACAAGCCTTTATTAAGGCTAGCGATAGGTTAGGGAAATTTTTTTTATTTTAGGGTGAACCCCCGCTTTAAGACTCATCTCTTCTGAAGGATAAGGACGACACTAGATGGAAATAAGCGCCTTGAGGCGATTCAGTTCGCATTTGTAGCGCTATACAAGTTATTCACTCACTCACTCGGTCTGATAATTTCAGAAGGGAAAAGGTTTTTTTTTCTTGTTCAGTGGTTAATATCTTATTTATACATTAGCCTTGGCACTCTGCAGGTCCTTCAGTCATGAAGGGGAATGACTATTCGTTTGACCAAGTTGGTTAAGTAGACTGGCAGTTATATCACTGGAGGGTTCCAACCCTTAAATTTGAACCATAGCATTAAATTTCACCATATGGACTAAACTATTTACAGGATATTACAAACACAAGAAAAAGAAACTGGCAAAGGTAGACAGTATGTACAGACAAGACAATTTACTATAATTATACCTAGGTGTTCACTTCTAACAGACTAGATTCATATTCAAATACAATATTGGAAATTTCTTAAAATTATAAGACATGTTATAAATGTTTTATAGTATGTCTGGAATGTGGTGCTTACAAAGCACTGAACAAACAGGCATCCACCCCACGCTATGACAGAAAGAAAAATCAACCAAGAATGGAGTTCTAGATTAACTTCAACCCACATATACACGAGCTGCGTGCCAAGCACTGTTCTGTCCTCAAATGTCCCCAGCAAATGCCTTTAAAACAATACAGGGTTTGATTTTATTTTTCTTCAAAAGATGCACAGACAGTAGAAGAGAACCAGAGGCTCTGTGGTCATCCATATCCCTATTCTCTATCTGTACTCTGTCCAACTCTCCGGCACTGAGAAATGTCCCGTGTCTTTCTTGCTTTTATTGTAAACACTTATTATAACAAAGGCTAATCTACTGAGATCCTCCTACACTCTCACAAAGGTATACTCAGAGTCAGCAGTACAGTACCAATTTTAAAAGTGTAAAAAGTGATATATATTCTAGATCCCAACCGAACCGGTAACCTGCCAAGTGACTTGCAACTTAAAAAAAAAAAACATGAACGCTGCTTTCCGATTATGGTTACCTCCTGAGTATGAGAATACAAACACACTGTCAGCAAGGTTAGGAAAGGAACCAATTAAAGCAATGTTACATGTTACATTGTCTGGCAATTCAATGGTTTATTGCTTTGCTTGCCACGGTCTTAAGAAAAACCAACATAAATCAGTATTACCAATAATCTGAATCTCGACTCTCAGAATGCTATATTAGTGTGTAACCTTGCATTTCAAGGATTAAACTTTTCTTTTTCTTTTCTTTTTTTATTATGTGTAGTCTCTTCCTGACAGAATTGTCAAGGTCATTTCATCTCTGGCCTGAGCTTAGATATCAGAAACGTTTAGAAAACGGTCATATAATAAATGTATTGTCAGAATGATGGGAACGCAAATTGAAAGCTGTGTCAATTGACAGTTTAAGGGAGAAGTATAGCCAAAGATCGTTTGGCTGTATGTCTCCTGTGGATCACAGGAGTGCAGTCCGTTCTGCACTCCTGTGACCCATTTTCAGAAGACAGCGGGCTGAAGCTCCGGTCCAGGCTAGGGAAGGATCACGGCAATATGGTTAGGACCACAACTAGGGTTGTCACCTGTTCGGGATTCACCCTGGACAGTTCGGGTTTTGAATCATGTGTACGGGTGTCAGATCAAATGAAACCCGGACACATTATTCAGACTGGACTTTGGCTTTCCAGCAGGGTTGCTGTCTGCAGTTGTCCAAGCGGAGAGTGTAATGTGTTCTCAGTGTTTCCCCTTAAATCAGGATTCCCAGAGCATTGTAAGAAGGGGTATTACCGTGCTACCAAAGGACTTGTGGAAGGGAAACTAATGGGAAGGGAAACTAATGGGAAGGGAAACTAATGGGAAGGGAGGGGGGGTGGGAGAGTGGGGAAGGACAGTGAAAAAACAAGGGGAGAAAAGGTAAAACTGCTGCGGCACTGCAAGTGTATCAAAACCCAAAATATATGAATAAAAAATAGTGCTGCGCTGTAGGAATAGGAAATAATATTATAAATCTCATAAATACAGTGCTAGATCCAAAAATGAAATAAGTGCATCTAAACAGTGTAACAGTACACAACTTCAGTGATGCATAGTAACAAATCCAAGGTGAACACAATAGTGCTAGGTGAATAAGACAGCAGGCGCTGCTAGAGCCAGGCGGCTACAAAACTATACACATGGTGATAGCAAACATATAAACAGTGAAAACAGCATAAGTGTTAATGCAGGAGCAGCAGGCTAAACGCTACTGGAACGCATGTAATAAAGTGCTGGTACCAAGTGTCCAAACATATAGGTTTACAGATTCACAGTACAAGTACGCCGGAGTATCTACTTTCAAATTTGCCGCGTCGTATCTTTAGTTTGAATCCTCAAACCAAGATACGACAGCTTTTGGCTTCGATCCGGCAGGCGTACGGCTTCGTTCGCCTTCGGATTGTAGGTGTAATACTTCGGCGCCCGATGGGTGGAGTTTGCGTTGTTTTCCGCGTCGGGTATGCTAATTAGCTTTTTCCGGCGATTCACAAAGGTACGCGCGGCCGTCGCATTCTCTTACATTGTCGCTAGTCGGCTTTTCCCGGCGTATAGTTAAAGCTGCTATTCTGTGGAGTATAGATAAACGTGCCATGTTAAAGTATGGCCGTAGTTCCCGCGTCAAATTTAATTTTTTTTTATTTTTTGCGAAAGTCGTTCGTGAATAGGAAAGGACGTAACTCACGTCTACGGTCAAAAAATGACGTCGGTGCGACGTCATTTCGCGCAAAGCACGGCGGGAAATATCAAAACGGAGCATGCGCATTTCAATGGGCGCGTGGACGCGCTTCATTTAAATTAATCACGCCCCCTACCCGCCCAATTTGAAATACGCGCCGAGAAATACACTACGGCGCCGTAACTTACGGCGCGAAATCTTCCTGGATTAGAAATTCCGCCAGGTAAGATACGGCGGTGTAGCGTATCTCTGATACGCTGCGCCAGGGCAAATCTCTCTGAATCTGGCCCATAGTGCTTGCCGGGGAAGGGTTCCAATTTCCTTAAAAGTAGTGCAGATATCCCCTTACCTTACTGCTGTAAGGTAGTAGCATAAAACAACTCTATATGGATGAGTGCAGCAACAAAATTTCAGGACGTTGGAGGTGGCAATGGTCCTCACACTTAAAGATAAAGGAAAGCACCAATAGCGTAATAACGTAGGAGCAATTTAATAGTATAAAAACAGCTTATACACTAGGTACTCACAAAAGGTAGTTTTAAAATACAGAATATAAAAAACGAGTGGCGGACTCGCTGGCATCACATCCGGTACCTCTTTGAACAGGACTCTTGTGCATATTCGTCACTCACAAGTGACTTCCTTCAGGACTCCTGAAGAAGTCACTTGTGAGTGACGAATGCGAGCAAGAGTCCTGAAATTTCGTTGCTGCACTTATCCATATAGAGTTGTTTTATGCTGTTACCTTACAGCAGTAAGGTAAGTGGACATCTGCACTATTCCCAGAGCATTACTTAGGTCAAAGTCCCATGAGTTCTCCCTTACATCAGTCTGCAGAGTCCCCCTTATTGTGTAAAGAAACTCTGCAAGTTCAGATGTAAAAGGGGAACTCTGTGGATTCAGGTTTAAAAGGGGAACTCTGTGCACTCTGAAGTAAGAGGGGACTCTTGTGATTAACTTCATATGATTATAAATGTTATTTATTCACAAAATATATGTACTGCATAGTATATAAAGTGTTCGGGTTTGACTTGAAGAAAAGGTGGCAACCCTAACCACAACCCTGGTTCGTCACCTGTCTCAGCCTCTCAGCGAGCTGCTGAGAGCCTGAGTGAGCCGCCCCTGCCCCCTTCGCAGCTCAATGCTCCACTGAGCTCGGGAGCGGGGGACAGAGCAGACAGAGATGACTGACAGTCATCAGCTCTCTGATCAAGGAGCTCTGAGAACCAAGCGATCAGCGGTGTTTGATGGCTCGATTGTGTTAAAGCCAGCAGCAGACAGATGCTGCATTCACCTAGGTAAGTATGATTCACGGAAAAAAATTTAAAACATATTTCGCTTTTAAGAAGGGCCATATATATTATGCATTTTTCTTTCCTTCAACCACAGATTGAAGAAAATAAAATTGCTTGACACAGTAGCGCTGCAGGAGGAAATCTCTCCTGCATCGCTACTGTGTTCTGCCACACAGAATACAATGATCACTGTGGGCGACTATAGCCAATGGCAGTGATCGGGCAAAGAAAACTGGACAAGCTGGTTGTACTGAAGTTGATTTCACTCTTTTCATACCACAGCATCAATTATAAGCTCTAACCTTTCCTTGGAGGCCCTACAACGTGACAATGGGTTTGCATTTTTGCTCTGACAGGGAGAAAATACAAGCAAATAAAAGGAAGTGCACACCTGTCTCTTGGAGACAAGGCTGCACTATTATAACCACAGAAAAGTGGAGCTACAGATATTTAAAACTGCACATCCATGGTTTCCTTTAAGTTGGAAGATGAGAATCAATAGCCAGATGTAAAGTGTATTAAACCAAAAGACAAAAGTGAAATATATTGCCGGTTAACAATCCTTAAACATGGTGTTTAGGTTTTCTTTCTTTTTTTTATGCTTTTTTTCATTATTTTCACCCAGTGATCTATCCAATAACAGTTTTCCTGTTTTAGGGTGTCTCCACTCTGGATGGAGGAACAACGGAGATACCCATAGACAGCAGCATTGTCAGTCTGGTGGGAAGGGCAGTTCTAGATGCACTACCAGATTTAGATGGACTTGACTAAAGTTAAAGCAGAATTCCAGCTAAGACTTTTCAGATGACAAACTTTTTTGAAAGGCGCGATTTGCTGCAATTATCACGCGATCCAGTTACGCAACCATTGCGGCACAATCGCATTGCATTTGGGATGCCATTAAGGGATAACGACACCCAAACGCAAGTTGCACGATGTGCAGCAATCACCATGATATTTGGAATAGCAGGCAGAACTGCTGTGATTCTGCCCGCTATTCCAATTCGCAAAGTGTGAATGAAGCCTCAAACTAATGCAGCGACCACATCTAAGAATTGGTAAACTGCAATTTAATATATTTTTGTTTTGGGTTCAATACCTATTTAATCTTTTGAAACATTTCCAAAATTTTGTGAAGTATTAAAAATGTCCACATCCCACCAATTGACATTATAAGCATCACATTTGAATGCTGCATTTTACTGAAATATACACTCACCGGACACTTTATTAGGGGTTGGAAACATTCCTTTAGAGATTTTAGTCCATAGTGACATGATAGCATCATGCAGTTGCTGCAGATTTGTCGGCTGCACATCCATGATGAAAATCACCACATCCCGAAAGTTCTCTATTGGATTGAGATCTGTTGACTGTGGAGGCCATTGGAATACAGTGATCTCATTGTCCAGTGATGAGATGATTTGAGCTTTGTGACATGGTGCATTATCCTGCTGGAAGGAGCCATCAGAAGATGGGGACACTAAAGTCATAAAGTCAGCAACAGGTAAGCAACAGGTAAGCTGTAGTGTTTAAACGATGCTCAATTGGTACTAAGGGGCCCAAAGTGTGCCAAGAAAATATCCCCCACACCATTACACCATCACCCTGAACTGGTGATACAAGACAGGATGGATCCATGCTTTCATGTTGTTTTTACGCCAAATTCTGACCCCATCATCTGAATGACGCAGCTGAAATCTAGACTCATCAGGCCAGGCAACATTTTCCCAATCGTCTATTGCCCAATAAAATACATTTATGCTTGTAACATGACAAAATATGGAAGATTTCAAGGGGTATGAATACTTTTTCAAGGCACTGTAGGTGTATAAAAGGTCTATACAACCTGTATTAGTGAGGTCCATGAAGCAGCTACCACTGATCACTGACACTAAACTTACAGGCACTTCTGCACCAAAGTCCTGCACCCTGGTGCCCACAGCTATGTACGGTGACAGCGGAATGCTTAGTGGCACATTTTCCACACTTTGGGTTTTAAAAAGATTTAAAAAAAGTCGTGTTTCACAATTATATCTTATTATCCAATCTTGGTGTTTTTCTTGCCACTTGCCTGAGAACAGCAGTAGCTGTGCACGAAGCGAGGAATGGCAACGATAATGTAGGGGGTGTAGTGTTGTGCGTGCCTTGGCTTTGCTCAACTCTTCTCCAAGTGTAATTTGCTGGCCTCCCTATATTGTAATACGTTCTGTTTTTAGATGTCCTTGCCCTTCGCATCAAGATTCATAGCCAGCGTACGTTTTCAGATTATTATTTTTTTGCTGCAGCCAGAATTTTTTTTTCCTTTGCACAGAATAATGGCATTGGAAGAAATACATTTTGAATAATTCTTTCCATAAAAAAAAAAAAAAAAAACACAAGCTAAGTTCACCTTGTCAGAGGCATCAACGTGTCTTTCTCCAGCCTGGCACTAGTATCTCTGGACTAGCAGTTAGCAGCCAGTCTCTGCATGTTAATATGTGATGGGTTTCTGCAAGGCTGAAGTTTTACTGTCTGTTGCTTAGTAACATCCTTGCGGCAGTCAGTGCTGAGGCCGCAGAAAATTTTAGGAAGAAAAGCGATTGAAATTTATCAAGAACACGACTCATTGAACGCTGGCTAAATCACATTTCGAAGACTCCATGGTTACACGGTTATTTTAGACATTGATTAATTGTTGGCTTTCCTCACAATACGACTTTTGATGTCACTAGGGCAGTGTGGGAAGCATAAAGCTGTTTTGAATGGCTGGTTGGGAGGCAAATGTTATTTATGTACGAGTTGTCAGAACAGCGGTATGTTCAGGTCCTTCTGGACCGCCGTCATAATAGCAACCTTGAGCATTAATGCTTCAGAGAAAAGCGCACCTAGCCAACCTGCAATGCAGAGAACGGATATCATAAATTTCATATTTTTGATACTTTGGAGCTTATCCCGTATCTATGGCCAAAAGTGTAAAATTGTATATTCATTTCCACATTGTATTTCTATTATTTGTAGTCTTCTTCTATTCTATCATTATAATGATCTTGAAGTTTGTAAACTTACTTTGTGATGATCTCTACATCTTTACTTCCTTGAGTTCTGTGTCATGTAGTCACCACGCCTTGTGAGTAGGCGTTCTCAACTACAGAGGTGCTAAGGAGGAGGAGTTTCAGGAGGCAGAGTCAGTACAGGAATCAATGCTTGCAGGCAGGAAGGTACCATGGGATATGTGGTGTTTAGAAAATGAAAGTAAATAGAGGAGAAGATGCAAAACATGCAGGGAATCCAGGAAATTATAAAACGGGATGGCAGCAGAGAGGAGGCAAGTACCGTATTTATCGCGGTATAGCGCGCTCCCGCGTATACCGCGCACCCCTAAAGTTGCCCCGAATCCTGTGGAAAAAAGTTTGTTTTGTACTTACAGTTTTGGTGTCTTGCGCGGCGTCCCTCGTCGGGTCCGGCGTCCGTCTGCGGCTTCGGGTGTCCTCTTCATCGGGTCCGGCATCCTTCTGCGGCGTCCTCGCGTCCTCCCCGCTCAGAGTTTGAATACTGCGCTGACATATACAGAGCATAGTACACTCGTGTATTGTCGGCAATGCTCGGCTACTCTCGCGCTGACGTCCTGTACGTCCAGGACGTCAGCGTGGGAGGAGCCGAGACTGCCCGACAATACACGAGTGTACTGCGCTCGGTATATGTCAGCGCAGTATTCAAACTCAGCGCGGGAAAGCGGGTATCGGCGATTTTCAGGGCAAAAAAGTGCGTGGTATACGCCGATAAATACGGTACTCACAACATGAAAGATTATTTTTCAAGTAAGCTTATTTGTTATTGTTAGAAAGGACTATTGTTTGTATTGCCATTACAATTTTAAAGTTCTAAAATGAAAGTGTATGCTTTGACCATAGATTTTCTTTAATAGCACCCTTGGCACATAATACACAGCAGTTATTACCAAAAAGCAGGAATACCACCTAAACTCTAGTGTAAACGATTCTGGTTTTATAAAAGGTGTGTCATAACAGGGGTAGAGCCCAGACCAAAACACCACATTCCTCCAAAATTCTACATTCAATTGACCCTGAATGCCCCAAGGGACCACATAAATTGGATTTAATGGTGAGTGAACTCTCAAAGAAAATATAATGCAATCACAAATACATGTTTGTGTTGCAGCTGTTTTTGGACCGGACCCTTTTTGATTGTGCTGACCCGGATAGGTGCATTTTGAAGGAATATTTAACCAGAGGGGCCTTTTCATTGAATGGCGTCCCAATCACCTCAAGATGTCTTCCTAACTTATTTCTATATGTGCCAAGTGACGGGCCCATTCGATGAACACCCATATTATCGGGGCATTTGACTGTTTGTTCGGCCTGATGAATGACCACAATTCACTGCGCGGCTGCACAGTGCATTAGAATCCCTGATTGGCTGAAGTAATGAGAACTTCAGTCAGCGTGAGTTTAGTGACCGTTTAACACAGTATATTTCAGTGCGTTACTGCAAGTTTAATGTCATATTTTAGTGTGTTATGTGCCATTTAACGCAGAATATTTCTGAGAATTAGTGCACGTTTAACGCAATATATTTCAGTACGTTACCTTCCGTTTAACATAGTATATTTCACTGCATTACTGCAAGTTTAACGCTGTATATTTCAGTTCGTTACGTGCCATTTAAAGCAGTATATTTCTGTGAGTTAGTGCACATTTAACGCAGTATGTTTCAGTGCATTACTGCAAGTTGAAGGCCATATAGTTCAGTGCGTTACGTGCCATTTAACACAGTACATTTCTGTGCATAATCTGCCATTTAACTCAGTATATGTCAGTGCGCTACCTTCAGTTTAACCCAGTATAGTTCAGTGCGTCACTCCGCGCTTGATGCAGTACATTTTATGTGCATTACTGCACATTTGACACAGTATATTGGAGTGTGTCAGTGCAGTTTTATTGCAGTATATTATAGTGCATTAGTGGAGTGTGTCTGTGTAGTAAGTACTTAAGTTAAAGTGCACTAAACACAACTTTCCATTGATTAAAGTGCATCCAAGTACACATTTCCACAGCTTTATTACATTTTGTTAATAAGCAACCCATCATCATGTCTGGGAGAACAAGGAGAGGCAGACATTCCCATGGCACTGTGAGGGGGAAAGCAGTGTATGTGTCCACAGGCAAAGGTGGACATGGCCAGTCCTCAGGCAGGGCATAATTTATTCTGTTTAGTGATGTTGCCCATGCTATCCAGCCACAGCATGCAGAGGGGGTGGTGGACTGGCTTACTAAACTGTCCTTATCCTCCATCACCCAAGCAGAGACTGGTAGCGCCAGAGTTGCTAAACCTGCCTTCTTGTCCACAGCTATTCCTGCCATAGCCCCAGCATCAGGCATGGGGTGTCAGACAAGTTATTTGAACACAGTGTCATCCTCTTGCTCTTTGACGATTCACAGCCATTACTTGATTCAGATGTTGGTTATTTCTCTGGTTGGTTAAGGAAGGCAGGAACATGAGCCTACAGAGAGGGGAGAACACAAATTGGCAGTCATGTTCCCCCAGCCGCAGCGTATTGCCAAGTTGTCTCCAGTGGTAAGGAGGATGGAGGAGATGATGAGGAGGTCACTGAAAATGTGACTTGGGTGCCAGATAGAGCAAGGGAGGAAAGTGAGGGTGGGGCACAACCCCAACGAGGCAGCTATCATGGAACAGTAGAGAGCAGCCACCCTATTCCATTACATTATGGAGCGGTTATCTCCCGGACCACTTCCCACAGATGAGCTGTCTGGGCCCTTCCACAGATGAGCTGTGCTGTCAATCATATCCAATGACGCTGCGCGCTGGGGGGGCGGGCCGAGTGATACAGCTATGGCTCCGCCCAGTGCGTTTCATTCCAAGGAATGGTCACTGAGGCAATGGAGGACCTCGATTGCCCCAGTGATGACGTCCTTTCTAAAAAAAACGTTTCGTGGGCAGGGCTATAGCAGTGATCTCATCCCTCCTTCCGGGGAATTGGATGCCGTTTTCTGATATATATATAGAGATAGATAGATTTTTTTTGGTGTTTTATTACCGATTTAATGGATAACACTTTGATTTGTTTTGGCACTTTAGCGCAAGACGTTCCTGTTTAAATATCAGTGCCATGCAACTAACATTTCCAGAAAGAGGGCAACAACGGGAGCTACATTTTTTATGTAATTACAGGTTTTCTAAAAGCAGCATTAAATCAAATTCCTATTGTTATTAAGCTCAGTTTGTTATACTTTAACTAGGTTAGGCAAGGCAACCAGCATTAGACCACTGATTCATGTCACAAGATATTTGTCATTCCTTTTGGTGCAAGGCCTTGTGCTTCAGTTCATGCATCCAAGATGAATTAGAGTCTAAAGAGATTTTAAATGGCTGTGAAGTACCATAGATCATACAAATCATTTTCTGATGTGCATTCAGAGGTAATGGTTCTGCTTTCCATCTAGCACAAAGCACACATCGCAGGATTTATCAATAATAATGATCTGCAAGTTAAACTAATTCATCAAGCATCTGTTCCGCACAACACAAAACTTCAAGGCAGTCTGTGGATTAGGCTGGACCTTTCGACTTAAGCCTGCTGATATCACCAGGACACGAGAGGGTACTTTAAACAATACAGAGAAATCTATACAAACAATTGCATATGCAGAGAGCTATTCTGCTCACCAAAGTCGTTACGGAAGAGAGTGCATATGCCCTATACACAACTGCTCTTACATGACATTTTTCCCAAAGAAAGAGGAATTTGACAAGTACCGGTGAAAGCTGGAACAGATGCCCCACAATACCATAATGATCTGTATATAGGGGTTGATTTACTTAAGGCAGATAGATTGTGCAATTTGCAAAGTACAGCTGCTCCAGAGCTTAGTAAATTAGGTAAAGCTTCATTTGCAAAGAATACCCAATCACTTGCAAGGAAAAAAAAAAAAAAAGTTTTTCTTTCACATGATTGGATGAAGGAAGTCAGCTAATTTACTAAGCTCTGGAGCAACTGCACTTTGCAAAGTGCACAGTCTATTTGCCTTTAGTAAATCAACCTCATAGACTCCAGTCCTCACAGATATAACATTTATACCCCAGAAGAAGGGGAATTTTTAGGCTTCATGCACATGGCCATATGGGGGATGTATAACATTCAGAGCATACGTTACTGCGCAGGCAGGTGCTTTATGCATACTCTGGGACACAACTGTATACAGCCGCCTCTTTTAATGCATCTCAATGGACAGCGGTACAAGGCGGCAGCGGGTACTGGGAATGTCTTGCTATTTACGCTGTATGGTCGCATGCACAAAATCCTAAAGTAGAACTAAAGTAAGGTAGTAGTTTTGGTACTTAAGTAAGTCAAGCGGTAGAGTAAGGAAAAAGTAATAACCCCTTAGACCCGGTTCACACTGGGCCTGACGAGTCACGTCCCATTGAATGCAATGGAACCATTCTAATTGGAGGTTCCTGTACGACTTCGGGGGCGGCTCTGGGCGACCTGCATTGGGGGGGATTCTCTTCACTTCCTGTCTCATAGTCAAAAATGACTAGTCAGCGCAGCCCTCTACCAGGACATTCTAGAGCATTTCATGCTTCCCTCTGCTGACCAGCTTTATGGAGATGCTGATTTCATTTTCCAGCAGGCCTTGGCACCTGCCCACACCTTGTCCTGGCCCTGTTGCTCATACACTCAGATGAGGTTATTGTACAACTGCAAAGACCTAAACATAAACCGTATTTCTAACATATATGTGACTGGTACAATTTTATACCTTACAGACAGGGCCGCTGATAGGGGGGGGGGGCCACCAGCCCTCCTGTAGGGGGCCCCCGGCACACAGAGGGGCCCAGACAGCAGGAGGGTTGGTGGAGAAAAATGCCCTCCATGTCTCTCACCCAGGTTTCTCCCCCTCTCCCTCCCGCCGGCTTTTAGCTGCTGGGTGAGAGACAATGGGATAATGAACCTGGCCAGCCACCACTGAGCTCCTTCCCCTGCGCCGAGAGGGGGCTGTGCTAGGAGGAGGGGTTTGTGGGAATGTGTTTTAGGAGAGGGATTGAAGAAAGAAGATTTAGAAGAATACCGTCTGGTGTGTGTGTGTGGGGGGGGGGGGCGTCAGGTAGGCTGTACGGGGCCCCATGATTCCTAACAGCGGCCCTGCTTACAGAAGCATGGAAAATGTATTTGTGCTTTTAGTATAAAATGCATTTTCATTTTAATCCCTAAAATGAGCAGTAAAGGCTCGTCTGTAGATGTATAGAGCGGAGAACCCTTTCTCAATGAGCCAAGTGTTAGCTGTATAAAGGTCAGGTTTTGATAGCGGATAGGTTATCTGCACTGCTGCAACCAATTCCTTTCTGTGCAACAAACCCCCTTATCAGCTGTTCTAATAATTGCACAGCCTTATTACACTATAACACAGCTCAAAAAAAGAGCCATTCACCTCACCATTACATGGCTCTCTGCAAAGCGCCACTAAGATGCTCAAGTGCACTCTGCAATGTTGGATAAGATCCCGGTACACCTTGATAGACAAACGTTTAACATGAAGGAAATTGCTTTAGAGTTGGAGAGGTTAATAGACTGAAAGTTTTGTTTTAGAGCACAACAACATTAATTGCTCGATGTGATGCACACTGTACAATTTACACATGACAAGGTGTTGCCCTTCAGGAACTACAATGGCAGCAATGCTGAAGTGAAGTTTTTCCGGGAAAGATAATTGGCACATAATCTAGTCTAAGCAGAATGAAATGTAAAAATCCTTCTTCCATCACAGATGCTGTTGTGTCTCCTTGTGGAGACACGCTGAATCAGCAAATATGCCAGTCATTTTGATCTGCTTGAAATTAGCAATAAGACAAAAGGTGCACATCGGCAAGGCAATACACAAAAGAGTATTTGCAGTCTTCATCACACTTTCAAGATGGGCAGAAAAAAAAAAAATCTTTAACTACTGTAGCACCCTTTAGCTAGGTGCTAGTATAAATAGTGTTTTTTTCTGCCAGCATTGGTAAATTTGGCTTGGATAGTAGCCAGGCCTGTGTTGAATCTGGGTCAGGGTTGAGTGACTCAGGGAGGCTGGATGAATCGTCAGGCAGCACCTTTGGTACTACCCCCTACTGGCTGGAACCTTGGAGAAGCTTCCAGAAGAATGGGAGGGACTGCCTGGAGTATTGAGGAGGGCCCCAGCCAATACCCAGCAGGTGAGCTGGCAGAGGGGGGCACATCTTAAATACTCTGGGTCATGCCAGCAGGGGGCAGTCAGGTGGAAGATGGGTATGGAGTGCTTAAGAGGCTGTCGTGGCCCTTAAGGGTAGCCCCCTAGTTTGGGGGGGCGGTGACCTCGGCTTGGGTGCGGGAGGGATCCTCTTACATTACATGGGGGAGTCTTGTCCAGAGGCACGGGAGCAAGAGTGAGGACAGCTGGAGCTGGTCAGCATGTCTGGGAGATCTTCAGGGAGAAGTCAGACGGGTGGATGGTGAGTGTGCAGTCGGGAATGACTGTGGAGAAGTAGCCAGGTGGGCTAGTAAAAGGGGCAGCTGCAGCCAGGCAGGCTGGCAGTGCCTAAACAGCTGAAGCTGGGATTGGTATCCACAAAGATGTAAGCTGCACACTGTATTTTTCTACACAACCCAAAAGAGCCTGAGGTCCCTGCCTGTAAAGGGCATTTGCTACAAGATCTGACTGTTGCCTTTTTGCCAGATCAATTATCTGTGTCCCTGCTGAGTCTGTTTCCTGCAAGCGAGTGCTGGAGGAAGAGGAGTGTATATAGCTGTACATAGGAAGAGTTGTCCCTGAAGTTTCTGAAGTAAAGTGGGCATCCCATAATTTCCCTAATTCCTATCCAAGTTTTATCTCCTCAATAAATAAAAAAAACGTGCTGGACTGCTCACTGACTCTAGGTGGGCCTGTGAAAATCCAGTGTGCCTGGCTGTGCAGTGTGGGGGATCCCTATTCACCAGCGGCTTCTACGTGGGGAGCGCGACACTACTCATGGTAGAATCAGAGGTTTTAGGTGCATACATTTGTACCTACAGCGTTGTGTTGGAGGTATTTGCCCAACCCTTGATTTTTTTTATTTTTTTGTGCTATAAAAAAAAAAGTGATAATTTTCAAAAAAAAACTATATATTTTTACTTTCTGCTATAAAACGCATCCAATCTAACATTTTTAAAAAATTCTAACTTCTTCATAATATTTATTCTGCTACATATTTTTGGTGAAAAAAGACATTTCCAATAAGCGTATATAGATCGGTTTGCACAAAAGTTATAGCATCTACAAGCTATGGGATAGATAGTAATGACGGCGATCAGTGACTTATAGCAAAAGACATCCTGACACCAATTGACACTTTTTGGGGACCAGTGACACCAATACAGTGATTAGCACTAAAAACATGCACTGTACTAATGACACTGGCTGGGAAGGGATTACATCAGGGGCGATCAAAGGGTTAACTGTGTGCCTAGCCTGTGTTTTACTGTATGGTGCCTTTACTAGGGGAAGAGATGGAATTTATTCCCTGGCTTGCAGAGACACAGGATCCATGACTTCCCTCATGTCAGAACGGTAGATATGTGCAATTAGTTTTGTTCCAAATTCATATTTCAACGAAATTTAACAAATTTGTTAATTCGGAAATATTCGAATTAACAAAAAAAAAACATTTAATAAATTTTTCCAAAAATGCGAAAATTCGTAAAATTGTAAATTCGGAAATTCATTCATTTGAAAATCCAAAAATCCTGAAATAAGGATAAAAATCCAAAAATTTAAATAACGAAAATCTGAAAAAAAGAACCCAAATCCCAAAAACCTGAGAATGCGCAAATCCAAAATAACAAACTAATAATAATTACTATTAAATTATAGGCATTGGAATTTCCTTTCAAATTTGGCTGTTTATTAACATAACGAATACAAATTTATCCGACGTTACGAATTGTTCTAAATTACGAATGCCGCATCTTAACGAATGGAACGTATCTAATAATAATAAAAATGTATTACTATTATTATCATTTTTAATTTGTTACGTTTAATTAATTTAGGTGCAGCATTTGTTATTTCGGATAATTCTTAACTTCTGATAAATTCATATTCGTTACAGTAATAAACAGCCAAATTTGAAAGGAAATTCCAATACCTATAATTTAATAGTTAGTTCGATAGTTAAATAGTTAGTTTGTTATTGTTTCGGATTTTCCTGGACAGCCAAGTCCCTCAAGTGGGCATGTCAGTAGTATTTTATTTTATTTTGTAGGATTCTTTACAATTCTATTTTTTTTTTTTTTTTTTTAGGATCCCTTTTTTTTTGGTGAAATATCAGCAGGGGGAATCTGTGCCACACGCGGTGATTAGGGTGTGCTCAGGCACATCTGGCACGCCTATGACATGGATATACACGGTATAGTCTTAAGCCCTGTACACACGATCGGTCTATCCGATGAAAACGGTCTGATGGACCGTTTTCATCGGTTAACCGATGAAGCTGACTGATGGTCAATTGTGCGTACACACCATCGGTTAAAAAAAACGATCGTGTCACAACGCGGTGAAGTAAAACACAACGACGTGCTGAAAAAAACGAAGTTCAATGCTTCCAAGCATGCGTCGACTTGATTCTGAGCATGCGTGGATTTTTAACCGATGGACGTGCCTACAAACGATCGTTTTTTTTTTTATCGGTTAGGTATCCATCGGTTTAATTTAAAACAAGATTGCTTTTTTTTTAACCTATGGCTAATTAACCGATGGGGCCCACACACGATCGGTTTGGTCCGATGAAAACGGTCCATCAGACCGTTCTCATCGGTTTGACCAATCGTGTGTACGCGGCATTAGGCTGGTTTCACACTTATGCATTTTTAGTGCTTTTTGCAGATTTGCACTACAGAACATGTTCCATAAGAAACCATGGTATATGGACTGTAGTGTAAATCTGCAAAATGCAAAAAGCAGTAAAAATGCATAAGTGTGAATCCAGCCTTACACCTAAAGTTCAGGTGTTAAGCCTCATACACGCGATCGGATTTCCATCGGACAAGCGTAGGACTTTTGTCCAAAGGGCGTTGGCCAGGAACTTGTCTTGCATACATACGGCAAATAATTGTTGGTCAACAAACATAAAACTACTTTTTTTTTTAGCTCTTTAGCGCCACCTCACATTTGTTGGCGAAAATTTTCAAAAATTGTCCGATGGAGCATACAAAAGGTTGGATTTTCCGACAACAGCCTGTCATCACACTTTTCCGTAAGACCTCAAGACTTAAGGCCTTAAGACTATCAAATTATGGATTCCAGGCTAACAGCTCAAACTTTGTAAAACGTGAAAAATATGTAAACTACATTTTGCAGCTTAAAATTAAAATCTGCATCATTTGAAAATCTTTGATGAATAATCGATTCACCAGTGCTCTGCAAGAATAAAAACATAAAATGTATGCTCAGCACAATAAGGAAATTTCCGGGCACATTTGGCATGGTCATGCAACACAATCATCACTGTTTAAACTTGCTCCTCTGACTCTGGCATATGATTGCAGATTCTCTCATCAAACGGAAATACAGCAATCAACTGCAGGGCGATTGTGTCATGCCAATCTTCCTCTGCGCCATAATCACAGGTTAGACATGTGCGGTGTGAAATCAGGAGTGATGAGCGAGGTTTGTTTTATGGCGACGAGTACAGTACATTGAGCATACATTAGCTGGAAGCCTATTCCCACCTGCACAAGCTCACTGACTGACATTAACATCCTTTCTTCTAGAAGCACAAAAATACCATTCTCATTGCTAGGGAAACTATAGTCTTTTTCAATTTTCAGTTTTTGCAGCTTATGACCAGGGCCGCCATCAGGAATTATGGGGCCCCTTACACAGCTTCGGGCATGGGCCCTCCTGGAGCAGAGAACCGGGAGGGGGGGGGGGGGGTTCTGCCGCCTGAAATTGAGAAGCGCGGGGGGGGGGGGGCTGCCGCGAATTGAGAAGGGGTGGGGGGCACTTTACAAAAAAAAGAAATAAAGAAAAATATATATAAAAAAAGGGGGGTAGCCATCCGGGGCCCTGAGGACCTCTGGGCCCTTTAATAAAAAGAAAAAAAAATTATATATTTTTTTTAAAAAGGGGGGCTGCCATCTGGGGCCCTCTGGGCCCTTTAATAATATATATATATATATATATATATATATATATATATATCACACATACATACATATACACAAATTATTATTTTTTTATAAAAAGAAATTACAAAAAAAGGGGGTTGCCATCCGGGACCTCTGGGCCCTTTAATTAAAAAAAAAAAGAAAAAAAGAAACCTCTGGGCCCTTTAATAAAAAAAAAATACATATATATATATATATAAAATAAACATTTATATATAAAAAAAAGGGGGGGTTTGCCACATGGGGCCCTGGGGACCTCTGAGCCCTTTAATAAAAATAAATAAATAATAATAATAATAAAAATAATAATAAATATTTTATATATATATATATATATATATATATATATATATATATATATATATATATATATATATATATATATATATATATATATATATATATATATATAAGAAATAAAATATAAAACAAATATTTTTTTATAAAAAAAGGGGGGGTTGCCATCCAGGGCCCTGGAGACCTCTGGGCCCTTTAATAATAATAATAATAATAATAAATATATATATATATATATATATATATATATATATATATATATATATATATATATATATATATAATAAATAAAAAAATATATATAAAAAAAAAAGGGGGATTGCCATCTGGGGCCCTGTGGGCCTCCGGGCCCCTGGGAACCACCGTACCCCTAAAAAAAGGGGGTTGCCATCCAGGCCCCTTACAGGTGTACTGCCTGTACCCCCCTGATGGCGGCCCTGCTTATGACTATTCGGCCTCATGTACACAGGTCATGAAATAAAAAAATAAAAACTTTGCTCTTACATTTTTCTTTCACTGTCTAAATGCCTATCTATGTTAATCCATGCACACATGGGCATTTTACAGCCAAATTAAAAGAGGAGCATTTGGAGGCTGAAAAAAAATAAAAAATACACCAGGAGAGGAACATTTTGCCAGAAAAAAATGCAGAATGCACCTAAACACGTGTAAATTTGTCTAAACACCAGCGCTCAAGAGTTGATTCATTCCAATTGCCAGAATCAGTGATCAAACTACCAGGGTCGCAAAGTTTGCACTTGCGACTGGTCCATGGTATCCCAGCACCCCGGGGGGGGTCCTTCTGCGGGTACGCAAGGCTCAGTTCACACTTCTGGGACCCCAAAGTCATGTGATTTGCTTGCAAATTCCTTGCAATTTCCTTACGACTTGCTTGCAAATTTTGTAATTTAACATTGCAGTCTGTGGCATTCAAATCCCACCAAAGTTGGAGAAGCGTAGTGCAGGTACCTCTCTTTTTTTTTTTTTGTAGCTGGGACTGAATTGATGAAAATAATACTTTTTTTGTAAAAAAATTAACATGTTATACTTACCTGCTCTGTGCAGTGATTTTGCGCAAAGCAGCCCAGGATCCTCCTCTTCTCGGATCCCTCACCGGTGCTTCTGGTCCCTTCCTCCTGCTAACTGCCCCCCCCCCCACAGCAAGCAGCTTTGGGGTGGCACCGATTATGGAGCACTAAGAACTGATAGGTGGTTCTGACTGATGGCTGGCACTGATGGGCGGCACTTATAGGCACTGATAGGTGGCACTTATGGGCAGGCACTGATTGGCAATTGCTGGCCTGGCATAATGCTATATGCTTCGCTGCCCATCTTGGTACACCTTGCACTCGGCTGCAGTACACCCAGCAAGAACTATATGGGTTGGGTGTAATCAGCTTGTTCTCTGCTGGTTTACTGCGGCCGAGTGCAGGGTGTACCAAGATGGGCATCGGGTTGCTCAACCTCTGACGGAGACATAGATTGTCACTTCTGTTACAGAATGTGACGGCCCCGGTCACAGATTCTGATGGAACCTTGCCCCAGTCAGCTTACCTTCCGCTGCTGCCAGCTGGTTGAGGACTTGCTCTCTGCTCTGCCCCCCTCTGCTCACCGTCTTCCGGTTGCGAGCAACGCCGGCTCATCTTTGGCAAGAATCGGATTAGGCATTGGGAGCATTTGTGAGAGTACAATTACTAGTGCAAATGCTCGGCATTTGTAATGGTATTGGTGCAATAGCTGGTAAGTGGCTAGTGAGTGGGATGTACACTGTCTGGGTGTGAAGAATTCTTCTTCATTCACTTCTGTAGTACTGGATTTTGTTAACACTTAAATGTTTACATGAACTTTTTTTTTGCACTGAAGCACTTTATTTCCTGGACTTTATGGCTTGTTTATGTTTTGTTTTTTTATGACTTGTTCAGATGGTTTTAAATCATATATTTTTTTCTTTTTCAATTGATTGTATGATTATTACAATGATCTTCTGCACCAACGATAGCTCAACACAACAATTTTTTTTATTTTCCAATAATGTTTATTAATTTTCTTCAGAAAAAAATAAGGAATAAAACATACAAAAGTAACATCTTCCATAAGAATGGTTTAGCGAACTGAATCACATCACAAAGTGCCTTTGCTTTTTGAGGATACAACCTCCTGTAGCATATGAATCATCACAGCTTGTCGCGAGCAATATAGACATTACTCAGCAATACATCTAATATGTAAAAGAAAGAAAGGAAATAAGGAAATAGAAGATTCAATCATGTGGGGGAATGACATGTAAGAAGACAGTGAGGTAGGGAAGAAAAAAAGAGGGGGGGGGGAGAAGGGAGAGTTGAGGCTCCGCACTCCTTGAACATTCCACAAAACCAAACCTAAAAACCGCTCGACTCAGGACCACCAGCCAAAGTAGCTAATCCATGGGTCCCAGACTTTATAGAACTGCTTCATCTTGTCCTGCGAGAGTGACGTTAGCTTCTCATTCAGCATAAGCCAGGACAATTTATATTTAAGCTGATCAAATGGCAAGGCCGCGACTTCCAGTTTCTCGCTATGGTTATTTTCGCAGAGGTAAATATGAATGCCACCAGTCGTCTCTGGGAACCAGAAGCGTCAGGTACCTTACCCCCCAGGAGCGCATGTTTAGCAGATGTCACTAAATTAATCTGGGTCAGGGAATAGATGAAGTTGTACACCCTGATCCAGAACCTCCGGACCCTAGGACAGGTCCACCACATAACAATTTTTTTTATGTGTAATAATGTTGTACATTTAAATTTTTCTATACAAATAATAAATATGTTGAGGTAACCAATAGTACGTGTCATTTCCCTTTTTTTCGTAAATTGTTTTCCTCTTTAAATTGTAAGCATGAAGACAGAGGCTGGTGGGGATGAAGTGTACTTTGTATAGTGTAGTATATTATGCATCACTGATTATATAGTCATTGCAAAGCATCCTCATCCACTGCAACCAATCATTTGTATCCACTTATCCTTTAACCCGTACTAGAAAAATGACGGCTTGGAAATGGTTAGACACTTCTGTTCATTGCAAGTTTCAATACAACATTTGAATATTGCAAATATCAGATAAAATCACCTAACATTTTGCAGTACCTAAGAGGCGCGGTATCAAGTGACTGACAGATTGTTTCATTGTCACTGCTTAATAAACAAAACTGTATATGAAATCGTAAACAGCGCAATATATCAACTCATCCACATAAGAATAAAACACAAAAACACCATCTCCATCAGTAAATACAAGATGTATTCACGGTACGTCTGAAGATCAGTCCTCTGTCAAGTAAAAAAATTATACAGAGCTTGTTTGATGAATTAAGTATAAAAAAAAAAAAAAAGAAATGCGCATATTTTCTACCGACGCTCTGCAGTGTCTTGCCAAAAATATGTATTCGCTCCTCGCAAATGACAAATGCTGGATTAAGTTAGGTGTAGCCGGATGAAGTTTATAATAATGTAGATATATTCAGCGGAATTGGCTGTTCACAGAGTTTACCCATTTACAAGAACAATAAATGTACGGAGAACGCGGCAATGCGGGGGGAGGAATAAGCGACATAATGACACAAAGCTGTAAGGCAGGTAGTTGGAAACTCATTTATAAAGATATAATTCAATGCTGTTTCTCCGGAGTGACTGGTATTAGGCAGTGTTTACAGGGATCCGGGCCAGGATAAATAATCTGCCAAGGTTTGGCTGCGGCTCCCTATTATAGCGTATATTCCATTAATGTTCCCAATGAATTCATAAAAATGATATATATGTGAGCAACTAATACAGTAAAGTGCTGGCGTGATATGAACCTTTCTCCACTCCGTCTACCATGCTCCAATAATTTGTCCTGAAAGAAACTCGGACTACATTCATTATATTTAAACGTTTATTTCAAAACACATTTTTATATTAGAAATCATAATTTGCAGCGGCTAGAGTACAGTATGTCAAGGTCTATGGCACACGAAAAATCGAAAAACATTCAGAGTTTATAGATATCATGACAACTCCAGACAACTGCATTCAAACCTGAGCGTAGCGTCTGAGCCTTTGTCTGGTGTTTTTTTATGCACAATTTTGGCGCGTTTTTATTTTGCGACTTTTTGCATTTTTATACAGCATTTTTGAGCTGTCATTTTTTTTAACCAATAGAGAAAACTATTATTGGTTGCATCATTTGTTGCTAGCTATTACAGCTTTTTTAGCTCTTCTAGTTTTAATTATTTTTTATTATCATACATTTGTATTCCTTAGGGTAAGGGGTTAGAGCAGTGTTTCTCAATTCCAGTCCTCAGGCCCCCCCCAACAGGTCAGGTTTTCAGGATTTCCCTCAGATGAAAAGGCTGTGGTGATTACTAAGGCAGTGAAACTGATCAAATCACCTGTGCAAAATAATGGAAATCCTGAAAACCTGACCTGTTGGGGGGCCTGAGGACTGGAATTGAGAAACACTGGGTTAGAGTAAGACCCCTTTCACACTGGAGGCGTTTTTCAGTTGCTTTAGCGCTAAAAATAGAGCCTGTAAAGTGCCTGAAAAAAGCCTCAGCTGCAAACCTAGTGTGAAAGCCCGAGGGCTTTTACACTGGGGCGCTGCATGGGCAGTGCGTCAAGAAAAGTCCTGCCAGAAGCTTCTGGGAGCAGTGTATACATTGCTCTTAAAGTGTCCCCGCCCATTGAAATCAATGGGCAGTGCCGCTGAATTGCCAGCAATTTGCTGGCACTTTTAACCCTTTTCTGGCCACTAGCGGGGGTTAAAAGCGCCCTGCTAGCGGCTGAAAAGCGCTGCAAAAACAACGGTAAAGCGCCGCTAAAAATAGCGGTGCTTTACCGCTGACGCCTGAGCGCTTTCAGTGTGTAAGCAGCCTTAAAGTGGAGTTCCACCCTAAAAATGTACTTTCTATTAACAGCTTGCCTTTAATGTAAAAAATAAAAACATTTTTACTCACTTCTATCTGGCTGTTATTATTAGTGTTGAGCAGAATATGCCATATTCGATTTCGCGATATATCTCGAATATATATTCGAATATTCGAGATATATTCGCTAAATTCGAATATTCGTGATATTTTATCGAAATTAAATGATTGCGATTTTTCGCTATTGCGAATGCGAAAATAATTGCGATTTTTTGATAACTGCGGTAGGAGCACTCTGATTGGCTCAGAATATTCGTGATATTTTATCGAAATATCGCAACATGCGAATGCGATATTTATTGCGCAATTTCGACAAATGCTGTAGGAGCACTCTGATTGGCTCAGAATATTCGTGATATTTTACAATACAAAATAATTGCGAATATTCGGCAAATGCGGAAGGAGCACTCTGATTGGCTCAGAATATTCTTGATATTTTACAATACAAAATAATTGCGAATATTCGGCAAATGCGGAAGGAGCACTCTGATTGGCTCAGAATATTCGTGATATTTTACAATACAAAATAAAAAGTGTTTTGCATTGGTGGTGATTCTTTACTCTATCCATCTGTCACAGCCGTTTGTCAATCAAACACCTTGAAGATTGAACACGTTCATGCTGCATGCTTTGGACTTTTTTTCACTTCACATATCAAAGACATTTTTATGAAAGATTATTTTTCTATTATTGGGACTATATTTCTTTATATATTTGTTTCACTGTGTATTTCACAAGTTATTTGCGCTTGCTTATTTTATAATTTGCCCACATGTCTTGTCACTAGACATATTTTTTATTCTTGTAGAGCGACTCCATTTTCTGTCTTGTATTAATTTATGTTGTATAACATTTTTGAGTTGCTGCTGTATTCTCCCCTTTTTTAAGGTATGCGCAATTTTTTCCTTCTTACAAAAAATAATAATATCAAACATACAAATATTCATAACATACACATACACAAAGCCCTCCCCTTTTGCATCAGAGACAATCAGAGTTCTCCTACCACAGTTATCGAAAATTCGCAATCATTTTTGCATTCGCAATAGCGAAAAATCGCAATTTTTTTTTTTTCAATTTGGCAACATAAAACGATCGCCTCAGCTTAGCTACTCGGCCCAGGGTCTCTAATCATACCAGCAATGCTTTTAGACGTCGATAGGATGTGATCTGTTTTAAAAATCAAATTGAAAAAATGCGAATATTCGGAATTGCGAATATTCACCGCGAAATTCGAAATATAGCGCGATTTCTTGAATATGCTATATTCGAGTCGAATATTCGCAATGCGAATATTCGTGAGCAACACTAGTTATTATGCAGATTTTGTAATCTGCCTAGTTCCTGGTTCTAGGTGGTTTAACTTCCTGTCCTAAGACCCCATTGCCTCCTGGGAAATTATGACACTTATTTCCCAGGAGTCTCTGTGTATTACTGTGCCTAAAAATTGCCCAGCATGCACCTCTCCCTGAAAACCAGGAAGAAAAATGAACTGGGCTTCACATGCCCACATATATGATGGATACGGCCACAACATGAGCTGGAGGATATAAGGCAAGTGTTTGCAATGAACGATTGGGGAGCTATTAATATGTTTTAGGGACTATTAAATGTGATTAATTTCATCTTGCAAAAAAAATAAATAATAATAATTATGCCCGGAATCCTTTAAGGTTAGGGTTAGGATTAGAGGTTGGGGTTACTTATTATATTTTTAGGGTTAGGGTGTTAATACTGCTACTACTAGGATTGGTGTAAAATGGGAAAATACCTGTAAAAGTAGAAATGGAAAAAATATATTGCGCTTACTCTAACTTAACTACTAAAAAAAGCTGCAACTAAAAATGTTCTACAACATCAAAACACAATATACAAAATTGTATGATGCACTGAAACCAACGCAAATATTGCAAGAAATAAATAGCAAACAGTGATCACACCGTGAACTTGGTAAGAAAACAAATCAAGACTGATGGGTTAATCACAGTCCACCAAAAAAGTCCATAGCAGTTTTTTAGAATGATGGTCTCCAAAGTGAAAGAAAGATAATCCCAACTCTTGAAAAAAGTGATGATAGAAGCACCCCCACCTAGGTCACACACTGACTCTTACCGGAACTCTACGATCTCTTATTACAGGAGATCATAGACAGCATATGATAATGGTATCCTCACAGCATATCACCAAGCTGGGACGGTCACAGTGATGGATGGCCTCAAGCAGTATACCGCTACATATGTTTAAAAAGAAAGGAGAGCTCCCATAGCACAAGATCCTCAAGATTTTTTAATAAGATAAAAAGATGTGCACTAACATCAAAGTAGTCGTATTACAGCATGTATAAAAGTCGAGTCGGCCGGCTCCTCGAACAAACGCCCGTATCTTCCGGGTGTAAACACTTAACGCGGTGACGCCAGAACGTCGCCTCCCAGCGTTTCGTCTCGATGGGGACGTGGTCATTACTTTACAGTTGATAGGAAGTAAAATAATTTTCAGTCTAACAACCTATTGAATCTTTTTTTTTTTTATTTAATTTTGGTTAGAACAAAACTGTCCCTAGGCACACATAGCAGACAGTGATCAGATCCTTGCATGCATAATCTGCTAGCCTTTGGTGGAATATTAGAAATTAGCTACAAAAGTCCTACTCAGCCAAATGATTATTTCTTTGGGATCCATCAGCCATAGATGTGCGAGTAAATAAAGGGTCTTTTCAAGCTTTCCTCCTCAGTAACGTTTGATAAAAGGAACGTGAAAAAGGAAGTAACAAGTATGAAATCCAAATTGTATACAGCATAACACAACAAGCGCGGCAAACAGAAAAGATGATGATTTGTCAAATAGGCTGGAATACCAATTATTTTAGGAGAAACAATTAACTGAGTTCTTTCACCAATCTATAAGTAATAATACAGTTTTCCACACTTTGAAGCAACATATTGGAAGCTTCTGAGTTTTCCCGTTTGCAAGTTGCCACCTTCATTCTTCAACAAACAATCCTTCAATTACAGTGCAGTTTTTTTATGAACACCCTGACATATAGTAGTTTGATGTGCTAGGACACATCAAAATATCGAATTCCAGTTGTCTTTTCACTTGCAGAGGTGATTGTGGACTTGTTAAAAAGGACACTTTCTACACTATATTGTCAAAAGTATTGAGACACCTGCTTTTACACGCACGTGAACTTTAACAGGCGTTTTAGTGCTAAAAATAGAGCCTGCAATGCGCCTCTCCTGTCACTCCAGTGTGAACGCCAGAGTGCTTTCACACTGGAGCGGTGCGCTTGCAGGACGCTAGAAAAAGTCCTGCAAGCAGCATCTTTGGGGTGGTTTGAGATGTGTTTCGTCATCAGAACATCATCTGACCCTCAGAATGACAAAACGCATCAGCGTGGGGCCACACGACGACCATTATTGACATCAGCACGCCACTCGGGGACACCGCTACTGCTAAAACGCTGAGCTGAGTGTGGTAGGAGACACCGCCGCGATCCCCACTGGTATACTGATATCACAACCACGCGCCTGTTTGTATTTTACTCTTAGTAAGAAAAGGGGGAAGTTTGAATACAGTAAATTATTTTAAACGGGATTACGCTATGGAGTTCTTTCTTTTGCTTTGGAGTGAGCTCATTAGCATGTGATCCACCCTCCCGGGTACAACAGGATGTGGGAAGTATACCCTCCAGAGAGAGTGTTCAAGTAAAGTTCTGGGTTTTATCCAGTTATTTATGGTAAGAGTCTGATTTAAAGGGGGACCTGCTTATCCCCCATTTTTTCACGTGTGGAGGTGTTGGTGACAGATTCTTATCTCAGTATAGGAATCAAAAACGGTTTGGATTTTTCCTATACATATATTGTGGAGCTGATATAGCTGAAGTTTGCAGCTCATCTTTGACTTTTTATATGTATTGTGACAGGAAGACAGGTAAATCTGTGGGTGTTGTCACTGATGGGACATACATTTCTGCCTTGTTTAGACGATACACAGATGGTTATCGGGCGTCGGCTACAAACATAGCCAGAGAAAGGCTAAAGGCTGTGGAAAAACGTCAGCTGTTCAGAATGAGGCAGTTAAGGCCTATATAAGAGGTCCAGAGGGTTACCACTAATTGCTGCATGCTGAGGCTTTCTGTGTGAAAGAGAGCAGAGCTGAAGGTCTTCTGAGAGGTGAGGAGACCATTGATTTTTTCTGTGTGATAAAAATCAAAAGACTATTGTTTGTGCTGTATGACCAGCACTGTCTACCCAGCAGTAGGCTGTGTTAGACTTCATAGATAGGTTCCTGTGTGGAAGGTAGACGCCCAACGTGGCTAGGATTTATTTTATGTTTGATTTTGTTTATGCTGTTTGGATTCTTGCAATTGTTTTCCAGCAAGATGGAAAAATAAACCAGAAACTTTGTTTTCAACCGTCTTTGACTGCCAGTCTGTATAAATTCAGTGTGTGGTGAACCCATCCAAGGGGACACACACCCCACTACCGAGCTAACCCCTCACAGTATGCACTATTGTACGACAGCAAACTTAAATGAATTGGACTGTGTTCCACTATTGTATGATAGCATACCTGGAAAAATCGGACTGTGTTTTGCTATGTAGCACTGCCTTTGTGTTTGTTTTATTGTTTCTCTAAAACTTGCCATCGGTAGGTGTTTGTGGTAGTTGCTTCAGACCTATTTGGTCAAAAGATTAACCTATTAAGGGAATTCTGAATTCTTTTACCTATTCCACAAGGGCTCGATTTTGTAGGAAGGGGCTTGATCGGGAAGAGTCCCTTGTCCTCATCAACATGGGGGCAAGGTGCTTTGGGGTGCTGGGCGTAGAGCTCCCCCTGCCCCAAAGCACCCACCCCCCATGTTGAGGGCATGCTATGGTTCGGGGGAGTGCTCGCGCTCGCTCGCCCCCTCCCTTTTTTGACCTAGCGGACAGCATGCTCGGATAAGGGTCTGGAATGGATTATGTGGGGACCCCATGACATTTTTTTTTAATTGATAGTGGGGGGTCCCCTCCAAATCCATATTAGACCTGAAGGGCCTGGTATAGACCTAGGGAGGAACCACACGTGGGTTTTTTTCGCATTTTTTTCTGCCTAGTTTATTTCTCTCTTGCCTTCGCCTTGATCGACATATCTGAAAAATCTCTGCTGTGTTCCTGTGAAAGACTTTGCACGGCTGACGTTCCTTCTGGTTCCTGATCTTCTGCCTCCGACTATGCTGATCTCTGGTATACTGATTACTGGCCTGTCTGACTACACGTTTTGGTTACCGATCCCTGGCTTATGTTTTGACCACGTTTACTGATCTGTAACATTTTTATCATTATATTAAAAAGTGCAATCTTTACTACATTTCTGACATTTCTGAGTCCGATTCGTGGTTCCTGTCAATTCTCTCTTAAAAAGAGGTGATTATGAGGGTCTATTATCACTGTGAATAAAAAAAAACATGGGAGGGGGTGATCACTATGTATAAATACATAATTGGTCCATATAATAAACTTGGTGTTGAGTTATTCACTTTCAGGTCATTACAGGGACAAGGGGGCACTCTTTGCGCTTAGAAGATTTAACCTTCAAATTTGTAAAGACTTCATAACAGTAAGAGCTGTGAAAATGTGGAATAGACTAGACTACCTCAAGAACGAGTTTTGGCCAGCTCAGAATATTGTTTTAAACCTTAACTTGTATTAAAAATGTATTTGATACTAATGGGTAAACTATAGGTAATAACAACAGGGGTAGTTGATCCAGGGAATATCCGATTGCATACTGGGGATCAGGAATATTTTTTTCCCCCCACTGGAGCACATTGGACTATGCTTTATTGTTTTGTTTTTTTCTTTTGCATTCCTCTGGATCATCTGTGGGTATGGTATTACGTCTATGGAGGTTTTTCTTTTTTTTTGTTTCTTATGCCGCGTACACACGACTGTTTTTCATGACGTGAAAAATTTCATTTTTTAAATTGGTCATTAAAAACGATCATGTGTAGGCCCCAAAGCATTTTTCTCTACGTGAAAAATGGGCATTAAAAATTTAGAACATGCTCTAATTTTTCTTGTTGTTTTTCACGTCGTGAAAAAACGCTCTGTGGAGGCTTTAACAACGGGAAAAAAACATGCATGCTCAAAAGTTATGAGACAGGAGCACTCATTCTGGTAAAACTAGCATTTGTAATGGAGATGGCACATTCGTCACGCTGTAACAGACTGAAAAGCATGAAGACTGAAAAGCGTGAATCGTCTCTCACCAAACTTTTACTAGCACGAAATCGGCAAAAGCAGCCCAAAGGGTGGCGCCATCCGAATGGAACTTCCCCTATATAGTGCTGTCGTACGTGTTGTACGTCACTGCGCTTTGCATTGAAGGGCTTCGGAGCCGTGTGCATCCAGGACCGTGGGTCTGGAGGAGCTGCTGGTTTGAGGGACCAGTACCTGTGGCAGCAGTGTCGTTAAAGAGTAGCCACTTCCTTCCCCTCCGAGGTATGCCATAGGTACGCGCTACCGCTACCAAGTAGTTACAAAGTCCCTTTGCAGGCGTTTTTTTTTTGGTCCACACCTTATGTGTGGGAGGTAATTGGTGTAATTGGGTAGCAACTGAAGATCAGTCCAAAAATACTATCAAGGTTGACTTTGCACTTGAAAAGCCGGGCTCTGGTCTATTTGTTTATTATTGCATATGTCATACGTGATTTCTTATTGTGCAAAGCACGCACTTCTTAGGCTGGTTTCATTTTTACTGCATTTACTATTTGGACTAAAAAAATGTGTTTTTCCAGAAAATTGTTTCTTAAAATTGGGGTGCGCGTTATACAACGATAAATACGGTATGTATGCTACTTATTGCTGTACTTGTGAGTGCACTACGTATTGTGTGTTTTTATGTGTGCCAATTGAATAAAGACTACTATATGATCCTACTACGCCCCTTTCCTCTTATGTTCCAGTTAATGAGCAAATATGGTTGCCCTATGTACATACAAAAGTACAAGCTATAGCAAGGTTTTTAAACATTAACACACATAGATATGTTTTAGTTTTAATAATCTTTCCCATGTACAAAAAATGCTACACTAAGGCCCAGATTCTCGTAGATGGGCGTAAAACTGCTGCGGCGTAACGTATGTCATTTACGTTATGCCGCCGCAAGTTTTACAGGCAAGTGCTTTATTCACAAAGAACTTGCCTGTAAAGTTGCGGCGGCGTAGCGTAAATCCCCCGGCGCAAGCCCGCCTAATTCAAATGAGCCGGGTAGGGGGCGTGGATAATTTAAATTAGGCGTGTTCCCGCGCCGAACGTACTGCGCATGCGCCGTCCCTAAAATTTCCCGACGTGCATTGCGCTAAATGACGTCGCAAGGCCGTCATTGGTTTCGACGTGAACGTAAATGGCGTCCAGCCCCATTCACGAACGACTTACGCAAACGACGTAAATTTTAAAATTTCGACGCGGGAACGACGGCCATACTTAACATTGGTTGCCCCTCATATAGCAGGGGCAACTTTACGCGTCGCAAATCTAACGTAAACATCGTAACTTCACTGCGTCGACCGCGCGTACGTTCGGGAATTCGCGTATTTTGCTAATTTGCATACTCGACGGGGAAAACGACGAAGGGGACACCTAGCGGTGGAAAAAAAAATTGCATTTAAGATCCGACAGCGTAAGAGCCTTACGCCTGTCGGATCTAATGGTTATCTATGCATAACTGATTCTAAGAATCAGTCGCATAGATACGACAGCCCAGATTAGGACTTACGACGGCGTACATTGCGTCGTAAGCCCTTTGAGAATCTGGGCCAAAGACTTTAATAAATTTACTTGATAAGATTTATACTTTAAAACTGTATTCATATTCTGCCAATGCACCAAAGGTAGAAAGCACCCCACTTCAGCAAAGCTTTTGAAGCAAAATCAAACATAAAGAGAAATGAGTTTTCTGCGGCGACTGTATAGAATTAGTGAATATAATCCTTGGATAATTGGTATGAACATAGTGCTACTTGAAAGTTAAAATGAAGCATTAATAATGCATCTGTGTCTGAAGGCCAGGTCACCGTCAAGGTTTTACGCCGACACTTTCTTAAAGGAAACCTTTCACGACAAAAGAAACAAGGGAACCCATCGCAAAATGCTAGCAGCCTGGCTGTTATGCGGATCCTCTGTCTGCAGTATTTTGAGTCACTGAGCTGGATAAGGTTAAGGTTAGACATAAGGGTGTTAAAAATGTCTTTAATTGTCCAGATGTTCCAGGGTACGGACTCAAAAATTATTAAAACCAGTGGGTCAAATTAATTAGGAAGCAACCTCTGCAGACTGTCAATAGAAAGGTTTGTAAATAAGGCCTGACTTTTTCTTAAAGAATGCAAGATTTTTATCCCTGCCCCCCCCCACCCTTCCACACACAAAATATACAATGAACCCCGTATAACACAAGCCCCCATTACCTCTGTGGTGAAAGGCATTGTGGAAAAATGAATCTTCAAAGTTCATGTCAGAGGCTGTAACACCACCATATGTATGAAAGGGGTTAAAGTCGTCAGATGCAATGAAATCTGAGCATATTTCCAATTACAGTCCACAAATGTAAACACATTGCAGGTGTTACCAAGCTGTAAGAAAATTAATTTAGAGATTTAGGAATTAGCAATTAATTAGCTCAGCGTAGCTACCCCCCCCCCCCCCCCCAGAAATCAGTAAAAATAAAAACTCAAGTGCGTTTCTTTAGTGCTATGTTTGTGCTGTTTTGTGCCATAAAAATATACATTTGTGCTGCTTTTATTTTTAAGATATTAGAAATGACACAAAACCGGGCTGGTTGGTTAGTGCGGTGTTTGCGCTGTTTAAATTTCCATTCTATCTTTTATAATTTGTGTGTAAATGATTTATTAACCACTTCAGCCCCGGAAGAGTTTACCCCCTTTCTGAACAGAGCACTTTTTGCGATACGGCACTGCGTCATTTTAACTGACAATTGCGCTGTCGTGCGATGTTGCACCCAAACAAAATTGACTTCATTTTTTTCCCCCACAAATAGAGCTTTCTTTTGGTGGTACTTGACCACCTCTGCGGTTTTTATTTTTTGTGCTATAAACAAAAAAGGAGCATTTTACTTTGAGCAATATTTTTTTTACTTTGTGCTATAATAAATATCCCCTAAAAAAATACTATATATATATATATATATATATATATATATATATATATATATTCCTTTGTTTAGGCCAATATGTATTTTTTCACATATTTTTGGTAAAAAAATATTGCAATAAGTGTATATTGATTGGTTTGCGCAAAAGTTATAGCATCTACAAAATAGGGGATATATGTATAGCTTTTTTTTATATATTTTCTTTTTATTAGTAATGGCGGCGATCTGCGATTTTTATCGTGACTGCGAGATTATGACGGACATATCGGACAGTTTTCACACTATTTTGGGACCATTGTCATCTATACAGCGATCCGTGCTATAAAAATGCATTTACTTTGTAAATGACACTGACAAGGAAGGGGTTAACCACTAGGGGGCGATCAAGGGGCTACGTGTGTCCTAGGGAGTGATTCTAACTGTGGGGGGGGGGGGGGGGGGCTACCACTGACATGACAGAGATCACTGATCTGATGACAGGGAGTAGTAGATCTCTGTCATGTTGCTAGGCAGAACAGGGAAATGCCTTATTTACATAGGCATCTCCCCGTTCTGCCGCTCCATGTCATGATCGCAGGACACCGGCGGACATCGAGTCCACGGGCCCCGCGGGCACGGAGCCCGTGGTGGGTGCGCGAGCACGCCCACTATGCCGCAAATTAAAGGGGACGTACCCAATATTAGGACACTTACCTGTCCAGGAATCCAGCGATGTCGGCACCCTAGCTGATGTTTCCATCGGCTCTCGGATGCTGCTGTTGCCATTTCCTGTAAGGGAAACCGCTAGTGAAACCTTGCGGCTCAACAGCCGGTTCCCTACTGCTGCACTTTGTGAATGGCCCAGCGGCGGGAGAAAGGAGAAGGGTGACCGAACTTCGGGGGACCTCATCACAGCCACGTCTCCCAGAAGTGGCGAAGGGTACCTGTTCTAAACAGGTACCCATTCCCCCCCTCCCCCTGAAAGGTGACAAATGTGGCACAGAGGGGGGAGGAAGCAGGTAAGCGGAACTTCCACTTTTGGTGGAACTTAGCTTTAATTCTGCTTTAAGGTTCGTCAGCAGATCAGCCTCTACAAACTCTGCTAAAGCCTTGTGCACATTCTTTGATTTTCGGATGACAAAACATACGATTATTGTGGCATGCTAGGGTCATGTCGAAAGTGAAGAGGTTACTAACAAAACGAGAATTTTCGTTTGACAGAATACAACGTCAGAAGGGACGTAATGTGTTCAATAGTTTTGTATGTATTCTTTACTTTCTGACCACGAGTAGTCTTGCTCTTACAATTTTTTTGTACAAAAACCGTACTAATGAAACAAAAATCAGATGTTGAGTTCACATCTGACAAAAAATGTTATAGTCTGCACATCCAGCTTTTGTCTGACGAAAAAGTGAAATTGGCTGTTGAAAGCACTATACCAACGGTAAGATGTGCGGACGATCGGTCGTCGTAACACAATTTTCGTCCGAAAATCAAAGCATGTGTACGGGCTTTAAAAATGCCTAACAAGGAGAGCAACTGAGCATGTGTAGAGCATGGTGAAACAGTGTATCACCCCCAGATGATGCAAACTATTGCGAAACGCGTCGGGACTCTGCTGCTGCCATGCGCTACTTTCTATTGATGTCCTTTTTATACAGCAAAACTGTAAGTGTTTTTAACTGTTATTAAATTTCAACATTGTTACGGTATCACACTATGTGCCTTCGTTTTTCTTTATGCACTTCGGATACGGTCTGATCGTTTGAGTTGCCGTTACTCCACCTTGTGCTTGTGTACGTGAGGTCTTCAGGATATCCTCCCAACTCTATATCCAGATCCGGTTGATGTGGTCTTCATCCATTTACATTCAGCTTGTATTGACCCTTTAGGCGTATGCTTATTTGGGTGCAATACCTCTGGTAAGCCTCCGCTTCTGGTGGTGGTTATTTTCACTATTTATTTACTTTGATTGACCGTGGTGTTTGGAATTATTCATTTGATTACTCATCCATCAACAGTTTACTTTTAATTAACAATTCATCGTTATCTCATCATACATGGACTTTTCACTTGACTACACTGTCAATTGGTGTTGACACAGACTATTATTACTACACCACTTTTTATTTTAGCGCCACAAAATTGTTTTTGTATCACTGGATTTTAAACAGTATAGACACTTATTTTTGATGTTTTATATAGCTATACCTGCAAAACGAGCCAGCCTGATGTGATCTAGTGGGACTTAATTTTCTGACTAAAGTTCTACTTTAAGGTGGCCAGATATGGATAGAAAATCATTCAAAAACAAGTTCATTTTTTTGATAAAAATCTGTCAAACGTAAATGCGTTAATGCCATAACAGTTTGTTTTTTTTTTGCCCAAAAAACACCACTAACCCACTAATGTCCAGTAACATTTTGAAAGTCGAACGATCAAGCATAACAAATGCTTTTTCAAATGATTTTCTAACCATGTATGGTCACCAAAACTGTCAAACCATTAAATGGCTGGTGTCATAACTGATCACGTGTATAGTGCCAGGGCAGTTTGCAGATCCAACAAAGGGCCTAGATTTCCTTGGCTGAAAAGGATAGGAGGGTTTAGTGCCACTTTAATGTCCATAGTCTGGGCACAGATGCATTTTAAAGTATCTGAGATGGGAACTGTCTGTGTTGTCTCAACAACCAGTACAGGTTAAAAAACGAGAAGCTGATTGGTTGTTAGAAGGAGCTCAGACCATTTTTCTTTAAGACACATTAGCAGCCCAGTGCTTTTGAGCTAACAGAGTATAGACAGTGACAGGATGTAAAAAACAACACAGAGATCGGACATTAGAGATGTAACATCTGCACGCTGATATTACATTTGAGATGTATTAAGCATTTTCTCAATCCTATTATCCTCCCACAGCGCTTACTGGCAGGCGGAATCTTCCCCATTACACACATATACTTTGAAGGCCGCTGTGCAGTTGGCAGCTAGGTAGAAGAATGACTTATGATGGCAGACAATTGCGGACTGGTGCGATCCTCTAAAAATGTGGCTGGGAGATGGTTAGAAATGGTACAGGGTTATTATGAGAGCAGTTTATAGTTGAGGTGTACACATAGTTGCTATTTACAGGCATTTGTACATGGTCTATTTTTGCAGCTTAGCCGGGGGCGCACAGAATTTAAATGATGCTTGACAGGCCAGCGAATTAGCTAGTATGAGAATTTTTACTTTGCTAAAGAAGACAGAATAATCGTAGCACTTCCACACTGTAAGAACCCTCAAGGCACAAAATTATTAGGAGAACATGAACTATGTCCTCCGACAATGCTGATTACAGGGTTATTTATTACGGTCTAAAAGGTCATCCTGTAATGACCAGTTTTCCACTGACCTAGAATTGCATTAAACTTCTACAGAATTAAGCTGAAGTGCTTCACTGAGGAAATGCGGACACTTTACCGCACACCAATAACCTGATTATGCCCAGTGTGTTAATAAGTACTAATGTAGCTGTGGGGGTGGATAAATCTATTATGCAAAATAAGTAGATGATATAGCAGATCTTTTATTGCAGTGTGTATTGACCTATTATTTTCTAGTGAAACTGGAAGGGGACAGCGCAGGAGAGCCTGGGAATAAAATGGGGTGTCTGGGTAAGTGTTAGGCCCCGTACACACGACCGGAGCTGTCTGCTGGGATTTATCCGCGCATCAGTTCCAGCAGATGGATCCGGTCGTGTGTATGGCCGAGCGGACATTTTTCGGCGGACATTTGTCCAGCCGACCGTTTTCCAGCGGATAACAATTTCTTAGCATGCTAAGAAATCTATCCGCTGGAAACCTGTCCGTCGGACTTATCCGGTCGTCTGTACAGACTCACCGGATAAGTCCGACCGATCCCCATCCCTCGCATGAGTCGAAGTGATTCGACGCATGTGTGGAAGTATTTACCTTCCAGGGTCACACACGTCGCCGCGTCATCATCGCGGCGATGGCGCGGCCACGTCACCGCGTATGTTTTCCGCGGGGATTTTGATCTGATGGTGTGTACAGCCATCAGATCAAAATCCGGAGCAGAAATGTCCGATGGAAACGGTCCGGTGGACTGTTTTCATCGGATATCCGCTCGTGTGTACAGGGCCTTACAGTGAGCCCAGGGAAAGGGCTTGAGACTGTAAGCCCCAAGTGTGTCCAAGACCCGCAGGCTGTGTGGGGCAGCTGCGGATTGTGTGGTCCCAGAAGTAAATTGCCTGGAGCCCTGGAGTAAATGGTTTGTTGCTGCTGAATTGACGCTGTACTAGTCTGTATACATTGCCTGGGGGCAAATTGAACTGGAAGCCAAAATTACCATGTGCTGTGTACTGCTGTCGCCATGTGCCTGGAGGACCACCAAGAGACTGCTGCAGAAATAGATAGCGTCGTACCCAGGTCTGAACCTGCAACTTCTGCTATGTCTAGCGATGTCTCTTCTTGCTGAGCCACCTGGGATGCTGGACAGCAGCCTGGACAATTACTTGAACAATCTTGCATTGAATCTTGTTTCTCTTGAGCCCTTTGCTCTACCCATGAACTTCCTATTTTTAGCCATACCTTTGCACTTCCTGTTTGCAAGATTATTGTGCTCTCTTCAGCCATATTTCACTCTGGTCACTCCTGCGGTTTGTATCTTCGCTACCACTCATTACCGAGTTTTGGCTTGTTCCTTGAGTATGCTTCTGCTTCATCTCATCCTGCAACCACTTGTTACTGACCTTTGGAGGGTTAAGGACTACGCTTCTGCTTGACCCCTATCTTCTAGATCACAAGTGGCTGTGGGAATCGAATAGTGTCACTTTGGTAATTGGTGTCGCACATCAAAATCAAACTGTATTTGCTCCACTGGTTATTTTATTTGTACAAGTCACCCTTTTTTTCTACAGTTTAAGATGTGTGGGTGTAGTGGCATGCCCAGGTAATGGTGTGTCATTACAGGTGCAGAATGGGCCCACAAACATCCAGCGGCTCCTTCAGGGGTGAGCGCTGCAATTATCTCCCCACAGTTTCTTACACAGCAGAAATCAGACATAGCTGAGACATGTTTTGACTACTTGAGGTTTAGGTGTTTTTAGAGAACTTACAGGAGGTTGGGAGCACAGAAAGGCCCTCAGCAACATAATTTAATGATATCACCTTTGGGGAGGATGTTGTGTGCTATGATCTCTTTGAACCAAAATGCAGACATGTAGGACCTGGTGGCTGGAATTATCCTTGGTGCTTAGTAAAGAAGACCAGTCCACCCAAATAAGTATTCTAAAGGCACATAAGCCTTTTTTAATAAATGCCAGAAGCACTCCTGGATAAAGTCTGAGTCCATCCCTTGGCTGTTCATGTAGCTGTGCAGTAATCCATAGTGACAATACGGTTTCACCTTTTGCTAGCTAAAGGCTGTCAGACTAATGTTCAACACTTTATACATTGCTATTTCTCTTATTAAACAGGTCAGGCTGACCTTTCTATAGTGACTGTGACCCATACAATTAAATGGAGGCTTTCCTAAATTTAGCACTGACTGCTTTTAAAGGGGAAAATCTATCACTGAAGCCATTATTGGCTTACAACTCTAACTGCTTGAAATATTGCAGTATTGGCAATACTTGCTGCATATAAATTGGATTATAACAGTGAAACTTAATTGCTTCTGATGGATCCGTAACTTTCAGTGCTAATTTCTGGTCTTATTTGTCATTTACATTTGGACAGACGTGCAAAAAAGCAAAAATGTACAAATTTAGATGAATAGCACACTGATAGTCAAGTATGACAGATGTGGGCAGCCAATAAGGGGGAGTCATTGGAAAGCCACAAACAACTTTGCATCTTCCTTTCCCATCTCCCAAGTAGAAAATTGGCTAGATGATTGACAGCAGTCTATAATCATGGCAATTACTAGCCAGCCTTCCCTGCAGATAATCGTTTTCTTTTCTTTCTTTATTTCCAAAGCTTTATTGAACCATTTTTTTTACGATACACTTATTCACATACAGTATGAAAATCTAACATCACAAATTCTCATTTGGAGTCATCAGCAAACACAAAAACTCAACTTGAGCAGGTTTGTCATTCAATTGTATATTCATGCATAGAACTTTGCATCCCCATACTTTCAACCATTAAAAAAAATAGCAAAGAAAAAAAAAAAAGAAAGACGTAGAAAGAAGAGAAAAAAAATCTGTACATGTATGGGCATCATGACAATGCACACTTAGAAACATAATCATATTTTTTCAGAATACATTTTATTTAGAATGTATCGACACCATACATTTTCAAAACAGGGCAAATAAAAAATCTATAACCAGAACCTTTTTTTTTAGTTTTGGATAGAGTGGGAAAGGTGCAAATGGCTAATGCATTACCAAAACCTTTATTAAAACGCCAGAAATATACTCACAAATTTACCGCAAAACAAGCGTCGTATATGACTACATTCGGATAAAGCAATGGGGCGGTTTCACCTAGACCGAACAGTCACTTGAATTGGCAGACTTTTGAATTTTGGGAGACATAAACCCCCCTTCCTCAAAGCGTAAAAGCGTGTTCATCCACCTAAAACACGCAAGTCTGCCAATTTGAGCGACTGTCGAAGCCAGGTGACACCACCCCATTGCTGTATCAGAACATGTGGATTACAAGCTTGTTTTACAGTACATTTGTGAGTATGCATCTGGCGTTTGGTTTTAATAAAGCTTTTTTCTGTCACGATTACCCCATCTGAGGAGGCCTGCTTGGGGGAGCATTTTAGTTGATGTAATTAGTACCATTCAGATGTCCATGCCTCCGGAGTGCTGAAGTGCGTGTGTACATTGCAGTTTAGAGTGGGAAAGGGTTAGAGCCGCTGTCAGGTTTTACATGCTGGGCTCAGTGGGCTGTGTTCCAAAGATTGTCTCACTTTCTGTACTGAAGACAACAGGAACCTCACAACCAGTCAGGAATTGAGGGAAAATATAAAAACAAGGAGGCACACAACAATAAAAAACTGACATGGTTCTAATGCCGCGTACACACGATCATTTTTCAGCATGAAAAAAAATGACGTTTTTAAAACCGTCATTTAAAATGATTGTGTGTGGGCTTCACATTGTTTTTCGGCTTCTGAAAAATGACAAAAAAAAATTCGAACATTTTGCATTTTTTAACGTCGTTTTAAAAAATGTCGTTTTTCGGGTTGTAAAAAATTATCGTGTGTGGGCAAAAACGACGTTTTAAACCCGCGCATGCCCAGAAGCAAGTTTCATAACGGGAGCGCTCGTTCAGGTAAAACTACCATTCATAATGGAGTAAGCACATTCATCACACTGTAACAGACAAAAAAGCGTGAATCGTCTTTTACCAACAAGGAATCGAACTGCCCCTTTAGAGTGCCGTCGTACGTGTTGTACGTCACCGCGCTTTGTTCATCATTTTTCAAAAACGATGGTGTGTGGGCAACATCGTTTTTAATGATGAAGTTGGAAAAATTTCGTTTTTTGAACATGCTGAAAAACGATCGTGTGTACGCGGCATTATATGTCTAGAATATATCGTAAACTAAAAAATGTTTTGAGCTATAGATATACTTTAAGATATAAGCACAACAAAGGTTGCCTGCCCCATTTTGAAACTGTGTAAATTCCCATCTAAACTCCTGTCTCTTCTCAGCATCGTTGTTTCAAAACGTTTTTCCACTTTAATCAAGGGGCCTGCCACACTAAGACAGTCAATATTAATGGGAACCAGCACTGCCTCAAAAAGATTTGAGAGTGCCACACTGCATATCCCCAGAGATTACTGCAACTGAATAGGCGATACATCTAATGCAAAAGTAAATTAGTAGTTTCAGGTGATGCTCTCTTTTAACATACAGATCATACAGAATCAAATAGAACATCAAAGTGAATTTATGGGCATGGACATTAAAGCTTTTATTTGGCTTCAATGAGGTTTAAGGCCAGGTTCACACTAGCTGCGGCCGTGACTCGCAGCAGGGGGTCTGATGCATCCCTGTTCTCCCTTTCAGGTGCGAATCAGGTCTGAATTTTTGCCTGAACTCAGACCTGAAATGGAGCCAAAGACGCACAGGACTCTTTTTTAAAGTGCGGACCGCGGACAACCCAGAGATATGCGAACCGGCTCCATTGAAAACTGGGCACTGTCTCCTGTCAAGCAAATTAAATGTGGTGAAACCGGCATCCAATTTGCATAAGTGTGAACCCATTTTTACTTCCGACTCTTGTATACTTGTCATATTCCAAAAAATGTAGTCTACCCTCAATTCCTTCCACCGACCCTTTTCTCACTCATTTACAATATATACAAAAATCTTACACCCTTTTTACTTTTTTAAGCTCGTTATGAGATGTGGTGCTTCTTCCATAAGTACGGACCAGTAATCCTCTGCTACACCCTAAACTGCTGCTGACCAGTTTAGTTATTACTGAAATATGTAAGACTCCAGCCAATGGACAGCCAATAGAAAGCATCCAAGTCACCAGGATGGACATAGACACTTGAATAGGGAACCATCCTTTCTTCAGTGCAAAAGAAAGAATGCTCTCAGGACCCACTATGTCATGTGACCACAGATTCAGGCAAGTATTCGAGTCATTTTGTTTTTTAAAAAAAAATGGGACTGTGGGGTTAGTTAGAGAGATGTATAGTGGGTATAGTATTGTGGGGAGAATTAGCTGGGAGATAAGCTTTAAAGTGGAGGTTCACCCGGAAATAACATTTTTTAACCTTAGATTCCTGCTCATTTTGTCTAGGGGGATCTGCAATTTTTTTTTAAATCGAAGCTGTACTTACCGTTTGAGAGATGCATCTTCTCCGCCGCTTCCGGGTATGGGCTGCGGGACTGGGCGTTCCTATTTTGAACGACAGGCTTCCGACGGTCGCATCCATCGCGTCACGATTTTACGAAAGTAGCCGAACTTCGGTGCGCAGGCGCAGTATAGAGCCGCACCGACGTTCGGCTTCTTTCGGCTACTCGTGACGCGATGGATGCGACCGTCGGAAGTCTGTCGGAAGACTGTCAATCAAAATAGGAACGCCCAGTCTCAAAGACCCATACCCGGAAGCGGTGGAGAAGATCGCTCTCTAAAACTGTAAGTACAGCTTCGATTTTAAAACAACTAGCCGATTCCCCTAGACAAAATGAGCATCAATCTAAGGCAGGGATCCTCAAACTACGGCCCTCCAGCTGTTGTGGAACTACACATCCCATGAGGCATTGTAAAACTCTGACATTCAGAGACATGACTAGGCATGATGGGAATTGTAGTTCCTGAACAACTGGAGGGCCGTAGTTTGAAGACCCATGATCTAAGGGTATATTTTTTTTTATGGGTGAACTCCCGCTTTAATGATGTGTCCCAGTTGAGATACCAGCTCTTACTTTGAATTACAAAAAATTCCCCAAAATTGCCCTTGGATCTCTCACAACTGGTAAGTTATGCGGTCCATGATAAGGATGAAAAAAGCAAAGAAAGGGTGGGATTTAGAAGGGGGCAGGGCCAAGCACAGCTTCAATGAAAGTCGCCATTTGCATATTAAATCTCATGTTGCTATCTCAGTGGGAACACATAATTTTGAACAAAGAAGTACAATATTAGAAAGTGAAATAAAGCCCATTAAAGCCATTTAATTACTTTTAGGTCCATTACTTCCCCACAGGCTCACTTTAAAGGGTCATTTTGCTAGAAGTCTAGTTGTAAATAAGACTCCACAATTTATTGGTAATGATAATCTCGTTTTTGACTTTTCAACTCTCTGTCACGGTCTGTAATGATTTATAGTAATGTGTATTAAATAAAAAAAGCTCAGATTCATCTTATCTTTTGAAACACATTTCAGAGCCTGAAACACAAAGCATTGCCGATCCTCATTAGCATAATAAGCGTCGCCTGATATGATACTGCTAATAGCCTCATAAAAATGTACATTGGAAAATAACTTAATATACGCAAAATAGTTATAGTGATCGCAAGGATGGCCATAAACACTTCTCAAAAAAAAAAACAGCTTCATAAATAAAGTCAGCCATTTAGGAAAGACAGACTCGCAGGCCAATGTCCCTGCCTGCAGCGCATACATATAAGTCTCGCAATCACTTTCCTGGCAGACTATGACATATAGCTGTATTATGTTCCATTATACGTTCTATCAGCACGAAATAAAAAAAAAGATTTTCATTCCTTCAGCTGTGAAGATGTGCTATATGAAATGCATAAAGATGCTTTTTTGCAAAGACTGCAGCCTTAGAAAATTGTATTCTGATGCATATATTTAGCATCAAGCCATTGTAATTTTGTGAATTTAATATAATTCCAAAAGTAGGCTGAAAAAAAAAAACTGAAGTAGCGAGGCGTTTGACTTCCTGAAATGTGCACTGGCTCCAAGTCTAAGTAGAAAGAATACACTTTGAATTTATTGGTTGTTGCTAGCAACTTTCCCTTGCTTTAGTACTTGCAAGCTTAAAGGAGAAGCACAGCCAAAACTTGTGGATCACAGAAGTGCAGTTCGTTCTGCACTCCTGTGACCCATTTTCAGCAGACAGTGCTGACGTCACAGAGCTGGTCCATGCACAGGCAAGATCGACACATGCCTGGACCGGGACCTGGCTCAGCGAGCCGATGAGAGCCTGAGCCGAATGCTCCTGCCCCCTTCCACACCTCAGCACTCCAGTCCCCAGCTCTCTGCTCGGGGAGCTGTGAAAACGAAGCGATCTGTGGTGTGAGAGCCAGCGGGAGATCGATGCTGCATTCACTGAGGCAAGTATAAATCTGCAAAAAAAACAAACCCCATACTTCTCTTTTAATGTATTAAAGCCAGATTCATTGCTACACTGGATGGGACATCAGGGCATAAATAATTATGGAGATCTTTGGTTTAAATTAAAGTGATACTAAAAAGTCTCTTTTTTTTCTTTGAAAATACCAAATATGTTAAACTTTCCTGCTCTGAGCCCCCTCTGTATGGGTCCCTTGCTGAATCTCCTGACTCCTCCCTCCTGTCGAGTGCCCCCAGAGCAAGCAGCTTGCTATGGAGGCACCTGAGCCAAGCTGCAGCTCCCTGTGTCCATTTACACACAGAGCCATGGTTTGGCCCTGCCCCATCACTCACCCCATTGGCTAACTGACTTCCACCGACAGCGGCGGGAGCCAATGGCACCACTGCTGTGTCTCAGCCAATCAGAAAAGAGAGTTGCAGATGGCCAAAGCACTTGTGGACATCTCTGGATTAGGGGGCTGCTGCACATTGAAGGTCTTATCTTAATGCATAGAATGCATTCGGGTAAAAAAAAAAAATACTACCTTTACAACCACTTTATGGTTTGTGATGCAATTCAATTCCTGTATCTATATCAACAGAGAAAGGCTCTCATCAAGGTATAGTCTAAGTCAGCCATTTCCCCAGGGTTCCTTTAGAGGTAGCTAGGGGTTCTTTAAGTTGTAGCTGATTTACCTCTCATGTGATGGTACCTTCAAAGTTGCAGAGCCAGCTATAGGACACCAATGATCTTTTTTAGAAGTCTGTAGGGAGAGAAATCTGACCACCACTGTAAACCCGGTTTACCCTTGCGTTGGTCTGCTTAGAGCAGGGAGTGCCCCATCGTTGGTGTCGGTGGGAGAAATCGTGCCCCATTGTTGGTGTTTTGAATGGGAATACCATGCAAAATGGGAAAATCCACTTGCATGGAAACTGTGATGCCCACTGAACACAACAAGGGATATAAATGTGTCATTATATGTGTACATGTTAGCTACTTTTGTAGCTTAAAAGTGAAGTTAAAAATGTGTCTCAATCACTCATTGTTACCACCCTCCTTAACCACAAGTGTAAATGAACCCAAAAGGAGGGCATTGTTGCCACTGACCTCCAATGAATTGGTTTTAGCAGTGATTTCCTGAGATCTGAAATTTTTAAGGGTTCCTCTTGGGTAAAAAGTTTGAGAAAGGCCGGTCCAAGTAGTACAAAGTATTCATCACTGCCCTTTGCAAAAAGAGCGGTGATTGGCTGCATGCCAGTTTCAGTGCTTTAACTGTCAAGGTGCCTCACCTGTGACTAGTGACAGACAAGTGTTAGGAGAGCGCACAGAACTACAAACCATAACACCTAATCAGGACAGGCAACAAAAAAAATAAGTTATCCAAGGTCAAACAGGGTTTAAACCAGAATGTGTGACTCATGGCCCTTTCTTGGAGGGAAGTTTGCATGAGCCTTTGCTAAAGTACAATGCATTGAGACAGGAAGGCAATGTCCCTGCATGCAACCAATTTCTGCAAACCGGGCACTCGCACATATCTAGAGAGGAAACCGCACACTAGCAAAAGAGCATGCCATGCTATTAGAGGTGGGTTTGAAATCGTTATGGGTTTTTGAATGTCTTGCAATGTTCCGTGCTTTCCTCAAGTAGACCTGCCACAAACTTAGGAAATTAATATGATAAAAAAAATTCAGATGCAAGGATTAAGGGAGAAAAAAAAAAAAATCACACGTGAAATGATCAGTAGATGGTGAGATACAGGAAACTGATATAATATGCAAATATTAAATGGAAAAAACAAGATGCGCTATATAAAACGAAAAAAACTTTTTTCTAAATAATCATGACATAGATCAATGTCCATATATGATCTAAAAACAAAAAGAAAGTCCAGATCCCCAGTGAAGTGAAGGAAACAGAAAAATTAGTCCATAAGTGCTTGATCTAAAGCTGTAGTGACGATCCAATGAATAGCAAAACCTCCACCATAAATCAAGATGTCTGCTTACCAGATGACCAGCGGTCTCTTAATTAAAAGAAGACCAAAGTAGGCGTGTAGATAAACACTATGGCGGTTGGATTGTAGAAAAACTGTATAACAAGTACACCTCCGTCTCAAGCCAATCGATGGAAAATTGGGGTCCCGATAATCATGAAAGACACATAAGGGCCACAATAGTGTAGTAACGTAGGTAACATTTATTAAAAAGAAGAAAAAAACGCACTTACATATAAACGGTAAAATTTAGGCATGTCAAAATTTGGAGCTCCGGCCGGAAGCCAACCAAATAGACCCGTCCAGGTAGGTAGGGAAAGGTGCAGTCAACGGGGGGTGATCCGATACGACACTCGTTCCGCCCGACCGGTTTCGCGAAAACTCGCTTCCTCATAGGGCCCTATGAGGAAGCGAGTTTTCGCGAAACCGGTCGGGCGGAACGAGTGTCGTATCGGATCACCCCCCGTTGACTGCACCTTTCCCTACCTACCTGGACGGGTCTATTTGGTTGGCTTCCGGCCGGAGCTCCAAATTTTGACATGCCTAAATTTTACCGTTTATATGTAAGTGCGTTTTTTTCTTCTTTTTAATAAATGTTACCTACGTTACTACACTATTGTGGCCCTTATGTGTCTTTCATGATTATCGGGACCCCAATTTTCCATCGATTGGCTTGAGACGGAGGTGTACTTGTTATACAGTTTTTCTACAATCCAACCGCCATAGTGTTTATCTACACGCCTACTTTGGTCTTCTTTTAATTAAGAGACCGCTGGTCATCTGGTAAGCAGACATCTTGATTTATGGTGGAGGTTTTGCTATTCATTGGATCGTCACTACAGCTTTAGATCAAGCACTTATGGACTAATTTTTCTGTTTCCTTCACTTCACTGGGGATCTGGACTTTCTTTTTGTTTTTAGATCATATATGGACATTGATCTATGTCATGATTATTTAGAAAAAAGTTTTTTTCGTTTTATATAGCGCATCTTGTTTTTTCCATTTTATGTTATTACTGTACAATATTTACAGGAAGGTGCAGCTTTATTTACATTGATTTTGTTTACACACGTGTATTTTTTATGAGCATTAGTTTGTTCATTTCTATATGTATTAGCGCAGTTGCTCCCACAATTTTATGCAAATATTAAAACCTGCACTAAGAAAACATGTTAAATGCCTTTGCTGACCTATCCTGGAAGTCTATTTTATCCAACAACCCTAATATCTTGTGGAGGTACAGACCTTGCATCAGTTATTCATGTAGCGCTGCCCTCTTGAGTCCATCTTCCTCTTCTCTCTCGGTTGGTTACAGGACTTGCTTGGGCTTCCCATGAGGGGTATCCCAGAAGAGCCCCCAAATGTAGCGCTGCTCTCTTGAGGGTGGCAAGATAAATACCCCCTTGGTTGACCTGACCCTGCGAGTCCTCCGACACCCTGGGTTCATAATTTTTTTTCCTTCTCCCTCACAATAAGAAGGAAGTACACAGAATTGATTAAATCGGCAAATTTTACTTAATGAGATGGAAGGGAAAAGAATCAAAAGACTCAAACTCAAGTTTACACTTTAAAATGTTGTCTCACACAGAAACGTCACCTATAGCTAAAAAGCAATCACTTATGAGATTCAAACATTCAGCAGTGAACACGCTAATCCATGTGCTCAACTGAGCACATATAATGTCTATGTGGACAGGTAACGGTAGAGCAGAGGAATGGCTCTTATGAGTGTCCGTCCCCTCTCTACTGCTCTTTCACATAAAAATGCAGAACAGAAAATGACAAACACAAATTTTAGCAAAAGAACTGTGTTGCAATTCAACCTGCTCTTTCAGAGAGTTCTTGGTGAATTATAATGCCCTGTACACACGATCGGTTCGTCTGATGAAAACGGACCGATGGACCGTTTTCATCGGACGAACCGATCGTGTGTGGGCCCCATCGGTTTTTTTTTCCCCATCGGTGAAAAAAAAATAGAACCTGTTTTACATTTTTCTTATGGTTAAAAAAAACAATAGAAAAAAACGATCGTCTGTGGGGAATTCCATCGGTCAAAAATCCATGCATGCTCAGAATCAAGTCGACGCATGCTCGGAAGCATTGAACTTAATTTTTCTCAGCACGTCCTTGTGTTTTACGTCACCACGTTGGACACGATCGGATTTTTAACCGATGGTGTGTAGGCAAGACTGTTGAAAGTCAGCTTCATCGGATATCTGATGAAAAAAAACAACGGCCCGTTTTCATCAGGCGAACGGATCGTGTGTACAGGACATAACCCTATGAGCTTTAATGAAATAAATCCCTGAAGTGGGAAAGAATGTGAAAGTAGTCCTGTGTTGCTGTGTGGCAATCCTGTTGATCTTCAGCTAGCTCTTTGATGGCATGCAAAAAAACTTTGGATGGTAAAGCAGAATAACGGACTCAATAAGTTGAGAATAAACAGCCAGCAATCTTCCTGTGTAAATAAACTGTACTTGGTTTCACAGTGATCACTGACTTAAAGATGTTACATTTGGTGGAACAAGCAACAGCAGAACCATAGTAAGCAGCGATGTCTGTATATAGGGTCTATGATGTTTAATCTAGTAATACTAAAGCTGACGAGGAATGCAGGAGATGATGTCTACATACAGTATCTTTAAGGCTGGGCTGTTTCCTGCTCACCACACTGAGAAAGGAGGAGATGATGGTTATAAGGATGATGATGATGATCTCTCAGGAAAGTGGCTCAAGATGACTTCCGGCCTCCACCACACCGCACCATGGTTCTCCCGAATCTGATACCACTGCAGGATGGATTGAATCGTAGCAGCCTCCAGGCTGCTGTCGAACGGCTAAAGGAAGCTGTCTGCAGGTGTCCTTCCAGATATCCGCTGGATATTAAAAAGCAGGCGGTGACTCAGCTGCAGCTCACACAACAGATTCCCTGCATACAGGTCAACGCCGGGTCCCTTTCCTATCAGACAGCTGGAAGTTGAAGTTCCACATCACTCAGCCAGAGGGCGAATCCCATCTGTGTTGACTTCATGTCCCAAGATGCTTTGCTCTAGCTTGTCTCTGATAACCAGGTAACAGGTCAGCATCAACTCAACACTAGAGTGAAGCAGTTTCCCCTGCAACAATGCCATACAATGTTCTAATTGCAGTAATAAGTAGATATCCAGCTCCTGGCTACATTCATATAAGGAGTTCTGACATTGTCTAGACCTTCTAATCTTTGTGCTTGTTCTGGGGCCCCCAAAAGAGAATTGAGACAGATATTTTTTTTTTAAATGAGGTCAACAATTGTATTCCTCTCAGTACATCATTTCTTTATTAAAACAACACCGAGCCTCGGGAACCGAGAGGGCCAACCTTGACTTTTACAGAAAAAGTTGACATTTTCATATAATTCTTCTGCCTACATCTCGGGATCTACTGAGCACTTTGGTATGCATTTTCTTTGAGGGTTAGCTCTGCTTATGTATTATTGTTATTATATTCTTAGTATGAACCGAGATGTGTCACAGGTTTTTCTAAGTTCACAAATTACCATGTGTTGTGTTAGCTACATACTGGAGTTCAATTTTCACATGTACTCACTTTCACCTACATCACAATATACATGCCTTTCATTATAAACCAGCAACCAAGCTGTCATAATAGATTTAAACATAATACTACCGGAAATCTAATTGCAGCGATAGGTGACTGGGATAACGTTTCTTAAATCCAATATGTAATTAGATGTAAATATATGCACTCGTTTTAGCTCTCTGAATAATAAGTATGTCAGTAATGGGCCTGGGCTAGTGACTCTTCAATGTTTTGTTACTGATTATGTATTGCTAAGGAAAAGGCTAAAAGGACCTCAGAAAAGTTTCTCATTAAAAAGGCTTCACGCTGATAATAAATTGTGAATTAGCAAATGTCTTTTGGTTACCGAATCCCATTTTCTAGATCTAGGAGGAAGCTAAATGTGGTGTGTACTGTACTGCTAGCAGCACAATGTGCATTGCCTACAGATTAAGCAAGCCGCTTGAATTGTGGGTGGCATGGACTGTAGCCTGGAAAGCAGCTATGTCTCACATTCTTTTTTTTTCACTACCTGCTCAGTAATCTACGCAATGAATTAAAGTTAAACTAATGGATTTCACCCAATCTTATTTTAAGTCAAAATTCTTATTCTTATAATATTCTTATTCTTATATTTTAGATATTTTTACATTTAAATACAGGACACAGGGTGATTAAAATCTCAGCAGTAGTGAAGACAGTGCACATTTTACCTTAAGCTACTGAACTCTGTAAACAACAAAAACATTTTTGGTCCTGGCCATATAAAAAAAATATATATGCACAAAACAACATTATGTTACCTTTAAAATACTGTGATTTATAGATCAGTGGATATCTGAAAACGATTGCGTGAGTTCAAATGACTGCCAAGATATGAGTTAGCTGATCTCCTAAATCAGACTTAATTTTGGAATTTGTAGTCTCTCCTGATCATGCTTTATGAAAATTGGAAAAAAAGAGTGAGCTGTAAAATCTATGCAGACAGGTTTGCCAGTTCCCGAGTCATGCAATGCAAATATTCATGCAAAACCATGTGAAATACTGTATATGCACATACTGTACATATTAGCTCCCCCGCCTCCACGGGGGTCGTGCGGTGTACTGGCGGCAGTTACATGGTTCCCAGTCGGTCCACAGTTGCAGCACATGGGAAAGCGCTTTTGCCCTTTCTTTTAGCCGTTAAAGGGTAAATATATTCATTATTCACAATATTGTCAATATGGTAGATGTTTCTCTGTTGAGTGTTTTTGTTTATTTTTTTAACAATCTCACCTATACGATGTATTTCATTCTAGAGCATCTCCTTCCTACCCCCTGAAGATGACCGCCCTCTACATGTATCATGTTCATCATGTGTACCATTGTTATAACATTATGCCATGCCTTTGCAGGTTTGCCCTTACGGCCCAATCAATATACTGTTAATCTTGTATGTACATGTTTTTATTGCCATTACTTGACTGTGTTTTGGTTAAAAAATCTATTAGATACGTTTCCTTGTGAGACATAAAACTACACCTTTTTGTAAAATCGTGAAAACTGAATGTACGCAAAAATGTAAATAACCACATTTCTCTAAAAATCTGAACGTTTTATTGTTCCCTTACAGCTTTCAGAGTTTGTTAAAGACCCACCAAACCGTATATTTTCTGAAAGCATAGAACCAGTAGAATAAAAAGAATGTGCTACTGATTTTTAAGGCCACGTGCAGGAACGTGCCCTGCTGTTAAAAATTTGTAAAAAAAATTTAAATTGCACCTGTCAAAGAGGTGCAGAAAAAAAATTGGGCTTTTGGTGTTGGTGGTGCCTGAACACTGTAACCCCTCATGGTTACTCTTGTTGGGCATAGGAATGGGCCCTGTTAAAAATTTGTAAAAAAAATTGAAATTACACGCCCCTGTCAAACAGGTGCATTAAAATAGGGCCTTGCCCTAAACGAGAAATATTGTTGGAAGCTAGCATAATCAAGATTCCGTAATAGGATAAGCAGCCTAGGCAGTCTTCAAGGGATCACAGATCCCTAGCAAATTCAATCAGTTAAATTGGTACCAGGGGCTTGATAGCTGCTGATCCAGGACTGATTCATTTTGATAAATGTCAGCCTATCAACGGAGTCTGTGGACAGGTGCACTCTTTGATCCATCATAAACCCTCCAAGCAGCACTGAATGTCCGATCAGTAAGCATGCTGGATGCAGGACAGGCCAGTAGCTCAATTGCATATTGAGTAAGTTCTGGCAAGTGGTCCATCCTCAAGACCCAGTGGATGCTCAGTTGGAAAGGTCTCCAGATCTCCTCTTGCCCCTAGATATTCCTGCACCATATAATGCAGACGATGCTGAAGGGTGCTTAAACCTAACAGACCTGGGCGCTGAGGACTAAAGAATTGTTTAAAGGCATCAGTTAGCCAGCCACCTTCTCTTTTCGTTGGTGGTCAGTGGGAAGAATGCCCCTTTACAGATAGCTAAAAAGATCACTAGTGCCATTGGTTACTTATCAGAGAGTTAAGGGTTGGTCTAGGGCAGTGGTCTCCAAACTGCATCCCTGGGGCCAGATGAGGCCCTTTGCTTGCCTGTATCCGGCCCTTGAGGCTCTTTCTACTGACACCAACAATGGGGCATAAATCCTCCCATTGTCACCAACAATGGGGCCCATAAATCCTCCCACTGTCACCAACAATGGGGTCATAAATCCTCCCACTGTCACCAACAATGAGGCCCATAAATCCTTCCACTGTCACCAATAATGGGGCCTAGATCCTCCCACTGTCACCAACAATGTGGCCAAAAATCCTCCCATTGTCACCAACAATGTGGCCCATAAATCCTCCCACTGTCACCAACAATGGGGCCTAGATCCTCCCACTGTCACCAACAATGGGGCCAAAAATCCTCCCACTGTCACCAACAATGGGGCCAAAAATCCTCCCACTGTCACCAACAATGGGGCCAAAAATCCTCCCACTGTTACCAACAATGAGGCCTAGATCCTCCCACTGTCACCAACAATGGGGCCAAAAATCCTCCCACTGTCACCAACAATGGGGCCAAAAATCCTCCCACTGTCACCAACAATGGGGCCTAGATCCTCCCACTGTTACCAACAATGAGGCCTAGATCCTCCCACTGTCACCAACAATGGGGCCAAAAATCCTCCCGCTGTCACCAACAATGGGGCCAAAAATCCTCCCACTGTCAAACAATGGGGCCTAGATCCTCCCACTGTTACCAACAATGGGGCCTAGATCCTCTCACTGTCACCAACAATGGGGCCTAGATCCTCCTACTGTCACCAACTGTTTCTCCCCCTAATACCAAAGATGGGGGAATTGTTTTCCCCCACTGGGCACAGTCCGGCCCCCTAAAGTCTGAAGAACAGTGAACTGACCCTTTGCTAAGAAAGTTTGGAGACCCCTGGTCTAGGGGAAGAGCAACCAGATACATTTGTATATTCTCCTGTGCTGCCTTGGAGCTTGGAAGGAGACACTGACACAATAAACTTTATCAAACTGGCTTTTACTTGGCTAAAATGCATGTGCTATATACCAGGATTAAAAATTATGTACTAAAAGTAAAAAAATAACAGTTCTGCCTTTATGCATGCTCCTGGACTCCAATTTAAGAATCAAGAAACACCTAACGATTTATAATTTAACACTTCCCTATTCTGCACCGAAATGATCTGCAGTTTCGATTTCTCGTTCTCTCTTACAATTGTTCCCTTGTCAACACATCCTTGCATTATTAAAGAGAGGATCCATTTACTGCTTGTTTGTGCAGTTTTCAAGTAAACAAACTTTCTCCTTGGATGTTCACACAGACAATATCTGCAGCACCAATTAGGCTAATATTGCTTGTGCAACATTCATTTCTGGTGTGCTCAGCATCTATTATTTATCAGAAAACACGGGGCAATGCTTTCTCTTCCCATATGCTCCAAGCTATGGACAAACAAAAAAAAGGAGAAAAAGAAAAAAAAGTAATACTACATAAAGTGTATTGAGCACATGCACAGTGCAGGCAAGCTAGATATAGATCTATGTTTTATTTATTTGGTTGGGAGGGTACAGCTTGTTCATTATTACAGACAATAGTAATCGAAATATGCACCTGAAAGTAATTATTAATCTAACATTCACACTAACTTCCTGTGTCATATACAAAAAATATTAATAAAAATGCAATAAAACTATCCCCTTTTTTGTAAACACTATAAATTTTGCGCAAATCAATCGATAAACGCTTATTGTGATTTTTTTTTACCAAAAATAGGTATTAGAATACGTATCGGCCTAAACTGAGGAAAAAAATTGTGTTTTATATCTTTTTGGGGGATATTTATTATAGAAAAAAGTAAAAAATATTGAATTTTTTTCAAAATTGTCGCTCTATTTTTGTTTATAGCGCAAAAAATAAAAACCGCAGAGGTGATCAAATACCACCAAAAGAAAGCTCTATTTGTGGGAAAAAAAGGACGCAAATTTTGTGTCGGAGCCACGTCGCACGACCGCGCAATTGTCAGTTAAAGCGACGCAGTGCCAAATCGCAAAAACTGGCCAGGTCCTTTAGCTGCCTAAAGGTCCGGGTCTTAAGTGGTTAAGGGCAGTAGATAGAGCGTAACCAAAGTGTATAAAAAGTATACATTTTATTACAAATGATTAAAAAATTTTGTCCATCAATTCATAAGTATTGAATAAAAATAAACAATCAATGTACAATATTGTACTACTACTCTGAAATAGAAGGTGGGTGGCCCCAGGTCAGTCTTATATAAATATGGACTTAATCATAGCTTGGGGTTCACCAAATGTCTCCTACTCCCAATATGTTTTGGAAAAACAGGATGAATTCCTTCATCATGGTAGAATAAAGACAGAGCTTACCGTTATATATGGTTGTTTAACCACTTGCGTACTGGGCACATAAACCCCCTTCGTTCCCAGGTGAAATTTCAGCTTCCGGCACTGCGTCGCTTTAACTGACATTTGCGCGGTCGTGCGACGTGGCTCCCAAACAAAATTGATGTCCTTTTTTCCCCACAAATAGTATTTGGTGGTATTTGATCACCTCTGCGGTTTTTATTTTTTGTGCTATAAACAAAAAAAGAGCGACAATTTAAAAAAATATATATATATATATATTTTTTACTTGTTGCTATAATAAATATCCCAATTTTTTTTTTAAAAACTATTTTTTTTCTCAGTTAGGGCCGATACGTATTTTTCAACGTATTTTTGTAAAAAAAAAAAAAATCGCAATAAGCGACTGGTTTGCGCAAAAGTTATAGCGCCTACAAAATGGGGAACAGAATTATGATTTTTTTTTATGATTTTTTTTTTACTAGTAATGGCGGCGATCTGCGATTTTAATTGGGACTGCGATATTGCGGCGGACATATCGGACACTTTCGACACAAATTTGGGACCATTCACATTTATACAGCGATCAGTGCTATAAATATGCACTAATTACTGTATAAATGTGAGTGGCAGGGAAGGGGTTAACACTAGGGGGTGAGGAAGGGGTTAAATGTGTAGCCTGGGTGTGTTCTGTGTGGGGGGTGACTGGGGGAGGTGACCGATGCTGTGTCCCTATGTACAAGGGACACAGATCGGTCTCCTCTCCTCTGACAGCACGTGGAGCTCTGTGTTTACACACAGAGCTCCACGTCCCTGCTGTCACCTGCTGTGTCACCGCCGATCGCGTGTACCCGGCGGACATCGCGGCCGCCAGGTACACGCATCTGCGCTTCAGCGATGCGCCGGGACAGGGTTTACCCGCTGCGCGCCCCCCAGAGGCGCGCCCGGGTAATGCTTTTAAAAAGACGTCCAGTTGGCACCTGAGAGCCGCGCTGTTGACGTCTTTTGTCAATAGCGCGGGTCTCAAGTGGTTAATGAAAAAGGTAACATGACCCATGCGGAGGCATCTCCCACATACACACATCAATAGCCACTGAGAGGCCAAGCGGAGGATGATGGTAACATTCCCTGAACTGATGGAGAGGGAAGAGAGCTGCCCTGTGGACAATGACCCAATGGTGAGGATAGTCGCTCACAAGGATCGCAAAATGGCAGAGCCATCCATCATTAGTATGTATGCTTTATGGGTCCCAGCATCTGTGCATCAGATAGATCAGTTGTGCCAATTCTAAAAAGAACTGATCTATCCGATGCGAAGATGCTGGGACCCAGAACGGATACATACTAATGATGGATGACTCTGCCATTTTGCAATTCCTGAAGGCCATGCTCTGTGGACTTTGCCAGCTTGGTTTGGAAAGTGGTACCGCTTGCTGAACTTAACATGCCAAGTAAAAATTGCCACTCCACCAAGCATCACAGCCATGTAAACAGACCCAAACAAACTCATGTCCTTGGGCATTTAGTACATGGGTAAATACACCAACCACCTGTTTTTGCTGTGCCAAAAAGTCACCTGTAATTGTAAACAATATTGCAAGAACTTTTATTGCAGAAAACACAAAGTATATCTGTTCTGCAATAAATATATATAGATTGTAAATAGTAGGAAATCTGAATAAATGCGCCCTTCTGATTGCCCACCGCTGCGCTAATTGGAAGACGATTAATGGAAGAGCCTAGCTGCTGCTTACAAAAGTAATATGTGAATCAGAAAATATTTACTGATAAAAACTAAATAAATGTCAAGAAAAAAATATTTAGCAGCGCTGTGAAAATAAATGAATATTCCTCTAAGTGATATTAATAATCAAATCAAAAATAATGACACGTGAAATATCAAAATATTTTAGAAAAGAATAAAACTAAATGAACCCGTGAAAATTAAAAAAAAGTGAAAAGCATAAAAGTTCATGTAAATTCGTGTTCCAGAAATCTTCAGGGACTTTCACCACACCAGAAGTGCTCAAACTTTGCCGTCACCCGTCAAAATGGCCACTCACCACAAGTATATGCCTCACACTCGCGTGCTTTGGCTAACGAGCTTTAAATAAATCACCTCTCCAAACTGAATATGTATTCAATATCCACTGATGTGCTCCAAATGGTTCCACATGGATACTGCAAAAGAAAAAAAGAAGATGTGCAATAGTGTGAGAACGTATAAACAGTTTTAATAAAATATCACACAACAACTACAAAAGTTGTACTCACAAACTAATTAAAAACTTGTGGTGAGTGGCCATTTTGACAGGTGACGGCAAAGTTTGAGCACTTATGGTGTTGTGAAAGTCCCTGAAGATTTCTGGATCATAAATTTACATGAACTTTTATGCTTTTCACTTTTTTTTTATTTTCACGGGTTCATTTAGTTTTATTCTTTTCTAAAATATTTTGATATTTCACGTGTCATTATTTTTGATTTGATTATTAATATCACTTAGAGGAATATTCATTTATTTTCACAGCGCTGCTAAATATTTTTTTTCTTGACATTTATTTAGTTTTTGTCAGTAAATAATTTCTGATTCACAAATAAATATATATAAAAAAAAAAAAATCCTGCAACAGTTTTTGAATGTTACATGATTTTACCTTGATTTTGTTGTCTTTCAGGAATCGGAAAGAGGGGAGCCATTTTGTGTTTGGAACAAATAATCTACTCATCAATTCTAAAAGGACTTGTAACCAGTGCCGGTACAAAGGGGTGGGGAGGAGGGTGGCTTCCCTGAGCGTGGTGGAAATTTGGGAACTGTACTAGGAGGGTGGATTTCTGTCAGGAAGGGGGATTTACGGGAGGAGACATTATGGAGGGGGGGGGGAATTAGTGCTAGGAGAAGGGATTTGGGGGGGAATTTGTGCTCATAGGGGAAATTTGAAAGGTGGGGGATTTGTGCTGGGGGGGGGGGGGATTTGAGGAGGGAGAGGATTTGAGCTGAGATTTGTACTGGAAAAGGGGGACATTTTTGTTTGATGAGAATTCTGGCTTGTAGGGTTGTTACTGATTAAAATGTTGATGTTCGATTAATCAATTTATTTTTTAATCGATTAATCGACCATATATATTCCCCACTGTAATATCCACAGACATCTCCCCCCACTGTAATATCCGCAGACATCTCCCCCCACTGTAATATCCACAGACATCTCCCCCCACTGTAATATCCACAGACATCTCTCCCCACTGTAATATCCACAGACATCTCCCCCACTGTAATATCCACAGACATCTCCCCCCACTGTAATATCCACAGACATCTCCCCCCACTGTAATATCCACAGACATCTCCCCCCCACTGTAATATCCACAGACTTCTCCCCCCACTGTAATATCCACAGACATCTTCCCCACTGTAATATCCACAGACTTCTCCCCCTACTGTATAGGAAGATTAGTGCTTGCTTAGTCTTACCAGAGAACCCGGCCGGACACGAGCAGTTGAGGCCGGGTGATGACGTCACCACACCGCTCTAGGCTCACCTAGGCCGTCACGTGGTGTGCCGATCCGCATATGGTGACCCGTTCGGATCATTTACGATCCGTTGCACCACTAGTACCGACAAAAGAATTTTGATCGATCAAAAAAATTTACGATTAATCAAGGAATTAATATTCAATTTTCACAGCCCTACTGGCTTGAATAGGAAATTCACGGGGTAAGTGTGAAGATTAGTGCTCAAATTATTTTGGAGGGAAGGGAGAGGATTTTTGCCAACACATAATGTTCATACTCTTTTGGCGGGGTTCCGTTTGGCATCTTTGCCCTGGGCAACCTTGTTTCGCCCCTGCTTGTAAGTTCATAACTAATAAATTAGATATATTGGATATAGTCACCGGCTCCCTAATGGACAGAAAGTATGCATTCCGCGTACATAACATCTGCCTCTATCTTGTGTATAGGCAGCGAACGTACATTAAGTGCAATAATGTTAAGGAGGCAACCCACGTGCGGATGTGACAGTAACAAGAAAGATATTGAGGTCAACCCCCCTGAGTACAGATTGCTCATGACAAGCTTTATTCCATGTCCCTGCCGACATCTGCCATGACGTGTTCCACTATTTGGTTCAAGAACCTCTCCAATAAAATATTCAAGAGTTTTGAAGAATATTTCATAAGGCTGAAAAGAGCACATGAAGCATGCATTGCATAGTTTTATCTGTAGAAAGTTAAATCCCTTTGCAAGCTTTCTATTTTCCAAAGCCCCCGCACTAACAGCAAAATAAATGGTTAGGAATCTGCCAGCAAAATAAAGATCAGTTAATTGCACAGAGATGCAGGTCTAGCAGAAGGGAATATCATGCTGACAACGGTGCATATCAGCAACAAACAAACATACATATGTGAACCTGCCCTAACAGTATATGCAAATAAAAGGAGCGGCGCGTTTCCTGAACATCAAAGGGAAACTGAGTTGGAGGCTGGAAAAACTGATATCATATTGGTCATTATCACAATATGCATACACAAATCCCCGCAGTACAAAGAGCGTTTTCATTCTCACTGCTGCAGCTGCTGTCAGTCACTGCTGTTATCTGTGCTAAATGTGTCTTGGGACAAATATCCTTCACAATTGTGGCTTGAAAAGATCAACGCAGGACAGGTGGTGAAAAGTAAAACTGACAAAACTGTCAGAGTATCGAAAATTATGCGCTGGAAGATTCTTATATACAGCAATACGCTCTACTTTCATGGAGGAATATCAGAAGATGTCTTTTCATGGAACAGGAACAAGGAGCATACAACTACACACATAGGAACGGTGGTATTTCCTCTAAATACATTACCATAGATAACACACAATAACACTGCAGTGCCACCTGCTGGATAGAAATGTATGATGCATATATATATTGTTTACAGTACAGAACAACCATGCTGTTGTACTTCCAACATAAACAACATCTCCATATAAACTTCTATGTTTAGCGCTAAACTCCAGCCAAACAGAAAAATAAATATTTGATATAGTAGCATAAATGAACCGTTCTACCTGCAAAACTATTTGCATTTCCATCCATCTAGTCCTACCAGACAGTCCAGCCAGGTCGGTGATCTGACTTTCCTCTACTATAGTGTAGCACTATCCCCGAAAGAGCTGCTGGTTTGTTTTGGGCAGCATGTTACCTCTGTATCTCTGCCGTCTAGGGTACTGGATGAGAGCTGCAGTAAAGTCAATGTCCACCCAATGTCTTTTCTGTGCCTTTATTACCCAGCCAGATAAAAACGATAAGTAATAGGAAGGTGAAGGGATAGCAAAGTAGAAAACAGCAGATTCAGGTGTAACTGGATATGAAAACAGTCCTGCTTTCAACGACTGCGACACACACACACGCACACACCCTGGCCAGGAGGGGCACACACGGGGGTGGTGGGACCACTTCCCAGCTTAAGGGCGGGAACACAGCGACCCCGAACCAATGGTGTCTGCCCTTTAAATACCCCCTCCCAGCCTGCACAGCAAGGTGATCAACCCTCCTGATTGGCTGCCGGGAGGAGATATTTAACTGCACTTGGCCCTAACGCTGCCACCTGTCGGCCTGGGGTGGGACTCACTCCCCAGACAATGACAGTATGCACAAACAGTACAGCCAAAACTGGAGCAGAGGCCCTAAATGTAACCAAATAAACAGGTTCAGAGCCAACTACCTCTCTGAACCCCCCTCTAAATTTACAATAGCACTGGCTTTGAAAATAGCCAGGTGCTACATTAGGTATGCAATACGTCTTTTTTAACTTCCAGCCGCTGATTGGACAGTGAGCTCATCCCTCTGCTCTTTTCAGCCTATTCCATGTTAGTAAATGAGTATGCAGCACACCTGATAGTGCTTGCTCTCCCTCTCAGATTGCTTCCGTACAGGACAGGGGGTCTCAAAACTTTCTAAACCAAGGGTCAGTTTACTGTCCTTCAGACTTAAGGGGGGGGGGGGGCATTAGGAGTAGGAATTGCCCTGGTGTCAGTGGGCATAAACAATGCATCTTTGGTATAAAGGAGAATAATAGTGCCCCGCAGATGGTGTCAGTGGGAGGAATAGTGCCCATTGTTGACATCAATGGGAAAAATAGTGCCCCATTGTTGATGTCAGTAGCAGGAATTATGCCCATTGTTGATGTCAGTGGGAGGAACAGTGTCTTGTATCAGTGGGGAAAAAAGTGCCCTAAGGGTAAGATAAAGGTAAGCAATGGGCCACATCCTGTCCCGGATGCAGTTTGGAGGCTATTGGTATAGGAAATTACAATTGGCTGTTACCAAGGCACATTCTGTTAGCTTGACCAGTTTTATTTTAGTAGGGCAGGGTGATGAGGTGTTTATCACATCCTCCATGTTTTCCTCCTCATTAGGCGTCAAGCAAGGGTCGCATGAGAGGCCTACCCTGGAGTGGGTTTTTCTGGGCTAGGCACTTTAAGTAGGACCACTGCCTTACACATAGGGTACCTTAACTTCATACAGATGAATAAACTTGATTAGACTCTCCCGATGTACTAAACATCACCACTGGTGCTTGTGCATTTAGCAGGGTCACACAGAGCCTTTGCCCTCTCCACCTGTCCAGCGCATCACCGCTACCCCAGTAATAGTTTGGTGTCCCACCATGCACCTAGAGTTGACTCCATCCACACACTTGACTTACCTCTTCCTCTTCTGTATCTGTGTACAGGATGAGAGCCCCAGTGGTGCAGTACTGCTACTGTAGCTATGGAAGACGGATGACGGTCGAAGGAGTGCTGACACAACATCTCCTGCACTGCAAGAGGTACCCATTTCATGTACATGCTTAACAACAGGCTGCTAGAGAAACCTCCTTCATTACCCTTGGTAACTATATGAATTGTCACACTGTATAAACTCTTTCTACCTCTGTCTTCATACTGCAGTGTGTCTAGTGACCCAAGACTGTGTGCTGGTTATGTGCACTTCAAACAGTGGCGGTGCGTCCATAGAGGGCACAGGAGCACTGCCCCCTCTCTCCTGCACCACCACTGAAAAATAATACATAGATTCATGCATTGCATATAATCTGGCGGCATTTTAGGGGCAAACTGGCGGCAATTGATGGGCACAGTGGCGACAATGGCATGGCACAGTGGCTGCATTTGGCATGGCACAGTGGCTGCGTTTGGCATGGCACAGTGGCGACAATTGATGGGCACAATGGCTGCGTTTGGCATGGCACAGTGGCGACAATTGATGGCACAGTGGCTGCATTTGGCATGGCACAGTGGCTGCATTTGGCATGGCACAGTGGCGACAATGACATGGCACAGTGGCGACAATTGATGACACAGTGGCTGCATTTGGCATGGCACAGTGGCGACAACTGATGGGCACAGTGGCGACAACGGCATGGCACAGTGGCGACAATGGCATGGCACAGTGGCGACAATTGATGGGCACAGTGGCGACAATTGATGGCATGGCACAGTGGCTGGGTTTGATGGCATGGCACAGTGGCTGGGTTTGATGGCATGGCACAGTGGCTGGGTTTGATTGCATGGCACAGTGGCTGGGTTTGATGGCATGGCACAGTGGCGACAATTGATGGGCACAGTGGCTGAGTTTGATGGCATGACACAGTGGCGACAATTGATGGGCACAGTGGCTGCGTTTGATGGCATGGCACAGTGGCTGCGTTTGATGGCATGGCACAGTGGCTGTGTTTGATGGCATGGCACAGTGGTGAGAATTTTATGGCACAGTGGTGAGAATTTTATGGCACAGTGGCTACGTTTGATGGGCACAGTGAGGCAGCAATTGATGGGCACAGGAGGCAGCAATTGATGGGCACAGTGAGGCAGCAATTGATGGGCACAGTGAGGCAGCAATTTTTTTGTTTTGTTTTTTCGTTTGTTTGCGCCCCCCCCCCCCCCAAAAAAAAACCAGACAGAATGGGCTGCCACATCTACACAGAGATCACAGCTACCAGAGAGTCGCCGCCAATTCTGGATGCCGGAGAGCGGGAGGATCTTCAATCAAAGACTGCATGATGGCGGGAGGCCACTAGCCACAACCTACTTTTTAAAGGGAAAAGGTCACCTTACCCTAGGTTACAGTATGGAAACGTATGCCCTGTACTGTGGGAACCAGTTAAACCTGAGCGCTCTGATGCAATAACTTTGGGCCCCAATGGTTTAATTACACTGGCCGGTGTGGGAGAGGTTAGCAGAGACTGAAGGACCTTTAGCTTCCAGTATCAGCCCTTTAGTTAGGACCGTTACAGTTTCAGTGTTTGGTGCAGAGACAATTGGTCCTCCCGTTATTTGTAGTGTTGTGCTAATGCATTATATATTATGGATTATTGCTATGGTCATACTGTTTTTGTTGGTAGTATTTCTCAAATAAATCCTCTTAATGTAGCATTGTTGTGTGAGAGCATGTGGCATTGCCAAAAATGTCATTGCCCTCTGGAACCAGGGGACCCTAAGGCTTCATGTACAATTGACTGTCATTTACTGTGGCCGTGGGAAAATGCAAGACGCAGCAAAAACGCTTTGCATTTTCCCGTGACCGGTAGGCAAAATGTTGCCATCCTGAACACGATTCTTTTGAGTTCAGGAGAGGGAGGTTGAACCTCCCCTAACCTGCAGCAGCTCCTAAACGCTGCTAAAAGCCTATATTACCATGGACTCTTTGGGGTCAATTCACTAAGAGTTAAATAACGGCAAATAAAATGTGGTAAATCAGTTGTGAAATTTAAATTCACTAAGAATTTAGCGTTAAATAACGAATGCAGTATTTTTACAGTAATCTGTATTTGGAGGCATTGAAATTTGAACCACCTTCTCAAATGTATGTCTACTTGATGCTTGGTAATCCAAGCTGTGTCTTTTTCAGGTGGATCTGTTGCCTGAAAATAGCCGTTAAGCTGTGTTGCGCTTATTTACTAAATCCATCACAGTCATAAAATGTTTTTTTTTGTAATTGTATGGCTTACTAGAGCTCTTGAATGAAGGCCTGTTGATCCCCTTTAGACCCCTTTCACACTGAGGCAGTCATTTTAGCTCTAGAAAGAGTGCCTGTAAAGCGCCTGAAAACTGCCTCTCATTCTCTGCAATGGGTGCTTTCACACCGGGGCAGTGCGTTTGCGCAACGTTAGAAAAAGTCCTGCCAGCAGCATCTTTGGGGCGGATTGGGAGCGTTGTATACAGCGCTCCCAGTGTGAAAGGGGTCTATAGGGAAACAGAGCCTTAACGGATGAGGGCATGGCCAGGATCTGGGAGTATTTGGTGGCCAAAGGATTGGTGGCAGTGCAGGGTGATGGGGTTGGGCCTAAGCTTAATAAAAGGACTGCCCCCAGGGAATTCTGGGTCTTTTTTGAAGAGCACATAGCTAGAAAAGCTGCCCACCCTTCCCATTTTTTGGATGGTCTATCACAGCTTTAGCGGCTTTTTGACCTTACCAGCATTTAAAGTTGCTGTAATGGGCTAGGCCCTTGATGGGAAATTGGAATTAGGCTGTCTGTCCAGCACTTATGGTATGGACAGGCCTAAAATGAATCAAGAATAAAGTTATTGATTAATTTCAGCCAATGTTTGCACGTAATTTGCACTGCACATCATGCCATTTTTATGTAATAATTTTTTTTTTGTGTGCGTGTCCCCTGCTATAGAATAGTGTAAACTTTCTGTGGGTTCTCTGTGGGTGGAATTAGGCTCTCGGTGGGTGGACTGACCCTTTCTGAGGGTTTGAGTAGGCCCCTTTTTGACCCCTTTTCTGGTACCAAACTGGTTACCGTCACTAAAAGGGTGATAAATATCACACCCTTTTTTAGTTCCGGTTTCATATGTGAATTGGACTTAACAGATTACCGCACGATTTGTTGTGATATTTACCGCCAATTTTTTTTTTTCTGTTGCTCACCGCCAAATTATTTTTTTTTTTTCTGAATTGACTTTATTTTCCGCATGTACTAGTTTATGCAAATGACTAACATAATACCCTTACCGCATGTTGTAAAGCTTAGTGAATTTACCTCATTGGCTTTTATGGAGTTGAGTCGAGGAGCTTTGGCAAAAAAACGCCAAAAGCGTACATGAAGCCTAACAGCAGCGGCTCTTTCCCAGGGGTAAGCACTACTTAAGAAAAATGCTTAAAAACTACTTGAAAAGTATCTTCAGGCTGTATGAAAAGAAAAAAATTTCAGCAGCTACAAATACTATAGCTGCTGACCCTATCCACATATCCAGCACTGTCCTCGTCGGTCATTAGGTCCCTGGTGGCAGCACGTTTACTAAAGGAAGTTATGGCTTCACAGCTGGCTTCCCACGGTGCATGTACGAGCCACGCTGCGCTTTGTGGATGGTCCCACAGCCTTATGAGACCTGTGCCATGTCCCAGAAGGCTGCGGGCAAACAGGGGGCTGAATTTCCACAGATGCCAGTTTCCAAAAAAAAAGGTATCCTGAAGTGAAAGAGGGGGGGGGTGTAGGAGAAATAGTGGATCTTCCCCATTTGTATGGAGTTCTGCTTTAATATTACTGAAAACCATTAAAGTCTCCCTTTTAGAGACCAACGACTTTAACAAAAATCAGCATTAAGTAAAACGAAAAACAGTTATCTGCCCTTTCATTTCACTGTTCATGCCAAATTTAGTCTCCATCATAAAGCAGCAGTTAGCATGTTGCTGGAGCTATAAATGAACCAGTTAATCAAAACATTTTTTTAGTGGTTTGCACTGGAGTTGAACGGTTTGCTGATGGGAGAAATTACTAGGAATTTGTTTGGTAATGATCTCATTAGACTACAGCTGCATTACGTCTTGTTTTAAACACTTTTCCAGGCACACCTTTCTAATTTTTATCATTCTAACTCATTTGCATTTCACTAGGAAAAAAAATAAAAAATCCCTGTTCTGAATTTTGATGAAAATGAAAGAATTTATCACATAAATCCTGTGTCTCATCACTTCAGCGATGTGTCGCAGCATCCTAATTTTCTTTCCATTTGCAGTGAATATACTCTCCATCTGACTCATACTCAAAAACCCAAAGTTCACATTTGCTTACATGTGTGATGGATAAAGTGTCCATTTATGTGGACAAATTGATTCAGGAATAAAAAAGCTATAATAGCATTTCTTTGTACAAATGCAGACAGCAGGAGAGAGCTTGAAGATTTCAGACAAATGCATTGTATTTGCTTGTGCCTAAAAAATGGTTATAATCATAGCAATGCTTTCGGTTATGAAGAATTCCTATTAATGCCATTTAAATGGTAACTTCACCAAACTTGACTCGATTGTGGAGGTAGAGGAACTACTCCATGGAGGGGGGGGGGGCACAGGTGCTCTGTGGAGGAAGGAAGGGTGGGGGACAAGAACTCTCCAGGGGTGGGGGTGGGGAGGGGACTGGTGCTTTGTGGAGGGGGTTACTAATGCTTGTGGCTGAAGAGGGGGGCACTGGTGCTCTGTAGGGAAAAAGGGGGACATTGGTGCTCTGTGGGGATACAGTGGGGCATGGGTTCTCTGTGGGGATACAGTAGGGCATGGGTTCTCTGTGGGGATACAGTAGGGCATGGGTTCTCTGTGGGGATAAAGGGGGGGGATTGGTGCTCTGTGGGGAGAGAGGGGAGCCCTGGTGCCCTCTTGGGGAGGAGGGGCACTGATACTTGGTGAGGTTAGGGTGGACTACATCAGTGTCAATGGGGAGCATTGACATTCAGTGGACAACCTACCTATCCATGCTCTGCACCCTGAGTTGTGACCTCAATCTTCCAGAACTGCCACAAAATGGCTATAATCATAGCAATGCTTTCAGTTATGATGAATAGTTCCATTTTATGCAATTTATATGGTAACTTCACCAAACTTGACTCAATGGTGGAGGAAAAGGAGCTACTCTGTGGAGGGAGAGGGGGGCCCTGGTGCTCTGTGGAGGAAGGGAGGGGGGACAAGAACTATGTAGGGTTGGGTGTGGGGAAGGGACTGGTACATTGTACAGGGGGTCACTAATGCTTGTGGAGGAAGCGTGGACCACAGGGATAAAGAAGGGCTCTGTTGGGATAAAGGGGGGCACTGGTGCTCTGTGAGGATAAAGGGGGGCTCCGGTGCTCTGTGGGGATAAAGGGGGTACAGGTGCTCTGTGGGGATAAAGTGGTGCATTAGTGCTCTCTGGGGGGGGGGGGCACAGGTACTTGGTTTGCTTTGCATCCTGTGCTGCTGCCGCCCTCTGCCTGAACTATGGTGCTATGTTGAGCAGGAATTCTCTTTGGCAAAGCAGCAAGGAAGCCAAAACCAGCTGCAGGAATGAGCAGGACACAGGTCAAATCCACAGGACATTGGGATTTTGCTATCCCAGGACAGTCCCAGAGAATCTGGGACTGTTGGGAGTTGTAGCTTCAGCACCTGGCTTGCAGTGGAATACAGCTGGAATTTTGTTAAAAATCCAGAACAGTCCTGTGAAATCTAGGTCTATCACATTTGCTCTGAGCCACTTCCATTATTCAGCACAACAAATCCATGGTGACTTTTCACCACAACGTGCTCTACATATCTTCCCTACATCAACGTGTTCCCATTTCTCAAGTTGTGAGATGTAGATTAGACAACAGTGGATATTTGCTAGAAAAGCCTTCAGGGTGTTTCAGGTAATAATAAACGTCATTCTCTCTCCTAAACCTAAACAAACAATGGCTCCTGTAACTATAAGTAAAGGGCAATGACATGTACCACTACTTTACCAAGAAGAACATGCACCCCCCTCTACCACTATGGAAAAGCTTTCCTTTGCTCCCAAATCCCACTTGCTACATGACAAAACAGTAGCACCAATAAGAGGAGCCACAGACCTGCTCCCCAGCTGCTGGTATTTGTAGTTTGCATCTCTTCTTTCTGTATTGTCACATACAGCAAGCATTTTTAAGTGCCATGCTCTTTCATGGAGCCTTCTTTCAGCTCTCCTCCCTCTAAACACAACAGTTATTGGCAGTGCAGAGGAATATGAAAGCCCAAGTAATGAACCCAGAGCAGAGCCCCCATCTTCCAACAATTAATGCTGGTGCCCAGCTACCAGATCGTGGTGTTCTTCGAGTTGAAGGGGCTGCATAAAGAGACAGAGGAAAGGTTCCTGGTCACCCTGGTGGTTAGGGGGGGGGATCTATACAACTGGGAGGTGGCAGTATTCTGGTACTCGGCCAGCAATGGGACACAGCCTGGATCCTCATGGACATTGGAATTTTGTTAAAATCCTGGGACAGTGCCACGGTGTGACTTTTTATTAGCTTTTGAAAAACATAAAATGTCTACAGTATTTCACATTCATTAGTGTGACTGGGTAGAGTTTCATATCGTTGTGATCATTTTCCATGATGAGCCACAGTTTTACTCATCGCCCACAGCTCTCCCACGGGAATGACACCAACTCTTTCAGCCCCTGTAATTTAGAAAGCAGTGTTTGAATTTATACTGCTTAGGGTGAAATTAGTATAAATTAACTCCACAAATAATAATGATTCAATTTTCCCATTGCTAATTAGCTGCAATAATATAATGATTTTTTTTTCTTAATGCAAGAAAAAAAAATTAAGGAAGTTACTTAAATGTGCAATTATTCAGTCAGCTATTTTGAGGTTATAAATATGTATGATTTTGTCTTACAGACGCTACATCAAGAAATGGATGCAAATGTAATTAGCATATTACAACGCTCCATCACTGATGTTTTTAATGATTATTGCAGCCAGATGTTTATAACTTGAATTAATAACTAATAGCTTTCTTCCATCAATCTTCTCTGCTGCTCTTACATACAGGCAAGTCACAGAGTTTCAGAATGGTCTACAATAAGGCACTTACAATAGAACTGTGTAACAAGCTTTTTATTGAAATGGCCACATATTTGGCCTAAAATATTGTATGCTTTATGTCCTGCCTGCATTATGCTCAGTTTATGCAACCAGAGGTATGCAGTTTAGCCTAATCAGTGTTAACGCTGCTTAATTCAATTACAATTGGTAACATCTAGATATTGTTCACAAGTCAATGAAAAGACAAATGGATAATCTTCATGTGTGACATGGTTTACCGTCATATCCCATTACTTCCTGGTTAGATATTTTGTCTACCGTCTAACATAAAAACATGTTTCCCTGGCAAGCAGAAGTGTCATAGTTAAAAAGGAATGCAAAAAGTCCATCACATTGATTATTCTAAATGATTCCTCCCACCAAGGGGATGGCAGATTTAAATCCAAATACTTCTGAGACTTGAGATGAAGCTGCTGGTAGGTTACATAGGTTGAAAAAAGAGACAAGTTCATCTTCTAGTTCAACCAAACTTCGCTGTCAAAAGTTTGCAGAATTCCCCTCCGTAACAAAAAAAAAAACCCAGCAAGTTTCTTGCTTTTTTTTTTCGGAGAAACTAGGTCGTGTGTACGAGGCCTAAGTTCACTATATGGACCACTTATGTATTTATACATGTTGATCATATGCCCTTAATTTCCTCTTCTCAAAACAAATTTAGTTTCTCTAATCTTTCTTTATAGCGGAGCTCCTCCATGCCTCTTATCAGTTTGGTTGCCCTTCTCTGCACTTTCTCCAGTTCTCCACTATTTTTATTGCCAACTGGTACCCAAAACAAATACTAATGCTTAGTACTGCTTGTTTTGTACAGGGGTAAAATGATGTCCCTATCTGCAGAATCAATATCTCTTAATACAAGAAAATACTTTGCTTGCTTTGGAAAAAGGTGCGTCCCTTTGCGTGCCTTTATCCGGACCTTGGGGCAAAATTCCATCCACTTATCCGGAACACTATTCTGCCAACTGACATGAGCAACGGGGCACCATTTTTTCCATTGACACCAATAGGTCACTATTCCTCCCAATGACACCAACAATATGGGACAATTTCTCCCAATACCAACGATGAGGCACTATTCTTCCCCCTAATCCAAAATGTGGCAATGTTTACTCCCACTGATGCCAGGAACATTTCCACTTCTGTTGGCCACAGTTTGGCTCCCTTAAAGTCTAAAGGACAATAAACTTGTCCAAGAGGAAGGTTCAATTGGAGATTCTGGTCTTCTTTCATCATCCAGGCTGCAGTTCGGTTGGGGTGCCACGAGGTCCATTTGAGTTCCTCATATGGGATGGAGATATAGTATGGATGTAATCTCATATAAAGTCCAGACACAAGGATGGAGATGCATCACAGAGGTATTCTCATTTAAAGTCCCAAACACCTTCGGGTGGTCCCCCCCTTTTTTCTTATTTGAGTTCCTCACTGGAGATTCCGGGTTTTACCATCTGGGCTACACAACGTTCTGGCCATCCATGCCTATAAGATCTGCTGTCGCTGACATACGGGTCCAACAATTGTGGTAAGGGTATTTACTCCTATTGTTTCAGAGAAGACCTTCTTTTGGCTTTGGATGTCTTTTATATTGGCCTCTCTCCTTTCTTGGGCTTGAGGAACATTACTTCATTGCTGTGGACTTAGCATCCATCCGTTTTCCAGGATTTTGTGTCCGGATAAGATTGGTTTCAATCCTCACATTTTGTCTGACTTTCACATTCATTTTTTCACTGAATGATCACGGAGAAGTTGGACTGCTTATTTTGGAATTATTTGAATGATTATTTGAATGGTTTCCCTCCTTCGTGTGCATTTTCACTTCACATAAAGCTTAGTGCTACATTCCATCCATCACTGCAAAGCTATTTGCACTGGTTGGCTTACAGATCAGAAGGAAGATATATTTTCATTCTGGACCTTATTTGTACTATTCCACTATTACTTTAGGCTTTCAGCATCCCTCCACTCTACAACAAATAGCACAAACCTTAAAAAAAAAAAAAGAGAGGGTACAGAAGTGGCTAGACCATGCACCAGGACTTCAATTGATGGTAGTTGAATATTTCTATCACAAACAGAAAACATGGCAGAATTTACTTTAAATGGGATATGGACTTTACCTACTTACTGACCAAGAATATGGATTTGTTCCTCTGCTATCAGCATGAATACATTACATGGTTACATAGGTTATCAGGTTGAAAAAAAGACACTAGTCCAACCAACACAGAAAAAAAACAAAACACACACACACACACACACACAAATAGAAAACCTCCATATACACAATCCTATACCCACAGTTGATCCAGAGGAAGGCAAAAAACAAAAACAAAGCATGATCCAATTTTCTCTGGCAGAGGAAACAATTCCTTCCTGATCCCCCAAAAGGCAATTGGATTTTCTCTGGATTAACATTACCTAAAAAAAAATGGCATTCAGTTACATTATTATTTTATTTCTTATGGTTGAACTTGATGGACTTGTGTCTTTTTTTAACCTGACTAACTATGTAACTACATTATGTGTATTTCATAAAGAATCCAGTACTTTTATGGCCAGAACCAGCTCTTGAGGGAGTCTATTCCACATTTTCACCGGTCTTACTGTGAATTTATTTTCCTCTAGACTTACATAGTGCCCCTTGTCCTTTGTGATGACCTTGAAGTGAATAACTCAACAAGTTCACTATATGGACCATTTATGTATTTATACATGTTGATCCTATCCCCCTTAATATCCTCGTTTCTTTGCAGGTGCAGACACATACAGCTACCAACACAAGCATCTCTCTCTCTCTCTCTCTCTCCTTGGCCACCAGTGGGGAGAGGAATAGATAAGAGATAGGATAAGAGAGAGTACACAGAACACTGTTAAAGTGTTTTTTTTTTACAGCAATACATTTTCTCTGCCTCTCCACTCCCTAAATACTTACCTGAAACCACTCCAATCCAGTACAGTCCCTGCCAGCAGCACCACTGTCCACTCTTCCTAGATTCACAATCTTCACTGAGCACAGCAGGAGCCATAGAGTCTTGATGCTGTCAGTCAATCTCATGTGCGGAGGGAGGGGGGCATGCTGTGCATCACGGGAGCCATGCTGACCCATTTCCACAACCAAAGGCACCTACAATGGGTACATGAGCATTAGAACTGGACCCAGAATCAATGGAAGGTGGCCTGGTCTGAGAATTCACTTTCTTTTACATCATGAGTGAAGGCTGGGTGCGTGTGAGTCACTTACTGGGCCTGGAGAAGAGATTGCACCGGGATGCAGTATGGAACAAAGACAAGCCAGTGAAGGCAATGTGATGCTTTGGGCAATTTTCTGCTGGGAAACCTTATGTATTGCTATTAATGTGGCTGTTATTTGCATTAAGTGCAGAGAAGAGCAACCAACTGATAAGAGGAACTCGGCTATGAGGAAAGATTAGAGGAACTGAATTTTTTTCTCTCTGAAGATGAGATGAAGGGGGGATTTGATCACAATGTATGAATACATAAGTGGTACATATAGTGAACTTGGTGTGGAGTTATTCACGTTAGGTCATCAAAGAGGACAAGGGGGCACTCTTTACGTCTAAAAGAAAAGAGATTTCATCTCCATACACTGATAAGCTCCTTCACAGAGCTGTGAAAATGTGGAATAGACTCCCTCCAGAGGTGGTTCTGGCCAGCTCAGTAGATTGATTGTTTTAAAAAAAGACCTGGATTAGTTCCTAAATGTACATAATATAACTATATACTAATATTTATAGGTAAAGTTGATACAGGGAATATCCAATTGCCTCTTAGGGGATCAGGAAGGTTTTTTTTTCCATGCTGGTGCACATTGGATCATGCTTTGCTGGGATTTTTGCCTTCCTCTGTATCAACTGTTTTTCTATGTTGGTTGAACTGGATGTACCACCTACCTAAACATTGTTACTGACCAAGTACACTCCCTTCATGGAAACAGTATTTCATTGATGGCAGTGGCCTCTTTCAGCAGGATAATGTGCCATGCCACTCTGCAAAAATGGTTCAAGAATGGTTTGAGGAACACAAAACGAACTCCAGATGTTGACTTGGTCCCCAAATAATCTATATCCCAACCCAATCGAGCATCTGTGGGATGTGCTGGAAAACAAGTCAGATTCATGGAGCCCCATCTCACAAACCACAGGGCCTAAAGGATTTGCTATCGACGGCCTGGTGCCAGATACTACAACATATCTTCCGAGGTCTAGCGGTGACCATGCCTTGATGGGTCAGGGTTGTTGTGGCAGCAAAAGGGACCTACTCAATATTAGGTGGGTGGTAATAAAGATATGGCTGATCAGTGTATTGAGATACTGTATAAAGTATATATATATATATATATATATATATATATATATATATATATATATATATATATATATATATATATATTCTAATATAGTTTGAAGGCTGAAAGTAGGTCTCCAACATTCTGTGGTAGTGCATGAATTAGATAATATTTTAGAGCTGGCCAAGGATACATACAAGCCATGCTTTACCCTCTTTATCCCTTGAAAGCCTGCCGTTTCATATACAAATTTGTAAATATATGCCATATTCCCAACCGATTTAATAATATTGTATAAGTTTTGCTGAGAGTTAGGCACTGTGAATTATTAGGATCTCTCCACCTTTGTTTTCTGTAGCAAAGTGTACTCTAAAAATGCAGCTTTACAATGTTCTTAGCTTCTCTCTGTTCAATATGTAGAACGAGGTGTCAGGAACCTGAAGACTGATCACTGAAACACCAACACTCTCTAATGCGCAGTAATAAATGTAATTTTCAAATGTAATAGTAGAACAGCTTGAAACGGCTCAGTAATTAAAGTTTAATGTTCTAATATGGGTAGGTTTTAGCATGAGTAGCCAAGAGAAGAATAATTGTTTCTATTATATTGTAGGGAAAATCCTTAAATTAGTATGAGGTATTTTGGGTTACAACATCACATTATAGAATTTAGAGAGCTCTCTGCTTGAAGTTTTTGCAGCATCTGAACACGGTGATTAAATTATTCTATGACAAGGCACTATGATCCACTATTACAAATGGCTGCTGAAAATCCCCACCATTCCACGTCATGATAGATATATTACCGGCAGTCACATTGCTATGAGTATAATGAAGAGTCCCCTGGAATTTACCATCTGTACTTGTTTGTCATGCCAGGGGTAGTGAGGACACAATTTTTGTTCTAAAAAATAGGATAATCTTATCATTATGAGATAAAGGTATTGAAGTCAAATTTTGAAAAAACTGCTGACAAGCAAGGTTTTTTATAACATAAGAGACTCTAGTGGTCTCTTCTGTCATAAATGCCTCTCCTGGCCTGTCAGCGGTATAGTGGTCTCTTCTGTCATAAATGCCTCCCCTGGCCTGTCAGCGGTAATGTAATATGCAGCTCAGACCACATTGACGGTACATGCTCTGTGGTGATGTGACTCTTGTCACAGGAATGACATCATCGCAGCGCGCCCAGTACAGCAGTTGGAGAAAGTGAACCCAAAAAGAAGACCAGGCTAAGAGGAAAGTGCCCAGGACCAGCCAGAGTGGAGACAGTGCAGGGCTGGTTTGGCCGGTAAGTCTACCATAATGTTGTGTATACTAGTACATTTAGGCCCCTTTCACATGGGCTGTCTGATCGGGTCCGCCTGTCAGTCTTTCAGACGGACCTTACAGTCTCCCCTACGAAGCAGCGGATGTCAGCAGACACATGTCCGCTGACATCTGCCGCTATCTGATCCGGCCTGCAAAATCCAGATGGATGGTGGTCTTATTTTCTATCCCTCTGGCAGATCAGATGAAACGAACTGGCGGTCCATTTCCACCCGATTTCCAGGAGAGCAGGACTGTGTCTCTGTCCGCTCTGCACAGTGAACGGAGAAAGACCTGTCATCTGCCCGCTCAGCGGGGATCAGTGGAGGCCATGCCCCCGCTGAGCAAGCAGATTCTGCAAAACTTAAAGCATAAACCTCCTGGGAACACGTGGAAAAAAAAACCCTGCAGAGTTTAATACCGCTTTAACATCACCTTAAATACACAGGTTGAGGTCTGGCAATCAACTCAAAACTTTTACAAATTTTAGCTCAACATTCAAGCGGAACAGTAAAAGTGTGGACAGTTGGTGCTCTTTTATATATATATATTTTTTTTTTACAGCTTGTGTGTTTTATTCCCGCCTGACAGGCAATATACTTAATCTAAATTGCTCTCTAGCACATCCTTCAGATATTATCGGCCATCATACATCAGGGTAATGAATCCTGTTGACTGGAGGAATCCCATTAGACCTTGACAGAGTCAACCTACTAACTTCAGTGTAACCTCCCAACTGCTCTCCTCCTGCCCAATGTTTTCATCTTTCATAAGAAGCGACGGCTTGCATGACTCGCAAAACGCACTTCTCGCCAAGAGGGAGCAAAGAACAGGGAACCAAATCAAGATAAAAACACAGATTTCCTGCTATTGCTGCCAACAAAAAAAATATGAAACTTTCTGGGCAGAAAGAGAGCAAAATAAGAGTTTTAAGAACAGTGTGTTGAAGTAGTAAAATAGTTCTGCTTTTATAGCATGAAAATTATTCTAACTGAATATACAAAAAATTTGGTCAAATCAAAATGAAAAAAAAAAAAAAAATTAAAATGTTGTCATTTGACATAGGTGAAGTGCATATAAATCGTGTTCTCCATCTGATAATAACTGCTGTCACAGTAGAGTCGATTTACTAAAGGCAAATAGGCTGTTCACTTTGCAAGGGAATTTTCCCTTAGTCTAGTAAAGGTGGTGAAAATTCACTTTCCAAAGACATGCAAGGAAAAAAAATAAAAAAAATTTGCTTGCCCATGTTTGGATGATGGAAATCAGTAGTAAATCAACCCTGCCTTTAGTAAATCAGACCATTATTATCAGATGATGAACATTATTTACATTCAAGCAAATCAATACCAATGTGTCTCAGATCCCTATATTCCCTATATTCCAATTTCAGATTGATTTCTAAATAGGACACTACAAGGATTCCTAAATAGGATACTACAATGGTATGGTATTGGGAATGTTTTTAACTTTATATAAAATCCTTATATTACTAATACACATTTATTACAGGGTACCCTGAAGATACAAGATTTATAAAGCTCTATGGATTTTCCTAAAAATATGATGGCAAAGCAGCCACTGCTTGCCTTCAGACTTTTTGTCTCCTAGCAAAAGCAAAAGCCCTATCTGAACAGAGCAAGTGGAAAGGAAGGGGGAATCGCACCTCTCACCGATTTACTTGTGTGTATAAAAGTAACCTGCTTTTACAGTGGTTCTAAAGCATCAAGGTTATTTACCTTTATACATTCTATGCATTAAGGTAAATAATATTCTGTGATGCAGAAGCCCGCAAGCTCCCCCTCCTCTTATTCTTACCCAAGCCGATCCAGTGATGTGAAGGAGAGCAGCGGCTCTCGCTGCTGTCTCCCTCCTCATTGGACAGAGTGATAGCAGCGGCAGTCATTAGCTCCTGTTGTCAATTAAATGCTGTTAAGAGAGAGTGCAGAGCGTGTCAGAGTCACCCGGTCTGTGTCAATAGATGCAGACTGGGTGGCTTAGAAGAGAGCATGCACAAGGTTCGCAATCACTACTCTATGGTTTCCTGGGTGACTGAATGCTGCTGCCCCATGTGACTCTAGGAGACATCTTGGTCCAGGCAGAAACAATTTAAGGCCCTGGCTCTCAGGCTTGGCGTGCATTACTTGTGTGGTTACTGTAGGGACAGATCATTTGTTCAACTGTCATTGATAGCAGTAAGAGGTTCCAGACAAGTAGGGTAAGGATAGGGACACACCATCCTTTTGGAGACCTCCCCCCTTGGGCCAGGTCCCATTCCCTCAAGACAGAAGCTGTTGGCACATCTGAGACCTGTTCCATTACACACTGCTATTGCCGTGAGTGTTCCCATTCGCAATGATACACATTATGTTCTCTTCAAACACTCTGTGGGGTTGATTTATTAAAGCTGGAGAGTGCAAAATCTGGTGCAGTGGTGCATGGTAGCCAATCAGCGTCTAACTTCAACTTGTTCAATTAAACTTTGACAAGAAACAACTGGAAGCAGATTGGTTTCTATGCAGAGCTGTCCAGTTGTTGTAGTACGCAGGAAAAGGAGGGGTATACCGACTGCAACAGCATTGTTAGTGCCACATCACAGGACATACCCTTGGGGCTAACATAGGCTGGAGTGAAGGGAACAGAGGGGATGATAAGGGACTATATCCCAAAAATTTCTGAAGGAAAAAATATCATTAGTACTCGTCAGCATGGGTTTACCAACCTGTTAACATTCTATGAGGAAGTGAACTGCCATCTAGACAGGGTAAGGCCTGTGGATTTAGTGTACCTGGATCCTACAAAAGCATTCCATACAGTACCCCATAAACAATTAATTTATAAGCGGAGGCCTCCAGGCATGGACCATAAGGTTTGTTTTTGGGTAAAAAAATGGTTACAGGGACGTGTCCAAATGGTGGTGATAAATAACTCAGACTGGTCTGGAGTGGTAAGTGGGGTACCCCAAGGCTCTGTCCTTTACATAGTAACATAGTTAGTCAGGTTGAAAAAAGACACAAGTCCATCCAGTTCAACCACAAAAAATAAAAAAAACAAAATAAAAAACACAGTAAAATCCTATACACCAAACTCCATACCCACAGTTGATCCAGAGGAAGGCAAACAACCCCAGCAGAGCATGATCCAATTTGCTACAGCAGGGGAAAAAATTCCTTCCTGATCCCCCGAGAGGCAATCGGATTTACCCCGGATCAACTTTACCTACAAATCTTAGTACTCAGTTATATTCTGTACATTTAGGAAAGAATCCAGGCCTTTCTTAAAGCAATCTACTGATCTGGCCAGAACCACCTCTGGAGGGAGTCTGTTCCACATTTTCACAGCTCTTACTGTGAAAAAACCTTTCCGTATTTGGAGGTGAAATCTCTTTTCCTCTAGACGTAAAGAGTGCCCCCTTGTCCTCAGTGTTGACCGTAAAGTGAATAACTCAACACCAAGTTCACTGTATGGACCTCATATATTTGTACATGTTGATCATATCCCCCCTTATTCTCCTCTTCTCAAGAGTGAATACATTTAGTTCTTCTAATCTTTCCTCATAGCTGAGCTCCTCCATGCCTCTTATCAGTTTGGTTGCCCTTCTCTGCACTTTCTCCAGTTCTCCGATGTCCTTTTTGAGAACTGGTGCCCAAAACTGAACTGCATATTCCAGATGAGGTCTTACTAATGATTTGTACAGGGGCAAAATTATATCTCTGTCTCTGGAGTCCATACCTCTCTTAATACAAGTCCTGGGACCAATTGTATTAAATGTATTCATAAATGATATCGAGGATGAGATAAATAGCTCAATTTTAGTTTTTGCAGACAACATAAAAAGGACAATAACTTCACATCAGGATATAGAATTTTTACAGAACAAAATAATGGAGTGGGCAACTACATGGCAAATGAGTTTTAATGTGGAGAAATGTAAGGCAATGCACTTAGGGGCAAAAAACATACGTGCAAACTACATACTAGGAGAAGATCTGCAGGGGGAATCAAGGATGGATGGAGAAAGATCTGGGGGGTCCTAGTAGATAACAGATTGAGTAATAGCATGCAATGTCAATCTGCAGCCAAAGCCGGCAGAATATTAGCATGCATAAAAAAAGGGGATGTACAGCAGAGATAAAATGATAATCTTACCACTTTATAAAACTCTGGTTAGACCACATCTGGAGTATTCTGTCCTGTTCTGGTCACCAGTCCTCAGAAGGGATGTGCTGGAACTGGAGAGAGTCCAAAGAAGGGCAACAAAATTAAACAGGGGACTGGAGGACCTCAATTACGATGAACGACTGCAAGCACTACATTTATTCTCGCTGGAGAAACAACGATTGAGAGGAGGTATGAGAACTGTTTACAAATACCTTCATGGTGCTCTCAGCAGAGGAAACAAACGTTTCAGTCTCAGGGAGTGTAAGAGTCGGTTCACACTAGGGCGACACGACTTCCAGCGCGACTTTCAGAGGCGACTCCGACACGACTTGAACATGAACCACAGGGCGATCTGGGGCGATTTACAACACAACTTGAAGTCGTCTCCAGGACAGGAGACTTTCCAGTGGGCAATAAAACAACAATTAGCTCTAGGAGAGGGAGGGGGGGAGGGGGGGCAGGAGAGGTTTGCCTGAGAAATGTATGTTATCTTCCTGGAAAGTCGCTTCAGTTAATACAGTGATCCGACTTCTGAGGCGATTTCCATTGAAATCAATGGGTACAAATCGCCTACAAGTCGGATTGAAGTAGTACAGGAACCTTTTCTGAAGTCGGATCGCCTTGAGTCGTGTGTATTAACACCGCTCCCATTCACTTCCATTGTTTTTCTCTACAACGCGACTTGGGACGACTTGAGGCGACATGAAGTCGGATCGCAAGTCGCCCCAGTGTGAACCGGCTCTAAGAGGACATGGCACCATACAATAAGATTGGAGGAGAAGCGGTTTAACCTTAAACTGCGCAGGGGGTTCTTCCCTGTCAGGGCAATAAGGATGTGGAACTCTCTTCAACAATTGGTGGTGGCAGCGGGGAGTATGGATATTTTTAAAAGACTCTTGGATTTGCATCTTAAAGAACACAACATACAGGGATATGGGAAATAATTCTAGACACTGACACATGTGCATCTACACAGGCTTAACTGGATGGACAATTTTATTTTTCAACCTTACCTACTATGTAATCCCTGTGTGTTTATTGCCGCTGCACCTCCCCACACAGTGACACAAAAGGGTCTGTTGTGTAAGCTGATAAATGGGTAAGGGAGATGCTCACATACACTCAAACAAGTTTAAACCTCAGTTATATTAATCACATATTAGCTTTCATTTGTTTTGTTTTTTTGCTGCAATTTACAATAAACTGTTCACAAGTACTATAGACATTTGACAGCAATAGCTGGAAAAATATCCCTCTTTCCAAAACTATCCTATCAAAATAAAAAAAATAAAAAACATGGGAGCAAGCAGTAATTGTAATTTGTAGATTGGTTTCTGAGGTCAGGAGAGTAACGTTATTACATACTTGTCTGAATAGCTTCCAGCAAATTAAGGTAATCTCCACTGAAGTGCTGGAGATGGAAGTGAGAAAAGCTAACTGGAGAGGAGACGGGAAGGCCAGAGGTCACTTCTGGAGGAGCACTTGGAATAATAGAGAATCTGCAAGATTATCTGTGTCACTGCTGAGATATTGGTAGGTTTGGGCTAGATGTATGATCTCTAGTGAGAGAAGGGCCACAGTTCTAAAGACTGGCAGGAAGAAGAAGCACTTCGAGCATAAGATCTTTTTTAATTAATAGTAGGTATGTATTTAAAACTGATGTTTAATAATTGCCTTTGCTACATTCTGTATAAAAAATGTCTTACAAATAAACAATTACATACCTCCCAACTTTTTGAGCTGGGAACAAGGGACACCTATTAGCAAAAGTATGCAGCAATTTAGAATTTGGATGAAAGTTTTAGGAATTTTTGAATGATAAATAGTAGGGCTGTTACTGATCAAAATTTTTCTGTTCGATTAATCGTTTTTTTTTTTAATCGATTAATCGACTAATTTAGATTAATTATAACGCACATACAGATCCAACTACTTTTAGCTGATCTCCTTGCAGGCTGATTCCCAGTGCAGCTACCAACCATTGGAAAAATGTATAGCAGGATACAAAAAACACACAAAGGCAGCGCTCGATGGGAATAGCATTAAAACTTTTATAGTCTTCAAGTAGGTAACCAAATAAATATTGCACTGGAGATAAAAATCGATGTAGCTACATAAACTGTAAAAATGGTGCGAGTAATACCAAACGGTACCAAAAACAGTCATAAAAACATGTAGCTAAGTATGATACTGGTATAAAAATGTGTACAACGATATCACTGCTGAATCCAGATGAGGAGAGGTTAACATCAGTCCGTCGGCGTGAGGGGCCAATGAGGAGAAAAGAGAGACAGAGGGACTTTGATCCAAGCCAGGGATAGTTAGGAACGTGCATCTAGCATTAACGCATATTTATGCACATGTATGCATGGACATAGAGGGGCATTTAGACGCCCTGTGTGCATTAAGTCTTAGAAACAATTCCCAGAGCACAATGCATTTCCTGAAGAGATAAAAATAAATAAATATCGCACTTATCCAAAAAAAAAGAAGAAAAAAAAATATATGCCGCTACACAACAATGTGACAAAAATTGCAATAGTGAAAAATATAAATGTAGCGCTAAGGATTGTGGAGAGACCTCAGTGTCTCACTAGGTACATATAGTCACTGAATGTGAAACATATATACAAAACAATCAAAAAATTAATATGAGTGGATGTGCTAATAAGTCCACAAAAAAGAAGAAAAATTAAAAACAAATGACTGTCCATAGCCACGTAGATCATCATGGGGAAAACATTCCAACGGGTATTGAGGGATGGAAAGAACCCCCAGTGGGGTTAGCAAGGCATGTTGGACTAGCTCCAAAAGCAAGCCCTAAACGTTTCGTCCAAGTAGGACTTCTACTGGGGCATCAGATGCCCATCCAGGGTCTTCAGTCGAGGACTGTCGGGTCCTAACGGGCAAGTTCGTGGTTCCAACTACTCGCCAGACAAGTTGAGCTGATCCGTTTTGGGATATCCCATGCCTTCATGATCTGCTGTCGCTGACAAGTAGATCCACTGGTTCTGGTAAGCGTATTCCATCTATTTCACATAGTCGGAAGGAATGTTTTTCCCATGACAATCTACATGGCTATATGTTTATTTTCTTCACCGTCAACCCACATGTTTTATTGATGGACATTCATTTGTTTTTCAATTTTCTTCTATTTTGTGGACTTATTAGCACATCCACGCATATTCATTTTTTGTATATATCTGTTTCACATCCAGTGACTATATGTAATAACAAAAAAGTTAGAATGAAAAGGGGGTGGGAGGGATTCAGAAGAAAGTGTTGGGGGGATGGGGGAAAAAAAGGGAGGAAGTCAGCCGACTTGGGCTTAAAGGGATTACTATGAGCAACACTGTAATGATCAATTTGTGAAGGCAAGGATACGTTTAAGTACATTTATTTGTATCAAAAGTATAAAAATAGGCATTAAATGGTACAAGTTACATGAAAGATAAAGCGGTGGCCAAAAAATTGATAAATGTGGCTACCTTGAAGACATACAATTAAACACTAGAAATTGTGGACAGGACATAGACAAACATTTAACAATGAACGTGATCCGGACACGTAGTATTCAGACCAATCATGTGTTGACACTCATAGAGAAATTAATGAAATTTAATGCAGTAATCAATTAATGAGATAAAGGGGGACAGTATGGTACCCACTCTGCATAGGTCAATAGGGTGTCAATATATGATGATGGGGCTGAACACTGGCTTGATGGAGGACAGGAGGTGGGAGGGGTAGGTAAGTAGGGGTGGGTATGCATGGACCATGCGTAAATTGTTGGTCGACTTTAGCGCTTGATGGTTTGTTAGTCCCCAAGGAGTTCAGTATTCAGGAGTTTTGAGAAATAGTTGAGATAAATTAAATTATGATGGTTAGTAAAGGATAGAACAACTTGATATTGATCGCTTATCAATATGACATTTGGGAGAGCACTAGTAAATTACTTGGTATTGGTTAGTATGTATAAGTATGCCAGTCGTTAGTGCTGGAAGGTAAACATTTACTAGGCAAAAGTAATCTAGTGCGCCATCAAGAGGTAACAGGAGCATTCATACACAGGGAAATATCCAGCCCGTGTTGATTCAATGGACCGAACACCAGTCTCAAAATAGCAGCTGGTAAGAGTAATATGAAATAACAAACCATCCCAAGAGTGGGAGGCTAATACTTTACCAATCCGCTGCGTATAGAGTTTGAAGGGCAAGTCCATCCATGAAGTGCAGCTTTTATGTAGGCTGTTCTGATGCTAGGTTCGTTGCTGGCTGGTTAATTGTAGTTTGCGGTTGTCACTTAAGGATCACACCGTGCTGAGTCCTGTGGGGTACGTTCGTCCCTTAATTCGCTCGGTATTGCGGGTGACACAGACCGCTAAATGTTACCTCTGTGCTTGTGTAGCGGCTCCCGGTCTCATGCGCCGCATGTGAGTCAGCCAGTGCAATCCATCCGTGGTGGATGCCCGTAGGCTTCCGTCCTCCGTCCAACAGGGCAAGCTTCCGGGGTCACGTGGTCACGTTGCTAGGTGACGTCAACGCGTTTCGCCATGCGCATTGGCGTAGCTTCGTCTTGGACGTATTGGGCGTAAGCAGCGGTGCTTTGATTTATGCAGGCCGCTGTTGACGCCCATCACCAATCAGGAAAAGGAGATACTACTGTCCTGTTACAGCCATAATAGGCAGCTTGTGTTGTTCTTCAAAGCCGTTTATGGGAATTTCTGTAACTCGTTCTGGATAGTTGCAAAGTACATTAGATAGATGGTTAGGTCTATTTCAAGAGGAGGAGGCTACCAGTATATCCAAAAGTTAAGAGATAATTCTTTATTGGTTTACCTAAAGGGAAGAAAAGATGCAACTCCAGATCAGTCCATTTGACTATATTTCTCATCTTTGGATGATGGGAAAAGAAAGAAAGAAATGGGGAAGGGGTAGGGGGACATACATGGGGATGGACGGGGAAGGATGAAAAAAGGGGGGAAGGGGGAAAGGGGAGGGGGGGGGAGGGGGGGGGGAATATAATAAAAGACAATAATAAAATTAAATAATAAAGGGGAGAACATCCAAGTAATAGAGAGAAATATATATGGCTTATTGTGGTGTTAGTTTTTCATTTTTCAAAAGAACCCAAGTCAGCTGAATCCAAAAAGGTAGGAGTGCTTGTAATCGAGTTGATACGAAAAATGGATGTGAAGATCAGGGATCAAGATAAAATATGTACAGTGAATAGAGGAAGGGGAGAGTAGGTTCAGAGAGGTAAATTATACAGTAGTTGTAGTTGGGGTCCATTGTCAACAGTGGTAAAAAATCACTGTTGGGTGGAAATGGAGTTCATTGGTCAGGGGTCTAAGAAGATCTGTAGGTTGAGTTCTGTATTTAGGTCCACGGGCACCAGGGATTTTAAATGGTATACCCACCATTTTTCTTTTTGTAATAGAATGCGGTCATAGTCGCCACGACGGTTGGGAAGTTTAAGGGCATATATGCCTTTAACCGTCAGGCCATCAGAGCACCTATTGTGGCACTAGGGCCAAAAGTATCGGAGACATGTTAATACGATCAGAATTTACTAAAGAACCTGAAACCACGTGGTTATCTAACTATCCAAGGACACTTGGTATGTTTTCTTGTAATCGATGCCAGGTTTGCCCCTATGTTGACAGAACATCAAGTTTCACTGATGCCCATGGTAAAGGAACGTATGAAATCAGGAGCTTAATAAACTGTTCGACAACTCGAGTCATTTACCTTATTACATGCCCATGCCCTAAAATCTATGTGGGAAAAACTAAACGATCTTTGCGTGTACGTTTGGGCGAACACTTAAGGGAAATAAACGAAAAAGTGAAAGAGCCTGAGAAACCTCTCGCCAGGCATTTTGCACAGTGCCACAATAGGTGCTCTGATGGCCTGACGGTTAAAGGCATATATGCCCTTAAACTTCCCAACCGTCGTGGCGACTATGACCGCATTCTATTACAAAAAGAAAAATGGTGGGTATACCATTTAAAATCCCTGGTGCCCGTGGGCCTAAATACAGAACTCAACCTACAGATCTTCTTAGACCCCTGACCAATGAACTCCATTTCCACCCAACAGTGATTTTATACCACTGTTGACAATGGACCCCAACTACAACTACTGTATAATTTACCTCTCTGAACCTACTCTCCCCTTCCTCTATTCACTGTACATATTTTATCTTGATCCCTGATCTTCACATCCATTTTTCGTATCAACTCAATTACAAGCACTCCTACCTTTTTGGATTCAGCTGACTTGGGTTCTTTTGAAAAATGAAAAACTACCACCACAATAAGCCATATATATTTCTCTCTATTACTTGGATGTTCTCCCCTTTATTATTTAATTTTATTATTGTCTTTCATTATATTCCCCCCCCCTCCCCTTTCCCCCCCCCCTCCCCTTTCCCCCTTCCCCCCTTTTTTCATCCTTCCCCGTCCATCCCCATGTATGTCCCCCTACCCCTTCCCCATTTCTTTCTTTCTTTTCCCATCATCCAAAGATGAGAAATATAGTCAAATGGACTGATCTGGAGTTGCATCTTTTCATATAGATCACGGTCTTCCCTTTAGGTAAACCAATAAAGAATTATCTCTTAACTTTTGGATATACTGGTAGCCTCCTCCTCTTGAAATAGACCTAACCATCTATCTAATGTACTTTGCAACTATCCAGAACGAGTTACAGAAATTCCCATAAACGGCTTTGAAGAACAACACAAGCTGCCTATTATGGCTGTAACAGGACAGTAGTATCTCCTTTTCCTGATTGGTGATGGGCGTCAACAGCGGCCTGCATAAATCAAAGCACCGCTGCTTACGCCCAATACGTCCAAGACGAAGCTACGCCAATGCGCATGGCGAAACGCGTTGACGTCACCTAGCAACGTGACCACGTGACCCCGGAAGCTTGCCCTGTTGGACGGAGGACGGAAGCCTACGGGCATCCGCCACGGATGGATTGCACTGGCTGACTCACATGCGGCGCATGAGACCGGGAGCCGCTACACAAGCACAGAGGTAACATTAAGCGGTCTGTGTCACCCGCAATACCGAGCGAATTAAGGGACGAACGTACCCCACAGGACTCAGCACGGTGTGATCCTTAAGTGACAACCGCAAACTACAATTAACCAGCCAGCAACGAACCTAGCATCAGAACAGCCTACATAAAAGCTGCACTTCATGGATGGACTTGCCCTTCAAACTCTATACGCAGCGGATTGGTAAAGTATTAGCCTCCCACTCTTGGGATGGTTTGTTATTTCATATTACTCTTACCAGCTGCTATTTTGAGACTGGTGTTCGGTCCATTGAATCAACACGGGCTGGATATTTCCCTGTGTATGAATGCTCCTGTTACCTCTTGATGGCGCACTAGATTACTTTTGCCTAGTAAATGTTTACCTTCCAGCACTAACGACTGGCATACTTATACATACTAACCAATACCAAGTAATTTACTAGTGCTCTCCCAAATGTCATATTGATAAGCGATCAATATCAAGTTGTTCTATCCTTTACTAACCATCATAATTTAATTTATCTCAACTATTTCTCAAAACTCCTGAATACTGAACTCCTTGGGGACTAACAAACCATCAAGCGCTAAAGTCGACCAACAATTTACGCATGGTCCATGCATACCCACCCCTACTTACCTACCCCTCCCACCTCCTGTCCTCCATCAAGCCAGTGTTCAGCCCCATCATCATATATTGACACCCTATTGACCTATGCAGAGTGGGTACCATACTGTCCCCCTTTATCTCATTAATTGATTACTGCATTAAATTTCATTAATTTCTCTATGAGTGTCAACACATGATTGGTCTGAATACTACGTGTCCGGATCACGTTCATTGTTAAATGTTTGTCTATGTCCTGTCCACAATTTCTAGTGTTTAATTGTATGTCTTCAAGGTAGCCACATTTATCAATTTTTTGGCCACCGCTTTATCTTTCATGTAACTTGTACCATTTAATGCCTATTTTTATACTTTTGATACAAATAAATTTACTTAAACGTATCCTTGCCTTCACAAATTGATCATTACAGTGTTGCTCATAGTAATCCCTTTAAGCCCAAGTCGGCTGACTTCCTCCCTTTTTTTCCCCCATCCCCCCAACACTTTCTTCTGAATCCCTCCCACCCCCTTTTCATTCTAACTTTTTTGTTATTACAGTTATCGGTTACAGCAACACGACCCATTTGGGTATTAGATCAGCTTAGAGAATTTATACAATTCCCTATATATATTAGTGGATATTTTGCACCAACTCCCTCTCCTGTCCTTTCCCCCCTTTTTATATATATCAGTGACTATATGTACCTAGTGAGACACTGTGGTCTCTCCACAATCATTAGCACTACATTTATATTTATCACGTTTCCTGAAGAGAGACTAGAATGCCACTTCTCTCCATTCAGGTAATGCCAGGAGACTCCAGGTTGAAGTAATAACTCCTCTGCATGTAAGCCCATATTGTGTCCGGGTTTCAGGCAGTCAAACCTAAACACACAATTCAAAACCTGGACTGTCCAGGTTAATTCTGGACAGGTGACAACCCTAACTGCAGCACATGAAAAACACTTCAAAAGATTGTCTTCTTGCATGCAAAAATGCTTCAAGATCATCTGAAAATTAAAAAACACTCATGCTCAAGTGTGAACATGGGCTAAATGTCAACTACTGAGCAAAGTAAACAAGTCATTTTACAACAAAAGAGGAAATGAAGATACCAGAAAACACACACAATACTAATATGCTAAATATTATATTTAAATGACTGAAAAAAATATATTTTTATTTGGCATTTAGTTCCAACTACAAAAAGAAAACATGTACACAACTATTACACATTTTCTTTAATATAAATTATATAGAAAGTACATGAAAGTAGCCATTGCTGACCTCTTCTGAAAATACTAATTCCATGACTGTCAGTCAGATCCAAAAGGTTTCATACTTTGTCACTGACCCGAAACAAACTAAAATATCATTAGTTCTGACTTCAATTCATGTTCATATTCCAGGATAGCGGCACAGAAGTCATCAAATATAAATCTTTCATAAGTAATCTTGGATGTGGTGTAGAAGACCAACAGGTCAAGAACATTAATCTTTACATCCACTGGTAAAATGCATGACATTTGCAATTCCTGCTTAATTTTGTGTCGTTAGAGAATATTTTGCCTTGTGTTCACTTTGTGGGATTTACTGTAGGTTAGAACACATTAATCACAAGGTAATCTTGCGTGTTTACTTTAGGGCTCATTCGTGCTATATGCGCTGACCTGCATATAACAATGCAGGTCACTGCAAGGGCATTAGGAAAACAGTTTTTCCCATGTGTCCCATTCACACTAAAATGCTGTGGTGACGGGCAATGCAGATGTGCTGCATTTTTCCAGAGCACCAGACTGCACTATGGGTAACCACACCACAGCTGTATTGAAGAGTCTTGAATGGAATGTAACTTTGTCCACTTTCAAAGAAGAAAACAGTGCCTTGCAAACCCCCCCCCCCCCTGCAAAACAAACACCAGCCTGTGTTCTGTCAGATTAGGTGACCCGACATAATTGGTAACGGAAGTGAGTCACTTTCCGTCGCCGCCATCTTGCTACACCCGCACTCCTCCATAGTAATGATACACAGAAAAGAGGGCAAGCGGACATCTTGTTACACCCACCAAAGTTTTGCATTTCACAGTTATTGTTAACAGGAAACTGAGCTTATAAAGATGAAATACAGTATTTGGAAATCCATCAGACTGTTTACATGTCGAATTTTAAAATTCAACATCTAAACAGTCCGTCTGATTTCTAAATACTGTATTTCACCTCAGTTTTCTGTTAAAAATAACTGAAGTGCAAAAAAATGGTGGGTGTAACAAGATGTCCGCTTGCCCTCTTCTCGGTGTAACGTTACTATGGAGGAGTGCGGGTGTAGCAAGATGGCGGTGACGGAATGTCACTTCTGTTACCAATTCTGATGGGTCGACATATCTGACGTAACACCTGCATGCTTGGATCATGAGAGCATATCGTAAGAGTGAACTGGACCCTTAAGGGCAAAGTATCCTTTGTGAAGCCTGGTCAGGAAAGGGGTCGATCAACAACTATCATAAGCCAAACTCAGCTGGACCATCTGTCTGTACAATTTTTGGGGGGAGTAAAAATTGTGGGTGGTCGCCAAGCTTGCCAGACCCTCACATGTCCATGAAATCCATATCTTGCATTACACAGTGATAGTTGGTCCTCAAAGTAAAAGGAGCAAAAGAAATCCAATTATTTACAGCACAACAGGAATGCAGAGTTGCCCTTTAAGCATCAGGACTGTGGGATTTCTTACACCCTGGAGTGCAAGTATGAGTCAGAGAGCTGTCTCTACTTGACTTTTTAGTGGTCCCAAAGTTTTATATGCCAAGCATGTCTGTACCTGACCACATCACAAATTGAATAGTTGCATTTTTTTATAAAGGGCAGTGCCCCCCACCCCCCAGTATGTGGCCCTGTACATTTATGATAATTTAAGATATAAAATTATCAAATTTTTGCATAAACCCAATCATAATTAGTTCTCTTTAAGGTGTTTTTTTTTTTTGTAACCAAGCCCTTGGCAGAGTCGGCATATGTTGTCAAGTAAACAAGCAGAGTCTGGCAATAATTAAAAATTTACAGCATCGAGCAAAGGTATTGAATGAATTTGGCAAAAGTCCTTGTAATAATTATTTCTCTAATTGAAGGATTAAAATAGTCGCATGGGGCAGGAGAGTTTTGTATGCGCCAGGTGAGCAGGAAGGGCACTGGTTATTTATGCAGTGCGTCTCCATCTGACAAATGCAATATATTAAAATGTTGCTGTTGGGATGTTGCTGTGTGCAGAAAAGTGCTACGTTTCTAAAATTCCCATAGTTTGTATTGGTGTGTCCTTGTGATTTGGCAGCAGAAACTATATATATATTTTTTTTATGGAAGAAAATATATCACAACATTTCAAAACACGTATTGTATCAGCAGTCTTCTCTTCCTGGTGCTTGCATAAAAAAAGTGTGTCACAATCCTTAGCATTCAGGAGGCTGTGTCTTGGGATGGCGGGAGAAGGGTGCAGACAGAACACAGACCTACGAGGTCCCTGCTGCCACAACACTCCTATTGCACAGAAATTTGTCTTAGCATTTGGGAAGCTGTAGCCATTAGGTAATTTGGTTTGGGATCCTGCAGCCACAAAACAAGTAACCTTCACATGTACTGTTTATGCACCAGCAGTCGCTTTCTGCTCTATTTCCCATTGTAAATAAATCTTATTTTAACTCTCGGAGTAACCTGCACAAGCACTATTCCCGAAAGATTGGTATAAGATGACAGCACTTGCAGTGGTGTGTCAAACATCCAACAGCTTCACAGACCTATGAGTGACTCAGAGCATGACAGAATCACAAACACCTTCTACCCATCACAGAGATTGGAGAGAGAGGGGAGGAGGGAAAAATGGAGAAAAAGAGAGAAAGAAATAGAGAAACAAAGAAGCAAAGGCAAGAAGCAGAAAGGAAAGGAAAGGAAAAGGAAAGAATAAAAGAAAAGAACGAAAGAGATAGAAATAAAAACAAAGCTAAACAAAAGAATCATTACAGAAAAAGCTAGAGAAATGTGAATTAGAGAAACAAAGGCAAAGTGGAAATAAAAAACAAGAAAAGTGAGAGAGTAAATAGGGAAGTAAAAAAAAAAAAAAAAAGAGAAAAAGAAAGAGAGAGGGAGAAAAAGAGCGAAAGAGAGAGAGAAAAAGAGCGAGAGAGAGAGAGAGAAAAAGAGCGAGAGAGAGAAAAAGAGCGAGAGAGAGAAAAAGAGCGAGAGAGAGAGAAAAAGAGCGAGAGAGAGAGAAAAAGAGCGAGAGAGAGAGAAAAAGAGCGAGAGAGAGAGAAAAAGAGCGAGAGAGAGAGAAAAAGAGCGAGAGAGAGAGAAAAAGAGCGAGAGAAAAAGAGCGAGAGAGAAAAAGAGCGAGAGAGAGAGAAAAAGAGCGAGAGAGAAAAAGAGCGAGAGAGAAAAAGAGCGAGAGAGAAAAAGAGCGAGAGAGAGAGAAAAAGAGCGAGAGAGAGCGAGAGAGAGAGAAAAAGAGCGAGAGAGAGAAAAAGAGCGAGAGAGAGAGAAAAAGAGCGAGAGAGAGAGAGAGAAAGAAAAAGAGAGAGCGAGAGAGAGAAAGAAAAAGAGAGAGCGAGAGAGAGAAAGAAAAAGAGAGAGCGAGAGAGAGAAAGAAAAAGAGAGAGCGAGAGAGAGAGAAAAAGAAAAAGAGCGAGAGAGAGAGAAAAAGAGCGAGAGAGAGAGAAAAAGAGCGAGAGAGAGAGAAAAAGAGCGAGAGAGAGAGAGAAAAAGAGCGAAAGAGAGAGAGAAAAAGAGCGAGAGCGAGAGAGAGAAAAAGAGCGAGAGAGAGAAAAAGAGCGAGAGAGAGAAAAAGAGCGAGAGAGAGAGAAAAAGAGCGAGAGAGAGAGAAAAAGAGCGAGAGAGAGAGAAAAAGAGCGAGAGAGAGAGAAAAAGAGCGAGAGAGAGAGAGAAAAAGAGCGAGAGAGAGAGAAAAAGAGCGAGAGAAAAAGAGCGAGAGAGAAAAAGAGCGAGAGAGAGAGAAAAAGAGCGAGAGAGAAAAAGAGCGAGAGAGAAAAAGAGCGAGAGAGAAAAAGAGCGAGAGAGAGAGAAAAAGAGCGAGAGAGAGCGAGAGAGAGAAAGAAAAAGAGAGAGCGAGAGAGAGAAAGAAAAAGAGAGAGCGAGAGAGAGAAAGAAAAAGAGAGAGCGAGAGAGAGAAAGAAAAAGAGAGAGCGAGAGAGAGAGAAAAAGAGCGAGAGAGAGAGAAAAAGAGCGAGAGAGAGAGAAAAAGAGCGAGAGAGAGAGAAAAAGAGCGAGAGAGAGAGAGAAAAAGAGCGAGAGAGAGAGAGAAAAAGAGCGAGAGAGAGAGAGAAAAAGAGCGAGAGAGAGAGAAAAAGAGCGAGAGAGAGAGAGAAAAAGAGCGAGAGAGAGAGAAAAAGAGCGAGAGAGAGAGAGAAAAAGAGCGAGAGAGAGAGAGAAAAAGAGCGAGAGAGAGAGAGAAAAAGAGCGAGAGAGAGAGAAAAAGAGCGAGAGAAAAAGAGCGAGAGAGAGAGAGAAAAAGAGCGAGAGAGAAAAAGAGCGAGAGAGAGAGAGAGAGAAAAAGAGCGAGCGAGAGCGAGAGAGAGAGAAAGAGCGAGAGAGAGCGAAAAAGAGCGAGAGAGAAAAAGAGCGAGAGAGAGAGAGAAAAAGAGCGAGAGAGAGAGAAAAAGAGCGAGAGAGAGAGAAAAAGAGCGAGAGAGAGAGAAAAAGAGCAAGAGAGAGAGAAAAAGAGCGAGAGAAAAAGAGCGAGAGAGAAAAAGAGCGAGAGAGAGAGAGAGAAAAAGAGCGAGAGAGAGCGAGAGAGAGAGAGAGAAAAAGAGCGAGAGAGAGCGAAAAAGAGCGAGAGAGAAAAAGAGCGAGAGAGAGAGAGAAAAAGAGCGAGAGAGAGAGAAAAAGAGCGAGAGCGAGAGAGAGAGAAAAAGAGCGAGAGAGAGAGAAAGAAAAAGAGCGAGAGAGAGAGAAAGAAAAAGAGCGAGAGAGAGAGAGAAAGAAAAAGAGAGAGAGCGAGAGAGAGAAAGAAAAAGAGCGAGAGAGAGAAAGAAAAAGAGCGAGAGAGAGAAAGAAAAAGAGCGAGACAGAGAAATAAAAAGAGCGAGAGAGAAAAAAAAGAACGAGAGAGGGAGAAAAAGAGCGCAAGAAAAACAATAGACAAATAAAGTCATTTAAAAAATGGGCAACAAGAGTATATATGGAGACTAAAGCTTGCCATAAACATATACGGTAGATTTCTCAATGTATGCAAAACAGTGAATAGAACAATCTCCTGCTTTAACTACGAGTATTGTATTTCGACAGCCTATACCTATCAGAATACAAGATCAAGGCCTGCATTTGATTGGATGCTGGAGCTGTTCAGCCAACAATTGTAGATGCTGAACCTTCCATTTTTCCATCAAAAGATATAGACCAGAATGATGTCAATTGGGCCACCCGTTGATCAAATTTCAGACAGTTCATTAGGATGTCCAGCTTAAGATGTGGAGTGTATAGGAAAGCAATGAGTATGAAAAAAATGAAGTAAAAATAAGAGAACATAAAGAGAATAGGAAAAGCGTTAAAAATCAGAATGCGGTAGAGGTACATCTGTACTTGTGATCACACATTGCAGGAGATCCGCCATATCTTTAATTTAAGCTATGTTTTCTGCAAGATTCTGTCCCTACGGGGAAAGAAAATGTTTCAATCTGTGAGAAACTTTTAATATTTAAAATAGTATTATCAAGATGGTAGAAGTTTTTCTTTAGTACTACGCTCTTTCATAGAGTAAAGGAACCCTGTGTGGAGAGAATACATAGGCTGCCATTGCTGACCTTCTTCTAAAAATTCCTGGCTGGCTCTCAGTCGCTTTTTCTGAGTCAATGTCCCAGACCGATTGCACATCTACAGTAAAAAGTGAAAGTCATGCAAGTCATAGTGAAATCAGAAGCCCCGATCTGTATGCTGGTTCCATGATAGTAATTTAGAAAGTAATGAAGTTGTCGCATAGACACAAGATGAGCATGAGTGAGGCAGCTAGAATTTTCAGGGGGGAAAAAGGTCAATAATAGCAGCCAACATATGGCGGCACAGATTTCCTTTAAAACATTCGAAAAATTAACCACTTGGCACCCAGAGGACGTCATATGATGTCCTGGGCTTTGTGGTGGTATATCTGAATGATGGGTGCATCTACGTACCGCCATTGTATTCTCTAGGGTCCGTGCTAAAAAAAAGCATGCCTCAGATTCTGGGTATGCAGTGCTAGATAACTCATTTTCAAATCAGTTTATTCTAACAGGCCTAACACCATGACAGAATTGGGGGGGTGATTGCTTTTAAGTAGGAGAACAAACCGTTCTTCCAGAAATGTATACCTTACACCTTGTCAGTTCTCCATAACAAGCATGAAGCAGTATTCAAAGAGAAATAACCTACCAACCAACTGTGCCTATATTCCACCCAGTTACACATTAACCACTTAAGGACCCCTTCACGCCGATATATGTCGGCAGAATGGCACGGCTATGCAGATCCACATACCTGTACGTGGCCCTTTAAGCCCAGTCGTGGGGTCGCGCGTGCACGCGACCCGATCCGAAGCTCCACGGGACCAGCGGACCTGATCGCCGCTGGAGTCCCGCGATCGGTCCCCGGAGCTGAAGAACAGGGAGGGCTGTGTGTAAACACACCTTCCCCGTTCTTCACTGTGGCACCGTCACAGTTCCCTGATTCCCTGATATAGGGAAACCTAATCAATGACGTCACACCTACAGCCACACCCCCCCTACAGTTAGAAACGCATATGAGGTCTCACTTAACCCCTTCAGCGCCCCCTTGTGGTCAACTCCCAAACTGCAATTGTCATTTTCACAGTAAACAATGCATTTTTTGCTGTGAAAAGGACAATGGTCCAAAAAATGTGTCAAAATTGTCCGCCATAATGTCGCAGTCACTAAAAAAATCACTGATCGCCGCCATTAGTAGTAAAAAAAAAAATTACTAAAAATGCAATAAAACTATCCCCTATTTTGTAAACGCTATACATTTTGCGTAAAACCAATCGATAAACGCTTATTGCGATTTTTTTTTACCAAAAATAGGTAGAAGAAATACGTATCGGCCTAAACTGAGGAAAAAAATAGTTTTTTTATATATTTTTGGGGGATATTTATTATAGCAAAGTAAAAAATATTGATTTTTTTTCAAAATTGGCGCTCTATTTTTGTTTATAGCGCAAAAAATAAAAACCGCAGAGGTGATCAAATACCACCAAAAGAAAGCCCTATTTGTTTGGGAGCCACGTCGCACGACCGCGCAATTGTCAGTTAAAGCGACGCAGTGCCGAATCGCAAAAACTGGCCAGGTCCTTTAGCTGCCTAAAGGTCCGGGTCTTAAGTGGTTAAAGTATTTTTTTTTTTTAACTGACCAAAGAGATGTAGAGTTTTATCTTCTGTAAAGCTTATACGGTTGTCTGTACCCCAAACGAGTGGAGGTTGCCTCTTACCGTATTTCCTCTGTCCCACAAGGAAAATCAAGTGATGACATATCCAGTAATAGCAGCACTCTCTTGGTTGGACTGGAAACTATCAACACTGACATGGGAGTTCAGCTCGCCCCCTTTTCGTTTTTCAGAATTGAATAAAAGGTTGTGTCTGGACATCCTAATTAACACCCCTTAGGTCACTGGGGTGATTGAGGGTATGGCTGCAGTGCCGGCCCAAGACATTGTGCTGCCTGGTACCAAGAATGAAATGCTGCCCCCCCCCCCCAAAAAAAAAATTACGCCCACCAAAATGCCCAAACATCCATTATTTTATATCATGATAACTAAAGTGGACTTATCATGGCTCTATACATGTATATAGGAGTATAAAAATGACCTGTTATGGCTCTATACATGTATAAAAATGACCTGTTATGGCTCTATTCATGCAATTAACCCCACAGTGGAGCGGAGAGCGGAACGGGAGGAGCGGTCGGGCGGCAATTTGCTGCCCCCCTGAAAGTGCTGCCTGGTACAATGGTACCATCGGGTCCCATGGTAGGGCCGGCCCTGTATGGCTGGGCTACAGAATCATTCATTTTAATTGGACAATTTACACAAGCATAAGCTTGTAATATGGGAAATTTCAGGACTTTGGCATTGAGATATTACTTATGTTTATGGCTGCATAGTTACACATGGACGGAAAAAATACTGCTTCTGGGGGTGTCTGGCATTTTTTTTTATGCCCATGAACACAGCTCTATTTCATTTATTTTGGCCAAGGACATGCAGGCATTTTATGCACGTATTTGTGCGCAGCATTTACAAAGCATAAAAAAATGCCCCAAAGGTGCATTTGGAGAGGTATTTAATTATGAGCATAATTTACATGCATAAATGAGTTTATGTGCGTAAATGTATTCTAGCTAGTGAATAGCATAAATTAATATGCTAACCAACAGAATAAGTTTACAACACAAACACTATACTTGCATAAACACGAGCAAATACACATCATTAGAGGCATTTTCTCTACCAAGTTTTGGCACAAAAAATGCACCATAAATTCATATGCCTGTTTGCATGAGACCTGTTATTTAAATTTTATTGCAGATAGTTCTGTGATGTTATCAAGTGTCAAGGAAAAATTAGACCTTTTGCCTGTTGACTAGGGCAAACACCACTGGACTCGGAGCAACCATGCATTGGAACTTGTAGCATATCTCCCAACCGTCCCAGATTTCACGTGAATGTCGCGCGATTCGCGTAAAACCCTGCTGTCCCGTGAGCAGTGCTATTGTCCCGCGAATTCGCTGCACCCCCTCCCCCCCCCCGCGATTTCCTGCGATAAATCCCGCGGTCCCGTGATTCGCAACCAACCCCCCCCCCCCGCTGAACAATTCCGATCCACGAAATCCCCCCCCCCGCTCAACAACTTTTTTCCGCGGACCCCCCCTGCGCAACAACTTAGTTTGGGGAACCCCCCCCCCGCTCAACAACTTTGATCCGCAGAACCCCCCCGCTCAACAACTCTGACCCACGGAATCCCCCCCGCTCTCGAACTTTGATCCGGGGAAACCCCCCCTCCCGCTCAACAACTTTGTTCGGGAAAATCTCCCCCCGCTCAACAACTTTGTTTGTTGGGGGGTATACTCATTTGTCCCTCATTCTGAAGTTGAAAAGTTGGGAGGTATGCTTGTAGGGACTCAAGCATACCTTGGGTTGTTTATCCCAGTGGTTATCCCTCTGCCCTGGGAGTCAGTAGTTTAATGATGGCCTGGATGGCATGGGTTCCTGGATCCTGGCCACCCACAGTATTTGGATATGTGTCCCGACCACACAGCCAACATTTTCAGTGTTCTTTAGGGTACCTGCAACAGGTTCTGGCCCCTTTGGGGTGAGTCTTTTTTTTTTTTTTTTTAAAGGCGGCTAGATCCTAAGCTAGCTTTGTCAGTGCTGTTTGTATGGCTGACAGGGGTGATGGTGCCCTGATTACACACCCTGTTCTCCTGCAAGGAGATGCCGCTGATCGGCTCTCCTAGTCGCACACTCTGTCAGTGTGAGGCGATGAGAGACGATTGCTGGAACGTCCTGCATTTATACGTGACTAGCTGGGATTGAACATAGCCAATCACTTCAGCAACTCTTTACAGAAACACAGCACTGCGTGCCCCTGTGGGCAGGCATAAACAGACGTTTGGGTGCGCCATAAGAAGTCCACCCAGAATGAGAGCCGCACCGTCCCTCCGTCATTTGATGGTGGGCGGGCGGCAAGTGGTTAAGAAGAAATCTTCGCCAAAGCCCCAGCAGTGGTAGCTTCTCCCCAAACAGGCCCTCCAAGTGGGACATAATATATTTTAAAGTGACCCGCTCATCCTCTGGGAGTGCCATTACATGCTTGGCGGGCAACAGCCTCTATGGTGTTAATGACCAGCTCTGCCACCAGCGGGGTCGGGACTTGGTATTAAAGAAATGTAAAAAATTATATAACAAACATGTGGCTGCTGTCTCAGCCAATGAGGGAGAGCCCCCCGGAGAGCCGAGTCTCCAATGTGCATCACTGAATCGTGATGGGGCTCAGGTAAGTATTAGAGGGGCTTGCATGAAAGTAAAAAACCTTCAGCGTTTGCAAACACTTTAAACGTCCGTTTTAGAGCCAAGGGCAATCCTAGGGGAGCCATGCTGGAGCCCAGTTCTTCTTCCACACTTGTTTCAGGCAACATAACCTGCTGACTGCCGCCAAATGTAGATGGGGTGCACCGTGTGTGGCGGCAAAAATTCACACAGTCGGGTACAACATAAAACTTGTACTGAGGCAACGTAGCAATGGTTTACAACACACCTGGTAGGAAAGGTACCAACTGGGTGTGATCATAGTTTCCAAAAACACGAAGGAGCAGATTCCAGCTGAACCAACAGTATCTGTTGAGGGGGCAGAATGTGGTCTGGCCATCTCATGCCGAATTGGGAAAGTGTCCAAAATGCGACCCTACACTTTCCCTGCTTGTCATGAACCTTTCCCTACTCTACCTACTCGCCAAAAGCACACCAAATCTGGGAGCCAGGGCCTTCAAAGGGCTCTACAAGACCCAAGATGGTTACCAGAGTCACATGCGGAGCAGGGTTGCCAACTTTCAGTAAATGTACAAACAGTTGGTAAAATCCATAATTGTTGCATCTGTCCATAAATGTCAGTTACGGACATGCAGCCTACATGTCCGTAATAGACATTCAAAGACAGATGCAAAAAGTACAGATTTTACAAACTTTCTAAATTTACTGAAAGTTGACAACCCTGATGTGGAGGCAGCATACAATCGGATTGCTTTCCCAGTGACCCAGGAAACCATAGAGGAACCATGTTCCTCTTGACTTCCTCTTCATCTGCCACTGTGGAAAGCACCACCTGCAGTGGATAAAGTAAACCGTACCTGCCTACACACAGATACACAAACGAGCGACAGAACACCCAAAAAAATTATTACATAAGTGCATGCAACAACTTTATAACTTTTTAGTATGAAATGTATTCTGCTTTGAACTAATACCAAGGACAAAAAGGAAGAATTGTCACAAATAGGCACAAAGATATCAATAAAAACCTGGTGGAAGTTCAAACCCTTCCACACTCAATCCAAAGCGTAAAAATAGTTTTGGTTGGACTTCCACTTCAATTTTTTATATTTATTATAAACTTCATCTAGGCCCCTTTGTACCACATGGGCAAGACAATTAAGATATTTGTTTCATTAAATGTTTTTTTATGTGACCATGCATAGCGTGGGGCGCTGTCTAGACATACATCCAGAACATCCAATAACTCCAACTATCAGGTGCAAGTAGGAGAGAGAATGAAAAAGATCAAACCAGGACAGCCCGAGTGGGAGATGGTGCTGCAGTCCGGCTCCACCCAAGCCACATCCCTGGCGCCTTTCACCACGCTAACGGGGCTTAGTAATCTGCTGTAGCGATAGGCACTTATGTATCATAATCCGCTAGTTCAACCAATGAAAAACAAGTGAAGGAAAAACAATTGGCTGGAGCTTAAAGTGGTTGTAAAGGCACAAGGTTTTTTACCTTCATGCATTTTATGTGTGCAGCAGCTCCCCCTGACCCTGCTAATACTTACCTGACCCCCCTCTTGATCCAGCCATGTCCATGAGAGCCTTGCCTCTCTGGGGACTCGCACTCTTTTTCTTTTTCTTTATTTTTTAACTCTTATATTCTTTATTGGTTTTCTTCATCGTATAAAAAACAGATTACATTAATACAAAACCTTGATATTATCTTTTCTTATTAAACATAATCTTTTCAATTTCATACATTTATTCAATTTCTTCTCCCCTCCCTCCCCCCTCGCACTCTTGATTGGCTTTTGGCAGCACAGCCAGTGAGCTGATCAGGAGATGAAGGGGGCAGGGCTGAACCGTGGCTCCATGTGTGAATGGATACACAGAGCCTGTTCCTTCTTGGGTGCCCCCAGGGCAAGCTGCCTGCCGTGGGGGGGCCCGGCAGGAAGGAGGAGCCAGGAGTGCCAGTGGGGGGACCCGAGGAGGATCTGGGCTGCTATGTGCAAAACCACTGCACAGAGCAGACGAGTATAACATCTGTTATTTTTCGAAAAACTAGACTTTAGTATCACTTTAATGAGTTGTAAAAAAGGTTCATAACATTGATGTGTTACAGGTTAGTTTGTCAAAATACCGCTTTGGATCAACAAATACTGTATGCAGTACACAAAAAACGGGACTTGTTTGCCTTGTGAAAAACAAAAAAAAAAAATGAAAATCGTATAACAAAACAAAAAAAATTTAGAGTAGCCCCAGGACCCAAGAAAAAAGTGGGTTTTCTTGGGTCCTCTTTGGGAAACCGATTCCCGTTTTTTTTTTTTTTCTTGTTTGATGGCCTTTTGTATCCAAACCTCCTACCAATCGCTGGGGCTACTCAGTACTTTTTTTTGGTTTTCATTCATTTGTTTTAGTTTTTCACAAGATGACGAGTCCTCTTTCTCTGTACTGCATGTGTGAAGATCCAAAGCAGTATTTTGACTGACATCACTGACATGTAATGCATCAATGTTATGAACCTTTTCAACTCAGCATGTCAAGTTTGACAGGTGGCACCACTTGTCAAACTTACCCATTGAAATAATGCGTGTCAAATGCTGTTAAGACCATTGTGGTAGTTTAATGTAAAATCCCCACTGGGATAGAAACAATTCCTCTAGGAGATCACATAACAGAAAGGCAGCATTATCGACTTCATAACACCTGCAAACTAGCTGTCAAGTGCGATTTGAAAAGTGATCAGTGAGATTACTTTCAGGGGGTGATAAAGTCTGATGTCTGTATAGAAGAGACAGAGGCGGCTCTAGGCTTTGTGAGGCCTTAGGCAAAACTTGATATGGGGCCCCACTCAAACTCATGATGGGAAAAATAATTCAAGGACAAGAGCCTCTTCCCCACAACCCTGGCCGGTGGTTGTGGGGGTCTGCGGGCAGGGGGGCTTATCGGAATCTGAAAGACACTTTAACAAGGCGGCCCCTTGATACTGCTCTATAATAACTAAGGGGTGGGGGGCCTGGTGAACACCGGAGTTGTCACCTGGTGAACACGCCCCCTTGTGACGTCATTGACTGAGGGCATGCTGGGTCATTAATGTCACAAGGGGTGGTGTCACCGATATTCACTGGTTGTTAGGGACGCTGGTGGCCCCGTTCCTGAGTCAGGGCTCTTAACGCTGCCAGGGCACAGCAGCGTTAAGGTCCCCTGTCCCTCAGAACTGGGGTAATGCATTGGATAAGTTAGGCAGGCCGCGAGGCCCCTTGTGAGTGCGAGGCCTTAGGCGACCGCCTAATATGCCTAATTAAAGAGCCACCTCTGAGAAGAAACCTTATGCCTCGTACACACGATCAAAATTTCCGATGAAAAAAGTTAAATGGACTTTTTTCCATCAGAAATTCTGATCGTGTGTATGCCCCATCAGACTTTTTTCTGTCTGTGTTTAGAAATGGAACAGGTTTTATTTTTTTCCAATGGAAAAAAAAAAAGCATAGGAAATTCCTATCGTCTGTGTGCAACCGACGGTGAAAAAACCCATGCAGGCTCAGAATCAAGTCGACGCATGCTCGGAAGCATTGAAATTCATTTTTCTCGGCTCATCGTAGTGTTTTACGTCACTGTGTTTTGGACGGTCAAAATTTAGTCTGACAAGGTGTATGCAAGACTGATGGAAGTCAGCTTCATCGGAATTCCAACAGATAAATTCCATCGGATTTTATTCCATTGGAAATTCTGATCATGTGTACGCGGCATTAGGCCTTTTTTATGCAGGCAATTGGGGGCATACGATCTTTCTGCCTCAATATCGCAGTCCCACTAAAAATCACAGATCACCACCATTACTATTAAAAAAAAAAAAAACTGCCATAAATATATCACCTGTTTTGTAGACGCTATAACTTTTGCGCAAACCAATCTATATACGCTTATTGCGATTTCTTTACCAAAAATATGTAGAAGAATACATATTGGCCTAAACTGATGGGGAAATTAGTTTTTTTTATTTATTTGTTGGGGATATTTATAATGGCAAAAAGTTAAAAATATATATTTTTTTCAAAATGGTCACTTTTTTTGTTTATAGCGCAGAAAATAGAAACCGCATTCATTCACGACATCGCGCAGCTGCTTTTATTAAAGATTTGCTCTTCACTTACATTTAATCCTGTGAAGTTGGGCACAGGTGAGTAGAAGACTAGGCATGGGCCCCTGTTGATGGCTCTTTAAGCCGAAACACGTCGGGTATTGTCATTTTAGCACCCTATACTGCTTTTTATTCATACTCGCGTGATTTTATGTATATTTTTTCTAATAAAACCTTCCAAGGTTTAGTTTGATCTGCACCATCTGGAGCACTCTTTTTTATTTTTTATGTTCACGTATGTCCTGCCTGCTCATTGAGGCCCCCTACATGACCTGCATTGGAAAGCCGCACCCGTCTAGTTCCTGGTATTGGAGGTATTTGTTCGATTGGATTGATACAGCCACCACCGCCCGGAGTGACCATCTATGCAGAGTTCCAGGTCTGCCGAGACCAGGGCTCAAGTCCTGCGGGAACGCGTGGGAACGGAGTTCCTGCACTTTTTTCACAGCAGGAACTCAGTTCCCTTTGCAGGACGAGAGCAACCGAGCCGCCCGAGCCAATCCTTCACTAATCAGCGATGCCTAGCTCGAGTCACTGACAGGGGCAGGCGAACCTTAGTCATCCTTTATGTTACTGGCTGCTTCCTGTATATGGATTCATCGGGTAGTGTGCGGGTATTCCGTCACTTCCTCAATGCCACAATGTCTCCTGGGAGCTTTTGTCATTGTTCCCAGGAGACATTGCGGAGGTCTGCCGCGAGTTATCGCGGGATTTAGAAAGAACATGCGGTTTAGTAATTATGCATATAAGTGTATCATTTTATTTATTTTTTTGGTGGGGGAGTGGATCTTGGGTGGGAGTTCCCACACTTTTTTCCCCAGGACTTGACCCCTGGCTGAGACCATCACGCTTTTTAGACTTGCTGTTAGTAATAACATGCGAGTCCACACCTGTCGATAAGAGTACCCATTTCGTTCACCTTTCCAGTTGGTGCTTTGGATGATTACTTCATATATCATATGAGAAAATATCCACCTTCACTTATATATTTGAACTGTGAATGTACCCACTTGCCGGAGTGATCCATTTACCTTTATCTCTTTGGAGATTATTTATTGGAGTTCATTCACCCATCATTGGTTATGTTTGATTTACATTGACCACAATTTATTAGCGCTGCACTTTTCGTTTCTCCATTCACATTAGTGCGTCTCCAAAGCTGCACGATTTCCAGTGCGACCTTGGAGCGCGACTTTGGTGCGGTTTTTATCCAACTTTACATTCTTCTTCTTTACATGGCTGAAATTGCATGACAAATCGCACAAGTGTGAATGGAGCCTAAATGTAAGCACAGAAATACGCTATAGCACAACAGTTTGTCATGAAATACACAAGTAACGTGATTTTTTTGGTCATGTCTACACTTGATTATGTTTAAAGGGGCTCATCTAATGTAAATCCACCAATGTGAGCAAAGCAAACATCAATATAATTTAACCAACTGCTTTTATAAAGGATTTTCTAGGTCACCCCATGTATAATTTATAGTCACCTTCGTACATTCATTAAATTCACTGGTCATTATCAGCCTATTACCAGAAAGGCACCGTTCCCCTAACTGTCTCTGCATCCTTGCTTTTCCCATGCGAATAATTAGGGTAAAAATTCATACCTGCTGTTCATATTTTATACATAATCCATACTTAAGTAGTATATAACCGGAGACTATTTGATTAGGTAAACAATGAGATTCTATAACGAAAATCCGCTTGCATATCAGGGTTACATTAGCAATTCCACAGGACGCGTTCAAATGAAATTGAACGCTGTTGACACCACTAATTATCTGGAATGAGATGAGAACAGCAAAGCTGTTACCTTGATGACTGCCAAATATCCAGTTTATTTGTGTAAGGAGACTCCAAGTTACTCCAAGCTGTTTTAAGCTGCCACTTTTTTGATTTTTGTCCTTTAAACATCACTCCCAGCTGAATTAGAACATTGTGCAGACATGTTCAAATTCACCGTCACTCATAAAGCGCAGGAGCATTTGAAACATATCCACACTCAAAAAGTTAAAGCGGTGGTTCACCCTAATTTACAAGTTCTGCTTCTTAAAAACTTCTGCCATGGTACACTATGTATTCGTTTATTTATTTTTTTTAATCTGCCTCCTTACCTTGAAACGAGGCCCTTTTGTGAGCTGTCACTCACTATTCCCCGCGGGAGTGGGCGGGGTTTTCGAATATCCCCCATCAGCGCTTTGTCTCCTGGGAGCGTCTCCTGAGAATCCCAGGAGACGCGCTGTGTCGAAATCCCACGATATCTCGCGGGTCACGTGACGTCAGGCGGGTCATGTGACTTCGCCAGCGTGTCAGGATTCGCCGCATCCCGGAAGAAGAACGAGCTGGGCTTCACAGTGCCCACAGTAAAGATGGTAACGTCCATCTTAGGATTTTATAAAATATCGTTTTCTCGCGATTACCACTGCAGCGGGCTGAAAGACTGGGACAGATGAGCGATTACCTACACAAGGTAAGAGCGCCAGAAAACGTAAAAAAATTAAATAATTAAACCCGCGGAACCCCCGCTTTAAGGAAGAACAGGCATGCATTTTTTTGATCATATCATAATATAAAAAACAAAGAAAATCTGCCAACATTCATATCGGTATGAAAACAAGACTAATAATGCTTTGCAGGATCTGTGGCAGCCTGTGCACCTACACATACACGCCTTGCTGTCTGTAGATCTGGAAAAAGGGAACAGCTTAACCACTTGCCCACCGGGCCTATTTTGGCACTTCTCTCTCATGTAAAAATCACGATTTTTTTGCTAGAAAATTAATCAGAACCCCCAAACATTATATATTTTTTTTAGCAGACACCCTAGGGAATAAAATGGCGGTCATTGCAACTTTTTGTATTTGCGCAATAATTTTTTAAACACCTTTTTTTGGGGGAAAAAAAACGGTTTCATGAATTAAAAAATAACAAAACCGTAAAGTTAGCCCCCTTTTTTTTTTGAAAGATGATGTTACGCCGAGTAAACAGATACCCAACATGTCACGCTTTAAAATTGCGCACGCTCATGGAATGGCGCTAAACTTCGGTACTTAAAAATCTCCATAGGTGACGCTTTAACATTTTTTACTGGTTACTATTTTAGAGTTACAGAGGAGATCTAGTGCTAGAATTGTTGCACACGCTCTAACGCAGGCGACGATACCTCACGTGGGGTTTGAACGGCGTTTACATATGTGGGCGGGACTTGCATGCGTGTTCGCTTCTGAGCGCGAGATAACGGGGACAGGGGCGTTTTAGAAAAAACAAATGTTTTAATTTTATTTTACTTCATTTTTTTTTTTTTTTTTAACTTGTAAACATCCCTTGTAATAGGAATCAGTGTGACAGGTCCTCTTTATGGAGAGATGTGGGGTCAATAAGACCCCACATCTCTCCTCCAGGCTTACAAGCATGAAATCGGTGAAAAAAAAAATCACCGATCTCATGCCGACAGCCGCTATTGCGGCTTTGTTTACTTCCAGGTACCGGGCGTGACGTCATAACGTCACGCCCAGGCCTCCGACAGTCATAGAGATGACTTTCAGAGAGAGAGCGGGCGGCGAGGGGGCGGAGAGCGGAGCAGAGCAGTCCTCAAAGAGAAAGCCAAGACCCCCCCCCCCCGCCGCCGTCTAGCTGATCAGCGCGGGGAATACAGCTTTCATTTGAATAGCTGTGTGTTCCCCCGCCGTGCCTCGTCATATATAGCCCCTCCCCCTTGTCCGGGCACTTTGATTGGATGGGTGATCTGTCTATCAAAGTGCCCGGACAAGGGGGAGGGGCTATATATGACGAGGCGCGGCGGGGGAACATACAGGAATTATGGGGCCCCTTACACAACTTCAGGCATGGGCCCCCTGGAGCAGAGAACCGGGGGGGGGGGGGTGCTGCCGCCTGAAATTGAGTAGGGGGGGCTGCTGCGAATTGAGAAGCGGGGGGGGGCCTTTACAAAAATAGGGCCCTGGGGACCTCTGAGCCCTTTAATAAAAATATATATATATATATATATATATATATATATATATATATATATATATATATATATATATATAAAATATGTTTTTTTTATAAAAAAAAGGGGGGTTGTCATCCGGGGCCCTGGGGATCTCTGGGCCCCTCGTACCCCTAAAACAAAATTGTCCCTTTAATAAAAAATAAAATAAAAATAAAAAATAAAAGGGGGGGGGGCTTTGCTTTCTCTTTGGGGACATGGCTGCATTTGTGGGGGACATGGCTGCATTTGTGGGGGGCATGGCTGCATTTGTGGGGGACATGGCTGCATTTGTGGGGGACATGGCTGCATTTGTGGGGGACATGGCTGCATTTGTGGGGGACATGGCTGCATTTGTGGGGGACATGGCTGCATTTGTGGGGGACACATTTAAAAAAAAGTATCGGTATTCAGTATCGGCGAGTATATGAAAAAAAGTATCGGTACTTGTACTCGGTCCTAAAAAAGTGGTATCGGGACAACCCTAGTATATATTAGGGTTGTCCAGATACCGATACTAGTATCGGTATCGGGACCGATACCGAGTATTTGCGGGAGTACTTGTACTCGCGCAAATGCTCCCGATGCCTGAATAGAATACTTTTTTTGTATTTATCAACATGTTCTATGAAAATTCTTTGAGTTTTTTACTACTGCGTGACAAGCAAACAAAACATTTTTATTCATTTTTACTCATTTTTATTCTTTTATAATGTCTTGAGTTAGAGTTCTTCATAATTCTAAAGAAAATATCCTTAGTCTGTATTGTGGTTTGAAAACTGTCACATGACATTTAAAAAAAGTATCGGTATTCGGTATCGGCGAGTACATGAAAAAAAGTATCGGTACTTGTACTCGGTCCTAAAAAAGTGGTATCGGGACAACCCTAGTATATATTATACAATCATTCCATAAACACATACCACATATACTGCATATATCATTTGAGGACAATATGCTTAGTTTACCATTTGCCAATTAAAAAAAAATGTCCCCGGATTTCATTTTAAAAATCTGGTCACCTCATTTTACAGGCTTCATTTCAAACTGTCACTGTGGAAAGCGTATGACAAGGAACAGGGCAATAGATTGTAAGCTCCTTCGGGGCAAGGAGTGATATGAATGGCTCAATGCTCTCGGTAAATCATCATGGAATAGGTAGGTATCTCTCTTAGATGGCTCTGTCCAAAATTTCCGGATGGCAACAAACAAGTACTAAATATGTCCCCAATGCCTAGGTAAGGATAACAGATGGCTACGTTTGTTATTTTACCTTACTAAAACACAATATAAAACTTGCCAGAAAACAGGTGCTGTATATATTTTAAAGCGGAGGTTCACCCATAGAGAACACTTTTTCCCCTTAGATGGATGCTCGTTTTGTCTAGGGGAATCGGCTAGTTGTTTTAAAATATGTGCAGTACTTACCGTTTACGAGATGCATCTTCTCCGCCGCTTCCGGGTATGGGCTGCGGGACTGGGCGTTCCTTCTTGATTGACAGTCTTCCGAGAGGCTTCCGACGGTCGCATCCATCGCGTCATGATTTTCCGAAAAGAAGCCGAACGTCGGTGCGCAGGCGCAGTATAGAGCCGCACCGACGTTCGGCTTCTTTCGGCTACGAGTGACGCGATGGATGCGACCGTCGGAAGCCTCTCGGAAGACTGTCAATCAAGAAGGAACGCCCGCTCCCGAAGACCCATACCCGCAAGCGGCGGAGAAGATGCATCTTGAAAACGGGTAAGTACTGCTCATATTTTAAAACAACTAGCCGATTCCCCTAGACAAAACGAGCATCCAGCTATGGGGAAAAGAGGAAAAAAATAAATAAATGGGTGAACTCCCGCTTTAAGGAGGTTTTATGGATTAGTGTTTGGCCACTTTTCTACCAAAAAAAATCCCCGGTGGAAGTTTGTGTGATAATGTGGAAAATGACAGGCCACTCCGTCAGAAAGCAAGTCCTATTTAGCAGGATTTCAGGGAACAAACCGACAGCCATGCCAACAGAGAAACTTTGTTCCCTTCCGCATCCTTTTAGACCCCATTCACATCTAGGCGTTTTTACGCCTGTAGCGCTACGCCTCTGCCGCCAGAGGGCTGGAAATACATGTCCCTCTATGGAGATGGTTCACATCTCCACGCCGAACGCCGGACGCCTGTCGCCTGCGGCGTGAAAAAAGGTCCCGGACCTTTTTTTCAGGCGTCTTCGAGCGTTCGGCTAGGAGATGGCAATCATCTCCATAGAGGGGGTCATCTTGGGGCACATCTAGGCGGACAATACCCGCGTTTTGTCGCCGCAAATCGCGGTACAAAACGCCGCTATTTTTACCGCGATTTGCGGCGACAAAACGCCGCGATTTCGTCCGTCTAGATGTGAATGCAGCCTTAAAGGAGATATGACATATTCACCTCTCTGTATCTGAATTAAGCTAATTTTAAATGGTTACCATGGAAACTGAACAGTCTTACTGAAGTGTTTTCATACAGGATATTTATTAGCGAAGCTGAGAGAAGAGAGTTTTATATTGCTTTATATTGCTCTCAGTCTTTGCAATAGGAATGATCGAGGAGATAATCTAATATTTACAATATATTTTTTCACCATTTGGGTGGGTTGCAAGCTTCCTGCTGCAGAGTTCATCAATTAGCAATGATACTGGGGGGGTATTCTGTGACATTGGAAGACTGTGCCAGAAGGCATGATTGCAAACAGGAGTCTTTACTAGACATGTGCATTTGTTTTCGTTAGAATGCATTTTCATCCGAAAATCAGTTTTTTTCGTTATCGTTTTAACAAACGATAACAAAAGTGCAAGAAACGAAAACCGAAATATCCGACATAAAAAATGCTTTATTTTCGTTATAGAGAGATTCGACATTATAGGGAAAAGATTCGACACCATAGAGAAAAGATTCGACATTATAGAGAAAAGATTCGACATTATAGGGAAAAGATTCGACACCATAGAGAAAAGATTCGACATTATAGAGAAAAGATTCGACACTATAGAAATAATAGATTCGAAATTACAGATAATAGATTTCGATTTATGAGAAAATAGATTCGACATTATAGAGAATAGATTCGACATTATTCCTAGTCATACAACATTAGAATTCTTGTAGGCGGAATATTCTAACGGAAATGTACGATTCAACGTAAAGATTCGACGTTCCGTCGAATATTCGTTTGACCATTCGACAGAAACCAAAAAGATTTGACGTTCCGGCGAATATTCTTTTGACCATTCAACAGAAACCAAGTATTATTGGATTTTCGGACGAAAGCTATTCCCCAACGAAAAACGAAATAAATTAAAACGATTTTCGGGAGTAACTAAATAAATTTATTTTCCAAACGTAAACGAAAAAACGAAACAAAATATTCCAGTCTGCACATGTCTAGTCTTTACACGAAATGCAACAAAATTCTTCTACTTAAAGTGGAGTTCCACCCAAAAATGGAACGGCCGCTCATTTGCCTACTCCCTCCCTCCGGTGCCACATTTGGCACCTTTTCTGGTGGAGGGGGAGCGGATACCTGTCTATTGACATCACTGCTTGGTTCCCTCCTCCTTTGTCCTCCTTCCCCTGCTGTCTGTCCAGTAGAAGAGATGAGCGGAGACTCGCACATGCGCCATATGCCTTTATGCCCCGTACACACAATCAGAATTTCAGATGGAAAAGGTCAGACAGACTTTTTCCATTGGAAACTCCGACCGTGTGTATACCCCATCGGAGTTTTCCCATCGGATATTCCAAGGAATTCCATCGGAGTTTAGATAGAGAACATATTCTCTTCCGTCGGAATTCCGATGCAAGTTTGGCCCGGGGAAAAGCCAGATTGTGTGTACCCGCAGTGGTGGCGGCAGCACCCGACAGCTGATGGAAACATCAGTTGCAGTGCCAACATCGCTGGACTCCAGGACAGGTAAGTGTCCTATTATTAAAATCCAGCAGCTGCAGTATGTGTAGCTGCTGGCTTTTACATTTTTGCAGCGGTGGGCGGACCTCTGCTTTTAAGGAGTTGTAAAGTCTCAAGGTTTTTCACCTTAATGCATTCTGGTGCAGCTGCCCCCCTAGAGCTCCCCTTTTACTTACCTGAACCCAATCTTTCCATCGACGAGAACGAGCCCAGCAGATAGATTGATGGCAGCGGGAGCCAAGTCCAGCAGTTCTCCTTTGGACTTGGCTCCCGCTAAATATTCTTTGATTTGAACCATTCCATTGTAGCTCTGGCTGTATGTTTAGGGTCGTTGTCCTGCTGGAATTTCCCTTATGCTGCTAGCATTAGTAAATGGATAGGAATGCATATCATATATGCTTGTTTTTTTTTTATTTCTTCGGTTACTTCCTGGTTTCCAGGCCTAGGCAAATTATGTCTGGTGGGGAACTTGATTTAGGCATTGAGAGTGCCACCTCCTGTTCCGACTCCTGCAACTTTTCTTCTGGTTTGCTTGGCATATTCACTACACAGCTTTCGGGAACCTGTGTTTCTGGCAATGGGCCCTCATCAAAATAAACATTATTGATTACTGTCACTTGGTCAGTCTTAGTTAGGGTGGCCACATTTCCAAAGTGCCATTCAGGGACACACCCCCTCTCTCACCTTCCCCCCCCAAAAAAAGAGGGGGGGGCGGGGGAAATGTAGTCTCGGGGGTTGATGGGGAATTTGGCGGCGGGTTATTTGTCAGGTGAATGTGCCACTTGCTACCAGATACAGTGCCGCTTGCCACCCATAGCTTGCCACCAGATGCAGTGCTGCTGTAACTCCTTCTGCATGAGCCACATGCATAGAAGGAAAGGAGTCAATATCTGGAGAGTAAAGATTACACCAGTCCCTGCTGCTTACTGCTGGGTGCCGGAGAAGGAGGATCAGAGGTGTGATGGGACAGCAGTGCTGCCCTAGGTGCAGGCCTCGCTCCCGGCCTCACTGTCTAAGAGTAAATGGTCACTGGTTGCAAGATGCCAGGCAGAGCCGGCCCTAGCAACCAGTTCCGTAAATGTAGTTAGTAGGGGGTGGCTGTGTCCTCCATTTCATTCCAGGACACTATTGTCCTGGACTTAAGGTGCCCGGGACCCAGGACAGACATGTCAATTGCAGGACAGTCCTGGGCAATCCGGGACATGTGGGCACCCTAGTCTTAGTGTAGGATTCTGTAACCCTTAGTTTGCTCACTGTAGCCTACTAGAATGCACTCTATGGCTCTGTTCTCCAACTTGGATTGATTCTAACTTGGAATATAGGCATATAGTTTACATCCAAACACACTGATGTGCCCTATGCTAGGCTTTGATCCATGCCACATTTTGAATGGAGTACTTTTAATGGCTCTTGATTTATTTGGTTCAGATGGTGTCAATTGTGTGTGGCGGCAACCAGGTGAGGAGTACGAAGACAAGTGTGTCTTGCCTACAATCAAGCATGGTGGTGGGAGTGTCATGGTCTGAGGATGCATAAGTGCTGATAGCACTGGAGAGCTACAGTTCATTGAGGGAACCATGCATGCCAACATGTACTGTGACCATAGGTGTGCGCAGCCTATTGCATTAGGGTGTGCACCCCAAAGCTCAAACACGCATGCTTTCTGTGCAGCCTCACTGGACAGTGAATGAATGGGAAGTGCTCTGTGCTGAGCGACTTTTTGTTCATTCACAAATTGAAGCATAGTAACCACTGTTTGCAATGCTTCAGTTATGAATGTATGTCATGAGTGTGTTCACTGTGTTTATTTTGAAAAGGAAGGGGCCGGTAAATAACATTGACTAGCCCTTCCCTTCTCTCTATCCTGAAACATCTCCAGTAGCAGCTGGGGGGAGAAGAGAGGAAGAAAGCCAGCAGCACTGAAGGGGGGCGCGCAACACAGAGAAAAGCCTGGACAGTAGGGGCAATTGGCACCACACATAGTGATTAGGGTGTACCCAGGCACACCCCCTGCGCACGCCTATGACTGTGACATACTTTTGGACACAAAGGCAATTGTCACCGCTAATATTTTGTATGGTTACTAAATGTAATAAGATATGAATCATATTATTAGGTGTATTTCTTTCTTGCAACTGGTTATCTAGCACTGAATACATATGCATTTTGTGCAATTATCCCAGACTGTTGGAAACATTATGAAAGCAGCTGCAGGTAATTGAACCCAGTGTCCAATTCCATCCCTATAGAGCTCAGCTGGGTATTATTCTGTACAGACACCATGAAATGCCTTCTGCATTGTTCACACAGGAGAATGGTGAGGATAACCAATGATACAGCTAGCAATTCTTCACTCATTGTGCTCCATTATTGGAGAAGCAGGCACCGTTCAGAAGGAAACAAAATGAAATGTAAATTAGATGCAGTATGCTTAAATTGCCTGCCACTAAAGGCCTCTTATTGAGTGGTCACCACATAAACACAGAAAAAAGAAATAAAAGAACGCCAAGGGAACAATCACTGTCAGATAAACATGGTGTCAGGTAAATGTCAGCAACCCCAGGAATAATTATGTGCTTTTACCCGGGGAAAACTGCGCACAAGTACTGGGCCGGCAGCACAGAGACCGTGTACACAGAGACTATAAGGATACCTAAAAGAACTCTTATCAGGAGGGGTAGCAATTTATCCATTTGGCAATAATTAGAACATGTATTTATAACTTAAAGCGGAACTAAGCTGCATCTGATCACCCAAAACACTATTTAACCACTTAAGGACCGGACCAATATGCTGCTAAATGACCCAAGGGGTTTTTACAATTCGGCACTGCGTCGCTTTAACAGACAATTGCGCGGTCGTGCGATGTGGCTCCCAAACCAAATTGGCGTCCTTTTTTCCCCACAAATAGAGCTTTCTTTTGGTGGTATTTGATCACCTCTGCGGTTTTTATTGTTTGCGCTATAAACAAAAATAGAGCGACAATTTTGAAAAAAATGCAATATTTTTTACTTGTTGCTATAATAAATATCCCCCAAAAACATATATAAAAATTATTTTTTCCTCAGTTTAGGCCGATACGTATTCTTCTACCTATTTTTGGTAAAAAAAAAACGCAATAAGCGTTTATCGATTGGCTTGCGCAAAATTTATAGTGTTTACAAAATAGGGGATAGTTTTTTTTTTTTTTTTTTTTTACTACTAATGGCGGCGATCAGCGATTTTTTTCGTGACTGCGACATTATGGCGGACACTTCGGACAATTTTGACACATTTTTGGGACCATTGTCATTTTCACAGCAAAAAATGCATTTAAATTGCATTGTTTATTGTGAAAATGACAGTTGCCGTTTGGGAGTTAACCACAGGGGGCGCTGTAGGAGTTAGGGTTCACCTAGTGTGTGTTTACAACTGTAGGGGGGTGTGGCTGTAGGACTGACGTCATCGATCGAGTCTCTCTATAAAAGGGAACACTCGATCGATGCAGCCACCACAGTGAAGCACGGGGAAGCCGTGTTTACATACGGCTCTCCCCGCTCTTCAGCTCCGGGGAGCGATCGCGGCGGAGCAGCTATAAACGAATAGCCGCGCTGTCGTCCCGGATCGCTCCCCGCGGGGATCCGACCGCCGCATGTAGCGGGGGGGGTCCCGATCGGACCCCCGACCCACGTCTAGGCAGGGACGTACAGTTACGCCCATGTGCCTGTACGTGCCATTCTGCCGACGTATATCTACATGCGGCGGTCGGGAAGTGGTTAATTAATTTCCAATATTCAAAGCAAACTTCCCCATCCTTTCAGCACTCCATACTTTATTTTGCCGATAAATCCCTTTGAAAAACACCCCCTAACATTTCTAATCGTGGCCATCTTGAATAAAGGCAGATGATTCATGTAGCATTTACTTCCTGGAATTCATCTGTCCTTCGCTCAGGCATGAAGGGCAGGGTGTGCTTAGCTGAAAAAAAGCCCCTTCTGAAGACTCCTAGGATATATGACATCATTTGCTTAGACCTGGAAAGCAAGAAGTAACAGAGGAATTTGATCACCTCGGTTTTTATTTTTTGCGCTATAAAAAGACTGACAATTTAAAAAAAATAGTTTCTTTGCTATAATAAATATCACCAAATTAAAAAAACAATTTCTTCCTCAGTTTAGGCCAATATATTTTCTTCTACATATTTTTGATAAAAAAAAAAGAAAAGAAATCCCACTAAGCGTATATTGATTGGTTGGCACAAAAGTTATAGGGCCAGATTCATGTACATTTGCGGCGGCGTAACGTATAGCATTTACGTTACACCGCCGCAAGTTTTACGGGCAAGTGCTTGATTCACAAAGCACTTGCCTGTAAAGTTGCGGCGGCGTAGCGTAAATCCCTCCGGCGCAAGCCCGCCTAATTCAAATGGGGCGTGGATCATTTAAATTAAGCGTGTTCCCGCGCCGAACCGCCGAAATTTCCCGCCGTGCTTTGCGCGAAATGACGTCGCACCGACGTGATTTTTTTAACGTCGACGTGAGTTACGTCCTTTCCTATTCATGGACGACTTACGCAAAAAAAAAAAAAATATATATATTAAATTCGACGAGGGAACGACGGCCATACTTTAACATGGCAAGTCTAAAGATAGGCCAAGAAATAGCAGCTTTAACTATACGCCGGGAAAAGCCGACTAGCGACGACGTAAGAGAATGCGACGGCTGCGTGTACCTTCGTGAATCGCCGTAAACAGCTAATTAGCATACCCAACGCGGAAAACGACGCAAACTCCACCCAGCGGGCGCCGAAGTATTACACCTACGATCCGAAGGCGTACGAAGCTGTACGCCTGTCGGAACGAAGCCTCTTATATACCCAGTGAAGTAATTAGCTTCAGGTGATATACAGAGATTAAACAATTCCTCCTACATATAAGTTGTACTTGTTTATCTGCGGTCTTCTGTTCGCTACAGCCCTTCAAAAGAGCACAATAGTGATAAAATTGTTCTTCATCTGTCAGAAGCAGAAAGGCCGAAATGAGGGGGATGAGAGCTGCAGTTACAGCTTTGAGACACTGTGTGAGAGTCGATTGGAGGAAAGGGACACCCCCCCCCCCCTCCACATAGAGCAGAAGAGAAAAGGAACATTCAGAGCTTTATTCTGAATATAGACTAGCTGTGGGCTTATCTCCCTCCCCTGTCACAAATTTGATCTCATGTGTAAGAAAAGAAGTGACTCATGCTGATAACAGAGGAACGAAGCACCAGAGAGAAACCATACTGTAGATAGACAAGTAGACACTACAGATATATGTGCTTTATTCACATTTCATGACTGGGGTTTACAACCACTTTAGGCAAGAAACTAATGTAGCCATCACATTGAAGGATTGACGAGCTGCAATATATACACAATCCTTATTCTCTGGCTTAATACTGCTTTAGCTATAAATGTAATTGAACTCTTGTCTGCCGATCTCTGAACTCTGTGCTTGTCTTTGTTGGATAATGCATAATGCATCATACATTTCTTTTCAGCTTGAAGCACTTTATTTCAATCTGAGAAAAGTTCTGAAAATCTGATATAAAAATCTGCATCTTAAAAATAATAATTTCGGCAGATTAGGAAGAGGAAAATATCCCTTTCCTGAGAATTTGTACTGCTTTCAAAGTGACTGACATTTTCTGCTAGGATCTGCTGCTGTCAATCTCATTGTATCACACAGTGTTCCCACACACGCCAGACAGCAGAATGACATTACATAAAGACACGTGGAGTTGAAATATGCTACAGCTTGGCTGTTCTCGGGGAAGAACATTTGTCACTGGTATGCTGCTCAACAACAAATGCCTAACACTAACATCCACACAAACAGTACGCTTTAGCATATATAAAATACCGTAAGTGTCAGACATTCTCTAATGCTGGTCATGCACAGAAGGTTTTACTAATTTGCACAGATTTCTCTAAGGGGGTAGCAGTGTCCATCCCTTTGTCATCAAACGCCCCAGTGTGAAAGGGGTCTTGGCGTTAAAAAAAGCGCCTGTAAAGCGCCTGAAAACTGCATCTGCAATCCCAATGTGAAAGCCTGAGTGCTTTCACACTGAGGCACTGCGCTGGCAGGGCGTCAAAAAAAGTCCTGCAAGCAGCTTCTTTGCAGCGCTTTAGGAGTGTTGAATAAACCGCTCCTAAAGCCCCCTTCCCATTGAGGGGGCTTTTTTTTAACGCAAAAGCTCCTGAAAAACGCCCCAGTGAGAAAGGGGTCTTAGCGGCGCTTTACCAGCGTTATTCGGGCGCTGAAAGCACTCGGGCTTTCACATTGGGATCGCAGATGAAGCTTCTTTCAGGGGCTTTACAGGCTTTTTTTAATGCCAAAGCGCCTGAAAAAAAAAAAAAACGTAAAAACGCCCCGGTGTGAAAGGGGTCTTAGGCTACTTTCAAACTGGGGTGCGGGCGGTTTCGGCGCTATTCAGACACCAGCGGGGTGCTTTTAACCCCCGCTAGCGGCCAAAAAAGTGTTAAAACCGCCCGCAAGCACCTCTGCAGCGATGCTTTGCCAGAGGTTCGGTGGCACTGCCCATTGCTTTCACTGGGCATGGGCACTGTAGGAGGGTTGTATACACCGCTCCTATAGCGCCTCAAAGATGCAGCTAGCAAGACTTTTTTGAGCGTCTTGCCAGCGCACCGCTCCTGTGTTAAAGCACTCAGGCTTTCACATTAGATTGAAAAGAGAGGCTCTTTCAGGGCGCTCTGCGGGCGCTATTTTTAGCGCTATAGCGCTTGAGTGTGAAAGTAGCCTTAGGCTTCATTCACATTGTCACTCCCATGTTTAGCTTTTCTAAATGCAGGAGAAGTTCTCGGAGAAATATAAAACAGCTTTATATGCTTCCCAGATCACTTTCAACTGCATTTAGACGTTCATGCTTTAATTTGCCTGCATTTACATCAGTATAGCTGCAATTACAAATTTTAATTGGATTCTTTATGCACAGAAATCTATTTTCTTCAAAAGCAGCTATACTGAACGACCTTGAATGCAACTCAAAAGACCAAGTCTGAATGATACCATTGAGTAAACCCTACCTACATTTATATGTATTTAGAAATGTGCTCTGAACATATATAAACACAGGTTTGACAACGCAAGCATGAACGAGGCCCAAGTCTTCCCTTCACAACTGAAGGGAAGACTTGCTTCGACCAAAGTTAGCTTTGACTGTTATTGTCCTATGAGAGGTCTATCACGAAAACGGTTGACTCTTTTTCAACTTGTAGTTCTCCCCCTGCAGGAGCCACTGGGGAATGTTGGTCATTTCCCACCCTGCACCCTGTTGGTCAATTCCCACCCTGCACAGACAGGTACATGAATTTCTCACTCACTCGAACTTGAAACAGGAAGGGTTATTTTGGGATACCCACTTGATCAGTAGAAATTATTCAGGGACACAACTATATACATCCAGTATATACACACTCCTTCTCTTATATCTCCAGCACAGACTTGCTAGTAGAACTACAACTCCCAGGGCCAGCTCACACTTTGAGGATGGTCTGACAAGAGCATATTTAGACCATAGCAAATGCCCCTTGCAGGCAGGGACCACATGCCCATTTGGTGTAGCAAAAAAAAAATAGGAGGTCTTTGAGGCTAGCTCCCCTATTCCTGTGACTACTGCTCCCAGTACCACCTCTTCTGACACTGCCAGCTCGCCTGGCTGCAGCTGCCCCTTTCACTAGGCTTCCTGGCTACTTCTCCACAGTCCTCCCAGACTGGCTCTGCATCCATTCCAGACTGCTTGCACCCAGTCCCTTCAGGCATGTCTCCCAGTCTTCTGACTGCAACACTGACCAGCCCTCTTGGCGGTCTTCCTCTCTGGAGATTTGACTGGCAGTGTCCTCCTGCTGTCCTCTCCTTACTCGTGTGCCTCCTGGCCAGGATTCATTTGTGTGTCATTAAGAGGGGTCCCACTCCCTTCTGCACCAAAGCCCAAGTTTACCCCCCCCCCCCCAGACCTGGGAGCAACTCTCAAAGGCCAGACAGCCTAACACTCCATCTCAATCTTCTAACCAAACTCCACACTGCCCCAGCTAGGCTGACCCTGGGTATTTAAGGGGGTCTACCCCCCCTGCCAACCCTTCTGTTGGGGATTGGTCTCGGCCCTCAGAACACTCCAGATAGCTCCTCCCTGACCCCTGCCAACTGCTTCTGGAATCTTCTCCAAGTTTCCCGATAGCACGGGGAGTCACCAGAGAAGCTGCCGATGAGTCATTGTAACTCTTTTCATCATTCATTAGTTTCACTATTCAGCAATCAATTACACTTGAGATAAAATGGGGTTCCGCGCATCCTAACACACAGACATGGTAAGCAAATAATATGTGATGACAAAGAGGAGAGCAAAAAAGCTCAATAAAGTCAAGTGTTACAAGTGAAAAAACGTCCAAAAATCGAAATAAGGTCGCTGGAATTAAATCAATAACCATGATATAATGTCCATGAATAGGATGAAATATAAAAATTAGAGATGTGGTGATCAAATAATATACACAGTGATAATTCAAAATGTGAATAAGCTGCCAGAGAAATGGAGCTAATATGATCTCCAAACAGTCCAATGAGAAGTGTTGCCAGACGAGTGTAATACTCCCTCCCTGGGCTCCCGGGACTCTTACATCCATGCAGATATTAAAGTGCATCCACTATAGGTATCACTGACAATCCTCCGCAAGTAATCTCCACCAATCCTACTTAGACATCCATGGCTGGATCCTCAGTCCGTCCAGACAATGCTCGTGCCCAAGAAAAAACAGGAGAAACAAAAAAACAGAGGAGGGGACTCCAATCGTGAAGTAGTAAACACAGGGAGATTTTAATAGAGGAAAAAACCTGCGCTTACATGCGATCTAAAATAATACAGCAAAGAAATTTCAAAACGAGCGGCGTTTCAAGCGCCTGTATACGTCACTCCAGGTGTACGTCCTCCCGTCCAATCCCTACGCGTTACGACACGTGTCACGTGTCTTCATCTGGGGAATCCGATTGGCGGTTGTGGTATTGTTTATGTATCCAAGCAACAGGAAGTAGTGCCGCGGCCATTTTGTTGGAGTCCAACACGTAACATACATTCTGCCCATTCGTTACAATGCATAGCAGAAGATGTCGTTATGCAGGACGCCGCGGCTTGAAAGCAACTGAAGTGTCAGCTCTCGTATACACATACAAAGTTGTGTAATGGGCCAATATAATCCAAAGGGGTAAAAGTGGAAATAAGTATATATATGAAAAATGGGTTTAATATACAAAAAATTAAATACAAAGAAACTCTGAGCCTTATGATCCCAAAGCTGGAAAGAAAGGAGCGTCATCCCACTGACCAATACATGGCAACGCTCCTTATTTCTATATCATAGAATAGATAGGGGATCCAAAATCCATGTATATCCCAAAACACCAATGTATCATATAATAAAAAATATAAGTATATATGAATATAGAAAAAAGGGAACAAGTAGAGAATAATAAGTATATATGAATTAAATATAAAATTATATATAAAACTCTTATAAAATGTATAAAAAATATATATAAATATTATATATATATATAAAATGTATAAAAATGGATAAAAATTATAATTATAAAAATTATAAATGGAGGTCGCACACCTAGTTTGTCGCATGATTAACAGAGTCTATGCACACAATGATGTATTAACGGTATAAATGGCCATAATAGTTAGCACAGATATGTAAGCACATAAGGAACTAACTCCAAAATAAAATAGAGTCAGAAATTACTCAGGAAGCAGTTGAGGTCAAATTCAACATTCATTCCTCCTGGTACTAATGTTCGCATACGGTGTATCCATTTAGATTCTTTTTGGCTTATTGTGCGAATCTTATGGCTCCCTCTCCGTGTCGTAACGCGTAGGGATTGGACGTACGCCTGGAGTGACGTATACAGGCGCTTGAAACGCCGCTCGTTTTGAAATTTCTTTGCTGTATTATTTTAGATCGCATGTAAGCGCAGGTTTTTTCCTCTATTAAAATCTCCCTGTGTTTACTACTTCACGATTGGAGTCCCCTCCTCTGTTTTTTTGTTTCTCCTGTTTTTTCTTGGGCACGAGCATTGTCTGGACGGACTGAGGATCCAGCCATGGATGTCTAAGGAGGATTGGTGGAGATTACTTGCGGAGGATTGTCAGTGATACCTATAGTGGATGCACTTTAATATCTGCGTGGAGGTAAGAGTCCCGGGAGCCCAGGGAGGGAGTATTACACTCGTCTGGCAACACTTCTCATTGGACTGTTTGGAGATCATATTAGCTCCATTTCTCTGGCAGCTTATTCACATTTTGAATTATCACTGTGTATATTATTTGATCACCACATCTCTATTTTTTATATTTCATCCTATTCATGGACATTATATCATGGTTATTGATTTAATTCCAGCGACCTTATTTAGATTTTTGGACGTTTTTTCACTTGTAACACTTGACTTTATTGAGCTTTTTTGCTCTCCTCTTTGTCATCACATATTATTTGCTTACCATGTCTGCGTGTTAGGATGCGCGGAACCCCATTTTATCTCATCTATATATTTGTGTGTATTGTAAACACTTTAGGTTTTGCAGCACCTTATTGCTACAATTTGTTTAGGGTTGGATTCATTAAGGGTCCATATTAGCGCAAAAGCACTGTCACTTTAATCAATTACACTTATTTACATTTTTTATTCACTTATTTATTAGCATTCGACAATTCATACTCTTCAACTCAATGTTATTTAAATCATATACCCCATTTTTACACTAAAGCATTCATATTATGCCACACTTATTGTGAAAAAGTCTCGCTTTGGGGGATAGGGGTAAAATTCTCCCTTCTCCCCAAAAACCCAATGTAGACGATATAGAATAATATCCAGATTATAAATATAATATAGAACTACCTAGATGAATACGATTTGTTAGACTCAGTGGGTTCTCTCACCAAGAATTCCTTACGAGTATTTTTCTGATCCTTACCCATCCATTTTGATCATTTAAAAAGTATAAATTGCACGTGCTCCCACCCCCACTCACCCCCAATTAGGGGCCCACAATATGTGACCACTTGCAAGCCCTGTGAACCAGGATCTTGTCCTGGATGGGGATGGAGGAGATACGTGAAGGTCCTAAATTGCTTGAACGTATTTGTTTTAGAAGTCTCTGGTTATGCAAGGTTCTTCATTTGAAGGGTAAATATTACAACTTGAATATAAAGTCATGTACAACTTTCACATAATTGAATATAAAGGGGTAGATCCACGTACAGCGGCGCATTTAATGCGCCGTGCGTAGCGTATCAAAGATACACTACGCCGCCGCAACTTACTTTTTTTTTAATCCACAAAGAACTGCGCCGTAAGTTACGGCGGCGTAGTGCATCTTTGGCGGCGTAATGGCGCGGCATCTAAATCTCTGTGATGGGGGCGTGTTTTATGTAAATACGTTGTGCCCCGGCGTAAACTACGTTTTTTTTTTTAACTGCGCATGCGCCGTCCGTGGGGGTATCCCAGTGCGCATGCTCGAAATTAACCCGGAACAAGCCAATGCTTCCGACAGTGACGTCATTCTATGCAAATCCCTATTCGCGAACGACTTACAACGTAAAAATTTCGAATTTCCACGTGGGAACGACGGCCATACTTAACATTGAGTATGCCTCATAACAGTAGCTTTAACTATACACCGGAAAGAGACGAATGCAAACGATGTAAAAAAATGCGCCGGCCGGACGTACGTTCGTGGATCGCCGTAACTAGCTAATTTGCATACTCAACGCGGAATTAGACGGAAACGCTACCTAGCGGCTGACGAAAAAATTGCATCTTAGATCCGACAGCGTACCTAGACGTACGCCTGTCGGATCGACCCGAGATGCCGTCGTATCTTGTTTTGAAGATACAAAACAAAGATACGACGCGGGAAATTTAAAATTACGCCGGCGTATCAATAGATACGCCAGCGTAATTCTTTTGTGGATCTGCCCCAAAGTTTTTTTTACTATGGTAGAAAATGATACAATGTAAATATGTTGAAAATTTTTTTTTGATGTATCTCTAGAATAAAAAAACTCCCAAAGACCACCGTAACTTTATGGTTGAAATGCATTGGGGTATTCTAATGCATCCTATGGCGCAAAAACATAACTTGTAGATGTACTGTTCCATGATGTATATTGTTACCATCAATTCTAGTTAACTTGCTGTATGTACAAAAACCAGAGCCCATATTTTCAACCTTTGTATAAGCAATTTTTTTTCAAATAAAATAACTTGTTTTTTTACAAACAAATATCCATTTATCTTTCTTGCTGCTAAAAAAAAACCCAGTGGGGAACCTTTCCACTTTTCAGTAACTCAAACCCTTACCCAGAAAAACACACAGGCTTGGCTGCCAACCAAGCCTGAAAATGTACCTACACTAACAAAACTTATACAGCTTGGCACTCTAGCCAAGCATCTGGAGCACTGCTGACTCAACAGCATGTCTGATTCTGTTGTGGCAGTGGGCCTGTCAGACTTGTTCATGACAGAGTTTCTTCCAAGTTTCCAAATATCTTGATTGACACCTCAATATTTGCAATTTCTTAAAAAGCCTACTCTTAAGTGTTTTAAACTCTGAAATTACATTATTTCTCAGTTTTAGGAAATGTAAACTTTTTTTGCCTGCTATTTTTTTTCTACATTAATGCATTACCTAAAAAAACAAACCCACTGAACATTTGCTACTCCTTCACAATACTTACCCAAGTTTTTGATTCAGCTCTGTGCCCTTCTGTAGCAGCGTCACTCTTTCTGCGTGATCTCACAGAACAGATTGATAGCAGCAAGAACTATTGGTCCCTGCTGTTGCCAATCAAATTCTGTGATGAGGGAGCCGGGATGGGGCTGAGCTGCAGGGTGTGTATCTATGGATGAACACAGCGCATCTTGGTAGCAAGCCTGCATGACTTCCCCCATAGTAAACAGCTTGCTTTGGTGGCAGAAACAATAGAGGAACCAAGGACCCCAGAAGAGGAGGTCGTGCAATACCAGTCCACAGAGCAGGTAAGTATACTATGTTTTTTCAGGTAGCTGCGAGTAAAGCTCGAGGGATCCAGCGGGTAGCTGTGAGTCCGGGAAACCCAGTGGGTAGCGGTGGGTGAAGCTTTTAAAGACCAGCAGGTAACTGGGAACTAAGTTTGAGGATCTACAGGGGGATACTGTGAATTAAGTTGTTGCCATAGGAGACAGCAGTTGATACAAGATGCAGATCGCTGCATTCAGCTTAAAGGCCCCATTTCTGTATTGCCGTTTGCCTAGTACTATTTTTGTCCAAGGAGTCTGCCAATTTTCTATTGCATTTGCCTAAGGGTGTTCCTCTCTCCCACTCTCTTTGTTAATTTTTAAAAGTGACTGGCGCCCATCTTTCCACCTTGCAAAACACCCACCCATGCCTAGTAGCCTGCACTTTGAGGAGGAATGTCAGCTCTCCCTGACTCTGGGGGTCACCTCTAAAAGTCGGGGAGAGCGCTAGACACAACAATAGTATTTACCATTCTTCCAATATAAGCATTATTTGACACATTCTGTATGATAACTTTTTGTTTGTACAAATTATCCAGAAAACAATAAAAATTATAGAAAAAAAATATTTATACCTTCCAATTTATTTACTAAAACTAATAACTAACAAATAGTTGGGCTACATGCACCCTGGAGCTCATAAACGGCCGTTTTTTGGAGTTTGGGCGTTTTTTTTTTTTAAAGCCCATAACCTCCACTCTATGTTATCCTATGTGTCCATGCGCACATGGAAGTTTTTGGACGTTTACCAGCAGTGGAGTTTATGGGCTGTTTTCTGAACACCCTAAAATCGCGTTCAGGAGTTGTTTTTCTGACCACACTGTTCTGTAATGTTTTTGATCCATTGAAAAAAAAATGCTAAAAACCGCTAATGCAGAAAAACGCTAAAAAACACTTATAAATGCTATTGCAAAAATGTTTAAAAAACATTAAAAAAGACTCACTGCAAAGCTACTGGCGGTTTTATAACATTATTTTAGCGTCCAGTGTGCATGGAGCCTTAACCCCCCCTGGCGGTATTCCCGAGTCTGGCTCAGGGTAAGATTTTTATACCAAGAGAGGTATCCCCGAGCCAGACTCGGGCTCGCCTTGCTGCAGCCACAGACAAAGTTACTTACCTTGTCGCTGGATCTAGCGATGCCGCCGCGCTGTGTGAGCGAGCGGGTCCTCGCTCGATTCACACAGTGCCTCTGTGTGCCGCCGATCTCCGTTCCCTGTGACGTTACGACGCACGGGGGCGGAGAACGGTGCCAAATTCAAAAAAGTAAACAAACACATTACATACAGTATACTGTAATCTTATAGATTACAGTACTGTATGTAAAAAATACACCCCCCCTTGTCCCTAGTGGTCTGCCCAGTGCCCTACATGTACTTTTATATAATAAAAACTGTTCTTTCTCCCTGCAAACTGTAGATTGTCCATAGCAACCAAAAAGTGTCCCTTTATGTCAAAAGTGATTGTAGAGCAGCTAGAAAACAGCGATAAAAAATTATAATAATTCGCAGAATTGAGCGATAGCGATTTGTGGGGAAATTCGTCATAAAAAAATAAAAGTAATGACAGCGACAATTATGCAACTGAGTAAATTTCAGTGATTTTGAGTTGATTACATTATTGAATAATTTTTTATTATAATTACATTTATATTTCTTATTATTTGTTATAATTATTTTTAATTATTTATTATATTATAATTTATCATTTTGTTTTTCAACCTTTTTCATACCCGGGATACCTACTAGACTCTTGTTTGGTCAGATTTAAGTGAGTTATTCCTAAGAATTACAGGCCTACAGTATAAAACGCCAAATTTCCTTGCAAAATAATGGTACTGCTTTCAGCACCTAAAATCTGAAATAATCATACCGCCAGGGAGGTTAAAGGAGTGTAAAGGTACAATTTTTTTTCCCCCTAAATAGCTTCCTTTACCTTAGTGCAGTCCTCCTTCACCTACCTCATCCTTCCATTTTGCTTTTAAATGTCCTTATTTCTTCTGAGAAATCTTCACTTCCTGTTCTCATGTCTGTAACTCCACACATTAATGCAAGGCTTTCTCCCTGGTGTGGCGTGTTGTGCTCGCCCCGTCCTCTGGATTACAGGAGTGTCAAAACGCCCACTAACACACAGCTCCTTTATCTGCAACGTAGAGAGCGTCCCGACTCTCCTGTAGTTCAAGGGAGGGGGGCGAGCACAACACTCCACACCAGGGAGAAAGCCTTGCATTACTGTGTGGAGTTACAGACAGAAGAACAGGAAGTGAGGATTTCTCAGAAGAAATAAGGACATTTAAAAGCAAAATGGAAGGATGAGGTAAGTGAAGGAGGACTGCACTAAGGTAAAGGAAGCTATTTAGGAGAAAAAAAAATTGTACCTTTACAACCCCTTTAATGTTGATTGAGGGAGTTTATTACCACTTTAATTCAGCCCTAAATTCACAGTGATAATCTTGCTTTAAAATTTCAGAAGAGATTGAAGTGGTGTTTCTTTTACTACAAAGTCTAGTGGAATGCCCCAAAGCCTGCTACTCATTATATGGTCACAGCAAAGATCCCAAAACTGATGGTATCATCACTACTACAATCCAAATTCTGGGAGCGTGTAGAGTGACCCCACTGACTAAATCACTGGGAATGTTACAAATCCCACCGAAAACAGAATATAAATGTTTCAGAAGTGAGTAAACACAACCAACGCACAACATTTTCCCCTAAGAGCTTGTTTCACCCGTACACTGGGAAAGGCTTTCATTGTATGCTTCCCAAACAACATTACCATTCCCAAGATCTTGCTCAGAACCTCCATCACATTGATTGGACACAAGCTGCTGTGTCGGTAACGGCAGAGCTGGCTCGGGGGCTGCTGAATTTGTGCCTGTCATCCCTGACTTTATCTCATTTCCATAAAAAGACTTTTGTTCGTACAGTTACAGCTCCAGCAACATAAGATACGTCTTCCCCGAGGTGTCTGCTAAAGGATTCCGAGCAGTTTGACAGATTCTGCTGTTTCTTTCTTACTTGCCTCTTCCTTCCTCTCTCTCTCTGGTATTTATTTTCAATCTATACACTTTGTGTCACCATTATACTTCTGCGGCAGAGTCTGCCCTGCCATTTCTCACCGTTGTCTCGTCTCCCAACTGAGATAAGCTGCTGCTCTTTCTGAATATCTTGCAAAACTTTATTGCGTACTTTATGTTAGGAAAGGAAGGTTACAATGTTTATATCCACAGACAATCCAAACAGAAATATCATTATGTACACACTGGAACAGACGATTGATTTACTGGGCCGGAAAAAAATAAATCTCATTCTGGTTGGTGGATGCATTAAACCACTTGCAGAAGGACTTAAAGGGTCACTAAAGGAAAAAAAATGTTTTGCTGAAATGACTGTTTACAGGGTAAAGAGACATAAAAGGCGGCGGGGGGGGAGGGGTGAGACGGCGAATATTTTTTTTTTTTTTTTTTGTGTTTTTTTTTTCCGGTTTTATGTCTTATTTTTTTTATTTATTTTTTTGTGTTTGTTTTGTGTGTGTTTTTTTTTTTTTTCCTACCTTGTGGGCACCGGAGGGGGGAGGCGCGGCCCCCCCCCCCTCCTATTTTTCACCTTTTTTTTTTTTCTCTTCCTCCTCCTTTTCACAGCACTAAATTGGATCACTAAAGAGGAGGAAATAATTAATCAATTAAGTCAACATAGGAGGATAGGTATAGAGGCTCCCCTTAAGGAATTTTATTTGGGAGTCATAAGAATGGGAACGGGGGTTTTAAAGAAAGGTTATAGTCACAAAAGAAAGATCACTAATAAGGAAAAGGAGAAGGACACACCCAATATTGTTTTTTTTTTTCTTTTTGTTTTTTTTTTTATTCACTAAAGTCACGAAATTAAGGACTATTAAGCCCTGCACAAAATCCCTTTTTTTTTTTTTGGTGGTACTGAGCTCCTCCTTTTTGTGCCGTAGGGAGGTCATAAGGTGATGGGGTCTAGGGGGTCACGAGGGAGGAGGGGGGGGTTTCGTCTCTCCTTTCCCCTCCTCCTCTCTCTCTCTCTCCCTGGCGTCCCTCCCCGCCTCTTGTAGGTGGGGAGAGGGACGGGGGGAATTGGAGGAGAGGGAGGGGGAGGCCGATGGTGCCCATGGGGGGGATAATGTAATGTAGGTATTTTTATTTAAATATGTACGGAGATATCTTTTTGTACTTTTTCTTGTTATTGTTATTTGTTTTTCTGTATGTGATGCAATTTGGAAAATAAAGAAAAGAAGCAATAGAGACATAAAAGTTAACTGATTCCTTTTAAAAATGATTACAAATAGATAAAAAAATCAATCATATAATGTGCCTGTAGGTTAGTTTCACTTTTAAACTGTTTTCATGTTCCTGTGAACTAGAGAGACACACAGAACAAAAACAAACAAATCCAGGGCAGTATTTTGTTTTTAAAATTAATCTGATTGGTTCTGTTAAGTTTTAGACACACAGTAATGACAGCTTAGACCACTGTGAAAAGCTCCCAGTACTGTGATTATAAGGAAAAAGACAACCAGGAAGTGTGGAGATCAGAGCAGAATTTCAGCCACTTCAAAGCAAAAACGAACAATAAGGACATGAAACCAGCACTGCAGTAAGGTAAAGGAAGCTATTTAGCTAAAAAAAAAAAAATTCCTTTAGTGACCCTTTAAGACTCAACAAACTATAGAAACTTGTGGAGTTAATGATGTTGATATAAACGTGTAAATCCCTTTTTATAGCCAAGCAAAAATGTCACAATCTACAGCCCCATATGCAACAAACCAGGATGCACTGTTTGCTCTTGTCACAATTGGTTATACTCAAATATTAGACTTCCATGTGATCAGCATTATAATACAAGAAAATATTTATTTTGAGTAATAATTAAAATGTTTGCTGCAATTAGATATGTGTTTTCTTTTTGGATTAGGAACTATTTTCTGACATTATCCACTGCTAAGTCTGGCAAATAAGGCCAGCAAGCCGGTCGAGGAAATTATTTTAGAAGAAAGAGGAGATATAACACCAATCAGTCATAACCGTATGATTACAGACAGGTAAAGTGACTAATATGGATTATCTTGTAAAAATGGCATCTGAGTCAGTGGAAAATATATGAGGCAGCAAGTGAATACCTTGAGTCTGAAGTTGATGTGTTAAAAGCAGAAAAAAAAGTCAAGCGTAAGGATTTGACAAGGACCAAATTGTAATAGCTATATGAGTCTCCAAACTGTGTCCCAGGGCCAGATGTGGTCCTTTGCTGACCTTCATTTGGTCCTGTTTCTCCCACTGACACCCATGATGGGGCACTATTCCTCCCACTGACACCTATGTTGGGGTACAATTCCTCCCACTGACACTCATGACAAAGCAATATTCATCTCACTGACACCAATAGGGCTTTATTCTTCCCACAGAAGCCAATGACAGAGCACTATTCCTCCCACTGACACCAATGACAAGGCACTATTCCTCCCACTGATATCCATGACAGGGCACTATTCCTCTCACTGACACCCATGAAGAGGCACTATTCCTCCCACTGAAACCAATGATGGTGCATTATTCCTTCCACTGACAGCAATAGGGCATTATTCTTCCCACAGAAGCCAATGACCGAGCACTATTCCTCCCACTGACACCCATGACGAGACACTATTCCTTTCACTGATATCCATGATAGGGTACCATTCCTCCCACTGACAGTCATGACGAGGCACTATTCCTCCCACTGACACCCATGAAGAGGCACTATTCCTCCCACTGATACCCATGATGGGGTACCATTTCTCCCACTGACAGTCATGACGAGGCACTATTCCTCCCACTGTGAGACCCGTGAAGGGGCACTCTTCCTCCCACTGACACCAATGATGGGGCACTACTCCTTCCCCCAAAACCAATAGGGCACTATTTATCCAACTAATACCAATGATGGGGTACCGTTTATTCCTTTTGATGTCAGGGCATTTTCTACTCTCACTGGCTATAGTTCAGCCACCTCAAAGTCTAAAGGACAGTAAACCGACCCTTTGTTTAAAAAGTCTGCAGACCTCTGAACTAGATGCTTGGTTCAAAACGAAAGCTATTGTGGGATGTTCTCAGTCTTCAGTGATCAAGAGCTAGCCAAAGTGGTCCAAGGCAGGAAAACTGTCAGACCAGTGAAAGGTGGGGACCGAAAACTCAATAGAAGCGCTATTGTAGCTCTAAATGCTGAATGCTGAAAAGGTTCATGCTGGTTCTGAAGGTGTCCAAACACACACAACCCTTTGTTTGTTACATATTGAGTACTGACCAGACTTCCTGGGTTGGAGCACCCCACTCTTGTACACCAGTACTTCATTATCAGTGTCTACCAGTAAGTAGTTCTTAGGAAGAGTCTCTTTATTCTATGAATAGTGTAGGACCCACTGAAATTGGGGTATTTTGACACAGTGGTGGGCTTAAAGTGGTTGTAAACCCTCTCTGACTACTTTTACCTACAGGTAAGCCTAGATAAGGTTTACCTGTAGGTGTTTGCAATATCTCCTAAACCTACATGGTTTAGGAGATATTTGCCAAAAAGAATGCAACGCTGTCTACGGCACATGTGCACCGTAGACAACGGTGCAGGCGCACTGAGCATGCCGGGTCTTGAATGGGATCTGCCGGCAATCTGCCAGGCCCGCACGCATGCGCGGGATTGACGTCATCGCCGATCCAGCCAGTCACAGCGCCGGAGCGGCAATACCCGGAAGGCACTCGGAAGAGACATGGTGGTGGCTGAGGAGGGGAACGAGGAGCGCTTTGGGGGCTTCGATTTCAGGTAAGTCATTCATAATGAGCTAGTATGTTTTGCATACTAGCTCATTATGCCTCACTCTTGCAGGTTTTTCCTCTTTAAGCACGGTATAGCTATAATGGTGGGACTAAATCCCCCTATTTACTCATTACGATCAGGTGTTTTTAAGTAGCCTTGCAAGATTTTAAAGCAACTTTTTTTGTGTATGTGTGCACTATTCTCTGTGGCTCTATTAGAACACACAGTACATCACAGTTTTTGTGTATGGGGCTGCTTAGCTGCAATCTGGTCAGGGTGCCCATGCTGACCCGTGTCATCAGCCAAAAGTGCCTACAATGGGCACGTGAGCATCAAAACCAGACCACGGAGCACTGGAAGGTGGTGGCCTAGTCTGGGGAACTTAAAGCGGAGGTTCACCCTATTAGGTCACTTTGTTTAATATAATACTCCCCCCGCTGTACCTGACGATTTGGCGGTTCAAAAAAAATATAAAAATCTACATACCCCCTTTGCAGCATCTCGAGCAGGCACATCCGGGTTGTAGGGGTTCGGGAATGGGCGTGTCGGTTAGCTCCGCAAAGGATTTTGGGAGCTAACACGTGTGTCTCTGGACGGTGACGAGACACAGCAGCCAGAGGAGCAATCTCGCGATCTTTCGAACGTCACCTGACTTTTCAGGACGCTGCCGGCCGTTGTCCTAGCAACTCTGCAGTGTTGACGGCGCGCCTCGCCGTCACACTGCGCATGCGCGGGATAGAGCGGTGAATGCTGGGACAGCATTCACCGCATCCCGGAAGATACTGCAGGAGGGCTTCAGAGTGCCCTGACTAAAGATGGCAATGTCCATGAGAATATTTTATAACTCATCTTTCGGAGGGATATCGCCATGCCTGCGGCTATGAGGATTAGACTGGTGAGTACTAATTACTTTGTACCACCAGCGTTTCAAAATGCTCTTTAAAAAAAAACTGTTTTGCCGCGGAACTCCCGCTTTAAGAATGGTTTAAGGCAGTGTTTCTCAATTCCAGTCCTCAGGCCCCCCCAACAGGTCAGGTTTTCAGGATTTCCCTCAGATGAAAAGGCTGTGGTGATTACTAAGGCAGTTTAACTGATCAAATCACCTGTGCAAAATAATGGAAATCCTGAAAACCTGACCTGTTGGGGGGGCCTGAGGACTGGAATTGAGAAACACTGGTTTAAGGGAACACAACAAGTTGAGGTGTTGACTTGGCCACCCAAATTCTCCAGATCTCTCAAGCATCTTTGGGATGTGCTGGAAAAAAAAACAAGTCCAGTATATGGAAGCTCAACCTTACACGGCTTAAAGAATTTGCTACTGATGGCTTGGTGCCAGATACCACAGCATACTTTCAGTGATCTAGTGGAGTTTATGCATCAAAAAATTATAGTGGGTGGTCATAATGGTATGTCTGATCAGTGTATACATAAATAGTATCACTATTTCCATGAAAATAGAAAGAAAATACAGAATTAAATGCTCAGGAGAAAGCCTAATCTACCATTATTAAAGTAGAACTAAGGGCAAACCTTCTATTTTCTATTTCGGATAGACTGCATTCTCTGTGACCATTGTGTAGATTTCCCTTTACTTCTGGGTCATATTGGCAGAATAGAACAGAATGTGAGAGGAATTCCCTAACAAAATTAGGGAATCCTTGGTTGTCCCAAGCGTTGCTGGAACTAGTGTCACCACTTGAAGATTTCCCCTATATTTATAGGTGTGCACAGCCTATTGCATTAGGGTGTGCACCCCAAACTTCAAACACACAATAATGCCACATGCTGTCACAGGGAGGAGGCTCTGATGGTGGGAGACAGTTGATTGGGAGCATATTACGTTACATCCTAAGTATAGGTGTAATGTGTTCCTAAAGTTGAACCTAGCCTTTAATATGAGGTAATTTACACTGGCCACTGGCACCCCAACCACCCACCTGGTGCCACCCCTGGATAAAGCGAATGCACGTGGGGTGATTAGGGTGTGCCCAGGCACACCCGGTGCGAACGCCTATGTCTATATTCCTGTTCTGGTGACAACCAAAATTTGGGAATTTCTTGCATTTTCAATAACGGCATACGGAAAATTAGAGAGGGTGAATCTTCCTAACGGGGGCACAGACAGCAATAAAAACATGACAGGTGTTTGAATCTCTCTCCACGCTATCTAAAACTAGTTATACTTTAAAATTAAATAATAAGAAAAAAAAAATTAAAGAAGAAATATAGGTGTAGCCACCCTGTCCTAAGCAGGAAAGTCTATATACATTTATTGGTGCTAAGCTGCAGTCCGCTTTCTTAGGTTTTTCCTGGGCTCTGGTTAGAGTGTGTGTCCTTCCGCTGTCAGCAGGTGGCACTGCTGCCTTTGGCAATAGCATATGAGCTGCACTAACCAGAGTCGTGAACATTTATCTTTTCACGTCGAACCAGTAGGAGTTCCCTTGCCACTGGTGGATACTGGGAGAGGATATAAATATTTAGGGCATGACCTTGGGAGGTCAGTCTGTTCTCATCTGGGCCCCCTGCCTGGGGGGAGGGGTGTGTTACGCTACTAAAACCTTGTAGGTCTGAGGGTGTGACCATGTGACTGGACTGAAGCCTGGTTTTGGGGTCTAGCCTGTGAAGCCTGGGGATTGAGGAGCCATGGAGGACCTCCAGATGTCTTGAGCAGTTGGGGAAGCTTGGATGTAGAGCTTGAACCCCACTGAAGTATGGTGTCTTTTTCCTAGGGTTCTAGCGGCTGATCTTTCAAGTACTTTACAGTCAAGATCTACAATCACAGATTTCCTGGGTCGGCTTCATGGTTCTCTATGAAGATTGTGTATTTGTGTTCCTTTTTTTATGCAGTCTGCTGGTTTATGGATGTTCAGTGCCCCATTCCTCTCCATGGAGTTTTCTGTGTGACCAGCATGCATCTGTTCACATTCCAATATTACATAAATAAATGACACCCGAGGTGAAATGTCAGCCCACCCCTGTCCCTGGGGTACCATCATGCTTCCAGGGGTCAGGGGGTTACATTTTTATATGCAAGTTCTTAGTAAAAACTGATTTATGACAACTGTAAAAATATCGGACACCCTTGGCAAAAAAATCAGATTCCAGCTTTAATTTTTCCAGAAGGTTAAAGAATGAAAGTTAACCTTTGATTGGTTGCCATGTAGACCAGCCTGACTTTTTTTGTAGTCTCATAAATCAGCCTCAGTGTACATGACATGACTTAGCTAGACGGCAATTACAAAAAAAACTGATTTGTGATAGGAAAAAATAAATACAAAATATCCAGCAATGGCAATCTAAACGCCCACCCCTACCTGCTGTACAATTTTAAACAACCTATTGTTATAAACCAGAAATCGTTTCATCGAACAATCTGTACCAGCACATAAACAGGACATGGAAACTGAACAAAAAACATAAATGACAAAACTCAGAACTTGAAGGGCATAACTTCATAAATAATAGTAAATAGTTTAAATACTGTTTTTTAAGCAAAAAAAAAACGAGAGGGATTGTGGTCAATTGATTGTAGCAAGTTTACCTCTTCTGGACCGCTCCACGCATATATACTGCAGCAGGGCGGCTCTCCTGCGTGACATCACATACCTGTACATCATTTCATGCGCCCAGAGGCGATTCAGTTTGCATGTGCAGCGCTATATAAGTTTCTCACTCACTGGGTCTAGGGCGCACGTGCCGCCGCTGACCCGCTCCCAGTGTGATTGGACACAGCGGGAGCGGCAGACCTGTTGTTCGCCAGCACCCCGCGATCATTCTCAGGAGACAAGGCAGACCGCCGTTCTGTGAGAGGGGAAGATGGAGATCTTGTGTTTCTGCTAAGCAGGAACACGGATCTCTGTCTTCCCCCCATTAAAGCACCCCCAACACAATTAGAAAGCACTCGGTAGGAGCACATTTAAGCCTTTGCTTGCCCCCGATGTTACCCCTTCCCTGCCAGTGTAATTAGTAGCACTGATCACTGTATTATGTCACTGGTCCCCCAAAAAAAGTGTCAAAATGGTCAGTTAGGTGTCTGATTTGTCCACCGCAATGTCGCAGTCCTGCTAAAAAATCGCTGATCGCCGCTGTGATACATTTGCCTATATGTCTCAGTTTACTGCTCCCTGCTAGCCAGGTTATTGATGTGCTAATGTCCCCTCACTATTTCTAAAGGTTAATTGATCTATTGTGTTGTGTGAAGGAGAGCTGGGTTTAAGTGGCTTGTGTTAATTATTCTGATTGCTTCATTGTGGTAATTATGTCTCTATATGCGGGGTCGAGCGGTCTGGTTGATGTATTCAGTACAGCTAGTGCTCAGCGTCATTGATGTCATTGTCTAAAGAAAATGTGTTTCAGCATCGGCCCCGTCGTGTCTACCTATAATCTGTATGGAAGCCCCAGTGTGAGGGGGGCGGAGATTTGTCATTGTAACAGTTTTGGAAATGACATATAAGCTGTGTGTTATAACATTAAAGTCTGTGTTGTTCAAGCAGTAAGCTGGTCTCATGTGTGGCTTTCTGGGCGATTCCAGGGATATCCCTCCTCGTGGAATATTGGGGTGATTTTCGTTATGGGAAGAAGGGAACGTTGACGGGGATATCATACCGATACCGTCACAATTGGTTGGTAGCAGTGGGATTTTTCCCTTCTATTCCCCTTCACACCCGGATTCCAAGCAGACACTGGAAAAACTACTGGAAGTTCGTGGAAGGATCGCTAGCAACAAAACCAAGCGGGTCATCATAGCAGAATCAATGGAGCTAGACCAGGAGGACGGGATTGCAGCAACGCCAGCAGTACAAGAGATGGAGACACCAGTGATTCAGGAGGAGGAATCGCCAGCCAACAAGCTAATGAGAGAGAAGCTAGCGTGGTTCGGCCCGAACCCAACGCCAGATGTGGTACTGAAAGTGATGGACATGTTAGTAAACGCAGAGCTACAGAAGGCTAAAGAAATAAGAGACGCGGAGCTACAGGAGGATAAACAAATAAGGGACGCAGAACTACAGAAGGATAAACAAATAAGGGACGCAGAGCTACAGTTAAAACTGGCAGCAGTCCAACAAGCAGCCGCACCTTCTACGAACAGTGAGTACAGCACAGCAGACGCAAGGAAGATTCCGTTTAGCGCTTTTAAAGCTTTTGATGAAAAGGACTGTGAGATTGATAACTTCCTGGCGGATTTTGAGCGACAATGTAACCTGCACCGAATAGCTAGAGGAGACTGGGTTTCAATATTGTCAGGCAAACTGTCAGGCAAAGCTTCTGATGCCTTCCGGACCGTGCCAGATCAGGATATCCATAGCTACGCCCGGGTTAAAGAAGTGCTCCTGGCTCGTTATGCAGTAACCCCAGAGTCCCACCGACAGAAGTTCAGGGACTCACGCAAAACCACGAAAGACTCTTACGCGGAATGGGCATGCCAGTTGTCCCTGTCGGCCTCTAACTGGGCTAACAGCAGCCAGGCCACCACCGCAGAGGACATTTTGCAACTAATGCTCCTGGAGCAATTTTACAATCACATCCAGACGGACGTCAAGGATTGGGTGAGAGATCGCAGGCCCATGACTCTACCAGAGGCCGCGAAGTTGGCGGATGAATATGCAGATACTCGCAAGACGAACCAGGTCACACCACAGGAACAACCTCCACCACAAACGGTGCCCTCACACCCACCAACCGCTAGATACCAACCTCCTAACAGACCGGTGACATCTAGCCCTCGCTATCATCGCCAGGAGGGCAACGAACAACGCTGCTTCCGGTGCAAACAGCTGGGTCACTTCAAGCAGAATTGCCCCATGAATGACAACACCAGGTCAAATTGGTCTCAACCTGGGTACCGCCCACCAGCAGCAGCCCATTGTGTAGACTCGGCTTGGGATCCAAAGGAGCTGGGTCAGGAAGAACCATTGGGCACCCCTTACGAAGCCCTCATGGTACAATCTGTTATTACGGACAACAGGAAACACCATTGTCAGCTGGTCATGGGCGACAGCCCTGAGCCGGAGGGGCCCTGGAGGGAGCTGGGCAGAAAGAGGCACCGCCGGCCACCCTTCAAGAAGAAGAGGTCCTGGAAGCCGTATAACAAGCTGACCTGGGAGGAGAAGAAGCGACTGGAGGAGAGGGAGTCGCAGCGGGCGTCCCAGATGCGTGCCGAGATGTTCGCCAAGGGCCCACCGGTGGCCCCTTACACCACCACCCAGTTCCTGATGATGAAGGACCACGTGGAGAGCCTGCAGGACATGAGCAAGCAGGAGCTGATCCGTGAGTACATAGAGCTGGAGGAGTGCATAAGCCGCAGGGAGGAGGAGAACAACCACCTGAGGTCACAGCAGCATGAACTGGAGATGGAGCTGGAGAAGCTCCAAGAGGAGAACCGGCGGCTGCGGAGGGAGCAGGGGGTGGCTGACCTTATGGGGCTCTGATTCCCCTCCCCCCCCCCCGGACTCTGAGCACCAGTGCTACAGCATTTCAACAAATATAACTTTTTCTTTTTATGAATCTCCTGGGATTGTCACTTCAGAGCCATAACCTGGCCCCTCCCATAGCGGGACACCTAGACGGCGGCGCACAGACCCATTCGCTGTCTTCACACTGACTTCTGGTGACTTTGCAGATCGCACAAAGACTTAGGGACTGACCGGCGTGTGATCTGACGACCCGGTGACATACCTGAGTCTGAAGCAGTTGCCAAGGGAGGTCAGTCATGCCAAACGGAGTTAACCTCTGACTAATAGCTCTGAACCCGTCAACCCTACTGGACCAGGGAAGGTCCAACCGGGTTTGCCGGAGCAGGGAGCAAAAGGGGGGCCATTGTGATACATTTGCCTATATGTCTCAGTTTACTGCTCCCTGCTAGCCAGGTTATTGATGTGCTAATGTCCCCTCACTATTTCTAAAGGTTAATTGATCTATTGTGTTGTGTGAAGGAGAGCTGGGTTTAAGTGGCTTGTGTTAATTATTCTGATTGCTTCATTGTGGTAATTATGTCTCTATATGCGGGGTCGAGCGGTCTGGTTGATGTATTCAGTACAGCTAGTGCTCAGCGTCATTGATGTCATTGTCTAAAGAAAATGTGTTTCAGCATCGGCCCCGTCGTGTCTACCTATAATCTGTATGGAAGCCCCAGTGTGAGGGGGGCGGAGATTTGTCATTGTAACAGTTTTGGAAATGACATATAAGCTGTGTGTTATAACATTAAAGTCTGTGTTGTTCAAGCAGTAAGCTGGTCTCATGTGTGGCTTTCTGGGCGATTCCAGGGATATCCCTCCTCGTGGAATATTGGGGTGATTTTCGTTATGGGAAGAAGGGAACGTTGACGGGGATATCATACCGATACCGTCACAGCCGCCATTACTAGTAAAAAATAAACAAATAAAAATATTCCATAGTTTGTAGACGCTATAACTTTTGCACAAGCCAATCAATATACGCTTATTGGGATTTTTTTGTTTTACTAAAAACATGTAGCAGAATACATATTGGTTCAAATTGATGAAGATATTTTATTTTTTTATTGGGTATGTTTTATAACTTTCAGGCTTTCTATTTTTAGTTGAAAACGTATGTATGCTTGTTCATGCTTAGGTGTGCATTCACGGAATGTCACATTTAACGTAAATAAATCATACTGTACTTTTATAAATAAATAAGTAAAGAGAATGCATTAGGGCATGTAAAGTCATTGGGGTTGATTTACTATAACTGGAGAGTGCAAATTCTGGTGCCGCTCTGCATAGAAAAAAATCAGCTCCCAGGTTTGTGTGTCAAAGCTTAATTGAGCAAGCAAAAGTTAGGGCCCCTTCACACGTACGGACCGTATGTCCGCATTTTCATCCGTCCGTTGCGGATGAAAACGGGACATACATTGGTCCCTATGTGATTACGGGTGTCAGCGCTGACACCCGTAATTTGTCCGCCTCCGCAAAGATCCGCATTTTCGGAGGGAAGAAAACCCTATTTTTCTTCCGTCTGCCGAATCGGATCGGATGAACACGGACATACGGTCCGTGTTCATCCGATTCCCCATAGGGGAGAGCGGAGGAAAGACAGGGCGGTCCATGCACAGTGTGCGGGGACCGCCCTATCAGCTGCCAGCTCAGTGGGGATTTTACGGAGGATCCCCGCTGAGCTGTACGGACACACGGAAGCAGATCATTACTGATCTGCCCCGTGTGAAAGGGCCCTTAGAAGCCGATTGGCTACCATGCACAGCTACACCAGATTTTGCACTCTCCAGCTTTAATAAATCAACCCCACAGTGTCCCTGCTCACAGCTTGTTATATAAATGGCAACTCATTAGATGAACACCTAACATAATATTTTTTGCAGCTGTTGTTCACATTCATTTACCAGAATTCATTGTCTGACTAGTTGAAAAGGTTTCCCAAGCAAAATCACACTGCTAGAACTAGGAGATAGGAGGCCTACAGCTTTCTAGCTATGGGAATAAAAAGTTATAGGTTAATAAAAAATATTATATGCTCCGTTTTTTCTGAAATGGTTTTGGACCAGTAGAGGACAAATAAGGACAAAGGGAGAGGGGCAGGCTTGTCTGTGGTCTCCCCTAACACACATTGACAATAGCCAGAGGACAGAGTCTCCTACGTTACTTGTGATCAGTGAGTTTACAAACCATCTTTGAAAATGTTCCTCAAACATGAAGTGAAACACTATAAAGGAATCAGAGAAAAACTGCACCAAGTTCAGCTTCTGATTACAATATCTGAATATTAATAGTCATATGGGCATATATGATAAAACGAGCGGGGGGACCAGCTGTTTCCTACAGTGATTTCTATTTAACGGTATAGCTGCTTTTTATGGTTGTTGAGACTTTGTAAATTGACTTTAAAATCGGTAAAATGTTTCTATTATAATATGTTTCAACCCTCTAACCGATCATTATAGCCAAGTGGAACTAAACGCTCTCAGTCAACATTAACTATTTTTAATCCTTTTGCGGCAAGCATTAGTAGGAAGGTATAATTGATATTTTTATTTTATATATATTTATTTTTTATATTTATATACAAATTTATATTACATTTTTTATTTTATCAAATTTTTATTACATTTTTTCAGTGTCTTCCTGGTTTCTGGCCCAAGCCAAAATGATATATATCCCAGTGAGTGAATAGAAAGTGATAAAGTGATGGCGCCAAAAACCGTGAAATAAAAAACGTGAAGCTGCCCCCTTTAAGAGTGAAGTACACTGGATATGGGAAACAATTGGGAAGAAAGGTATGGCGCTACCTCATAGATAATGAATTCATGAAAAATCATATAATAATAAAGTTCAACATCAATCAATAAGGATGTATAAAAATGTATATATGAAAAAATAGTCCAAACAGAAATTCTTTGTCTATCTTCACAAAGAAAGTCCAATCACTGTGATCCAAAGAAAAGTGCAGAGGCAAATGATATCCTTCAAACAGTGCTCCACCACAAATCGTGCATCTAAAATGTAAAATCACCAGAACTTCCTGATGAAGTCTGCGACACAAAATGCATAGAGGCTGCGCGTCCGCCACCTATTGACGTTACATCAGTTTTTTTGGTTCCCGACCCCTGTGCTTTGGAACGCACGTCGCGGCTTGGTTGAACGGCGAAGCACATTTATCCAAAAAACAGTACACGTTGGTGCTGACTTATAGCACATGCAAATATAAGTGCACATTGTTTTACCTACCTGCTTTTATTCATCTGCAAGAGACATAATGTGCTATGATTCTCTATATGGTTCTCCCCAGCCTGCTTGTTTGATTATTGCCAAAAAATATACGGTGTGGCTTAGAGGTATCATCTCCATGCATGCTGCTGGTTGGGAGAAATGTATTTTTGCTACAAGACTTTTTTTACTTTAAAGTTCTGGTGAGTTTGCATTTTGCATTTTTGCATTTTGCATTTTTTGTGGTGGAGCACTATTTGAAGGATATTATTTACCTCTGCACTCTTCTTTGGATCACGGTGATTGGACTTTCTTTGTGAAGATACACCCACACACTAAGGATTTCTGTTTGGACTATTTTTTTATATATACTTTTTCATACAGTATATACATTTTTATACATCCTTATTGATCATTATTACTGTAACAGGAGTGACTTTTGGGCACAGATTGAGCCAGGAGATGGGGTGGCAAGTGAATCATAATTCATGTATTAAATGAGATGGGACATTAATAAGAATTCGTGTTTGCAGGATGTCTTGAGATATCACAAGTTGTTGGCTTATTCAATGTGGGGACACATTCTTTTGAAAGGTGTTAATTGCATCTACTCCTAGACATTTCATTGTCCATTGTGTAAAGGTGTTAATTCAGGTCTGCTTCTAGACCTTTCCATCGTGTGATAGCACGGTTTGGAGCCTGTTGATGCAGAGGTGTGAATACCTTTCTGTCAAGCTGTATGCAGAGACAGAACGTCTGTCTAGGGATGTGGATTGAGAAGAGATCATTGTGTGATGGTGTTTTGTTTGAGTTCTGTTAATGAAGGAACGTGCAGTGATTAGGTCATGACAATTATAGCCCGGCACCGACATGTCTAGAATGTTTAGTAATTAGTTCAAAGAATGTGATTGAAGCCCCCCACGGTGTGATGTGTGGGTGGGGAGTTGATTGTTCCTTTCATGCCTTGTACTGTATATAAGACTGAAAGTTACCATTAAAAGTTGTCTTCATTTTGGAACAAGTACAGAGCTGCGTGTCTCGTCTTGATTCTGGAGAAATGGGATGGATCGGGCCCTGTTGGTTGGAGTGTCGATAAGCTGTCGTGGATGTGATGGAAGGTCATAAACGGTGGTGACCGTTACAATTACTACTGTTTTTTCATGAATTCCTTATCTATGAGGTAGTGCCATACCTTTCCTGGCAATTGTTTCACATATCCCAGAAGTCTTCACTGGCATTGTCTTTTTTATATGGAGGAGGGACCAGATAAGCACATCTTCCTGCCTGCATGCTTGAACTAAGGGCAGAAGGATTCCAGGAAGTAATTGTTACTTGAATCATCTGCCCTAACTAAAGATGTCCACAGCTAGAAATGCTAGGGAGGTGTTTTTCAGAGGGATTTCTGAACAAAATAAAGCATAGAGAAATGGATGGATGGATGGGTGGGTTTGCTCTAAATACTAAAAATGTATCCCATATAAGTTTCAGTTTGTGGTGTTTAGATAAAGTTTAGTTCTGCCTTAAAGTGTTGCTTAACCAAGGAGCCTGCATTCACCATATCTGGTTTGCCACAGTACACAGAACATGAAAATGCAATGATTTTAGTAAAAAAAAAAAAAAACAGCTAAATACCTTTTCTCATCAGCAGTATATAGCAGAGCACTGGTTAAATCCTGTAGGAGGAGTACCCTGATTGTTCTATGAGGCTGCAGGACCCCTGACCCTTTGTCAGGACCGTGCCGATTGGCTATGTGCTGATCACATGCACTCCCCCCCCCAAAAAAAAAACCTCTCTGGCAATGCACACCAACCTGAGCATGTGCAGAGTGCTTCCAAGGCTCTGTTTTATCAGGAGATGGTTTGGAGACTGTGGAAGAAGGGGAGGATCAAAGAAGACAGGATAAAACAGCCTTTTTACACAATGCCAAGAAATAACCCCTTACGTTCCACACTTCCACAGTGAGTATATCCATCATGCTTTACATGTATATACTGACTGATTTTACTGTTATGAATTTATAACTTAAAGTGTTACTAAACCCACATGTCAATGTCCGTTGCCAGCTTTGCTTCTATATTATACAGGTTTCCAGGGCTGGACTGGGACAACAATTTGGCCCTGGACTTCATCCAGACTGGCCCACTTTGACAGGTCTCTCCCATGGCGGCCGGACAACTCCCGCACCCCCTGGCCACCCAAGCCCCCTCTCCCCCTTTACTAGCCACTAGCCGTTCTTCTTAGGCTGGTACTCTTATAGGCAGTACCAGTGGGGAAGCTAGACATTATTTCACCCGGGACAAAGAATCAGTTTGGTGCCCCCCCCTTATGGGACAAGATTAGGCAGAAGTGAGAAACTCCCAGGCCATAGCTGTTGAGTCAGTTGTATGTCCCCCTCCCCCATGGTCCTCTGTTGTCTCCCCTGCTCCTCTGGTCCTCCCCCCGCTTCTTTGTTCCCCCAGGTAGCGTTGTAGGCAGGGAGAGGAGGTGAGCGCTGCAGGAAGGGAGAGACAGAGGAGTGGAGGGGGGCGGCGGTCCGCTGTCACTGAAGCCGGCCCACTGAGCCATCAGCCCACCGGGAAACTCCCTGTAGTCCCAATGGCCAGTCCATCCCTGCAGGTTTCTATTATATATGTGCATACATACATACATACATGTGCTGTGATAAATATTTATAAATTAATAGATACTCATGGTACTCAAATACATAAAAACAGCAAATTTGTTAAATAAATATTAGAAAAACCTCATGCAATTACACATTAAAAATCACCACAAGTGCTTATAGAAACAAGGAATTAAAAAGTCCCCAAAAGTTCATGAAAAACAATCCACTCAATATGAATATCCAAGGTGGATGCCCGATCTAAAACCCTTACCAATAGTGGCAAGATTACCAAATGAGCACGACACCCTAATTAAAGAGAAGTCATAAACAGCATGGCCATTATTGGTTGGTAAAAGTAGCGTCTCTCCTCACTCCTCCACAGAATCACCAAGCCCCCGGTATCATCTAGGTCCCCACCTTCGGTTCTCTAAAACATTGACTCAGAGAAGGGAAGGGAAACAAAATGCTCCACATAGTGTAGAAATCATCCAGAACTTTTACTGTATCAGAATGGCTCATACAAATAGTAGAAGTAATAGCGCATTGTAAACTACACTCCTGCCAGCAAAAACAAGCGATTTCCGGGTCGCTTCCAGTTTATATTATATACAACAGCAAATCAGTTTCATAGTAAAGCATAGAATGTTGATCTAGGTACTCCAGGCCCACTCTCATACAGTAGATCTCACAGAGACAGTACCAATAGCAGGAGGTCTCTAGGACCCAGCATTGGTCAGAGCTCAAGAAGGGCTCTAGGACCCAACACATCACATGGGCCATTATAAGGATGTCAGCTCTTGGCTAAAGTGCTGTTTGATCTCAGCTGTTCTTGTGATTCTTGATTACCGACCCGGCTTGTGCCAGACCTGTCTCCTGCCTGCCTCCTGACTTGCACCTTGGCTTAACGAATGTCCTTGGCCTGCTACCTGTCTTGATCCTGGGCTCCCACCTAACCTGGTCTCCTGTGCTATCTACCTGGCACAGAACCTTGGCTTGTATTGACTACCCTTCTCTTTGTGACCCTGGTTACCTGCTACATCTCACAGGCGCCACCTGCCTGCAGCAGCCCCGAAGCACATGAGCAGTGTTACTGAGCCTTTCCTGCAAGCAACTCTGCAGGCAACCTGTGCGACTTTGGGCCTGACTTTTCCTGTTTCACCTCCAGGGGAGTCTGGAACTGAGCTGCAAGGGAAACCCTCTCTCCATTGGTCTTCAGCACTTTGGTACCGGATAGACAGGCAGCATGCAATTGAAAACTTGCTTATCCCATTCCTTAAGGTGCAAGATGGGCCCTCTGGTCGGACCTGCTGTCTTGACTTTGGGGTTCCCGTCTAGGTTTTGTATGTAACAATGTCCCTCAAATGATATGTTGCTGCTACACTTGATTTTTCCAAGTACACAATAATTATATATACATTTTTTTGTGGGTAAAATAAATAAGTCCAGTGTTGGGTGACATAATGGTCACTATGGCGGTTCTAATTCCATTATTATGCCTATAGGTTGCCTAGGTTAATGGGTGGGTGTGTGCCGTCTTGCTTGACCTGCTGAATGTACGAAGTTGGCCTGATGAAAGGCCCATGGGCTGTTTGACCAATTAGTGGCATATAAATAAGTTTCTCAATAATAGTTTTCTTGCAGTAGACCACTCTGTCACAGTCTCTAATACCCATTGGCGGATCTCCATGGATTTAGGTCTAATTTCTTACCCTTAAAACCTGCTACTTCTTGTAGCACTTTGGTATTACATAACAACGTTTAACTGTAATTTTGAAAATTTAATAAGTAGATTGAAACAGAAAATGGCCCTATTTGAATAAGTGGGCTGATGAGTGTGGCTAAGAGCCGGTTCACACAGGGGCGACTCGTCAGGCGACTTAGCCGCCTGACAAGTTGCGCTCCGCTCTGTACTATGGAACTGTTCTAATAGGAGCAACTCAAGTCGCTCTGACTTAGAAAACGGTACCTGTACTACTTTGGGACGACTTCAGGGCGACTTGCATTGACTTAAATACAGAAGTGGTTTTGCAAGTCGCTTCTGAAGTCGTGAGCAGATCGCTTTTGTCGATTGGCAAGTCGTGCTGCCCCTGTGTGAACCAGCTCTTACTCTTTTAGAGAATAATAAAATAGGCACAGTGAGTAGAGAAGTCCAACCATGACCTTGTGTCTGTGTTCTATTTCAACTTTCAATGTCACAAATCAGAGTACCGTAGTTCAAATGCAATTTCTCTTATTTTTTTAAATTCTATTTATTCCTCGTTAGCCATTATAGAGTATAAAAATATTTTGATTTGACTTTTTTTATATTGAAGATATACATGAATAGTCCTTTTGAATGCACCTAACAACATGCACTGCACTGCTTTTGTCAATCTTCAGCCTTTTCATAATGTGTACAATAGTGCTACTCTTCCTCTTACCACTCTATGGCTGTTGTGTAGCTTTTACACTGTGGCCCAGATTCAGGTAGAATGGAGCAATATTTGCGTGGGCAAAGAGCAAAGATTTTTCTCTGCGCCCACGCAAATATTTCCATTTGCCCAGCGATTCACGGAGCAGTAGCTCCGTAAATTGCGCGGGCGCTATGCTAATTAGCCCTGCGTAAGGGCGCCTAATGTAAATGATCCCGCCGGGGCGGGAATCATTTAAATTAGGCGCGCTCCCGCGCCGAGCTAACAGCGCATGCTCCGTCGGGAAACTTTCCCAACGTGCATTGCGGCAAATGACGTCGCAAGGACGTCATTTGCTTCTAAGTGAACGTGAATGGCGTCCAGCGCCATTCACGGTTCACTTACGTAAACGACGTGAAATTTTAATTTCACGGGCGGGAGGCGCAGCTATACTTTAGCATTGGCTGCGCCTGCTATTAGCAGGAGCAGCCTTATGCTAAAGGCGCCGTACGGAAGCTCCGTACCTTGCGTACGCAGGGCCCGCGCAACTTTTGTGAATCGGTGGTAGTATGCAATTTGCATACTACACGCCGATCACAAAGGCCGCGCCCCCTAGCGGCCAACGCAAGAATGCAGCCTGGGATGTGAAGGCATAAGGAGGCTTATGTTTGTCACATCCTAGGCTGCAGTCGGTGTAACGAGGTTCCTGAATCAGGAGCACTCGTTACACCGGAGCAAATAAGCACTTGCGCCGCGCTACTATGGTTGCGCGGGCGCAAGTGCTTCTTGAATCTGGGCCTGTATGTATAGTAATGAAACTATTAAAATAAAAAAAAATAGTGCCACATCCCTATATACTATCAAGCAAAAAAAATTAAAAAAATAAAAAAAAATGCAATAGAATGGGACTTTTGAGGCAAAACATATATCTAAAAACAAGATGTATTTTCCACATTGATCCACAAAATATCACAGAATATCCAAATGTAGTACACGTTAATAAATCAATGTGATCAAACAAAACATTGTATCAAAAACAGTTTATTCCTTGTGGGGCAACGCATTTCATGGATTTTTATGGCTTATGTCCATGTAACGTGTCAGTACACAAGGAATCAGCTGTTTTTGATACAATTTTTTGTGTATCAATGTAAAAAATTTTTTTTTATGACTATTGATATAACTTTAAACACAGTGTTAATAGCATCAGCTATATATGTATAGCTTACATATAGACATGTGCACAGTTTTGCACTTAAAACTGACATTTTATGTACTTTTCGGAAGTGCAAGTAAAAAATGTGTCTATCAGCAAATTTCATGATTTTTGTCAGTAAAAAAATGGTTTGGTTTGTAAATTTTGAGCTTCCTGTCAGTAGATTTCACTTCAGGGGGTTGGCAAGACTGCATGGATGTTGGAAGGAGGCTACCAACTTTCCCTGGACATTTGGGAGAATAGACTGCAGTAAGTGATCTTAGAGACCTTTGGGCTGCTGCTACCCCTCTTAGGCTAGCTGTGTGTTTGGCCAAAGGGGACATCAGGTGGTGTCCTGAAGAGCTCAATCTATCTAGTTCTACATGAAGGGATTCTGCTTTTAGTAATTTTACCCTTTTAACTGCTCCGACTACAAACCAAGTCCACAGTTTGCTATATGCAAGGACTTCTGCTTTAGCTTTTGAGAAAGGAGATCACTGTCCGCAACCTGTACATTGTTATGTTTTTGGAGTTTTCCACCCAATTCCCTCAACTCTATCCCAGTTACTCCAAAAATAAAAACCAAAAAATACTCCTAGACTGGTTTCTGAGGCAAAGAGTGACTGTGAACGTGTGTCTGGCAATTTACTGTGCAAGAACCTGTGCAATTTTCCAATGGATTATTTGGGGGTAGTGCTATAAGCATGGCTGCTTACCACCCTTCTAAAAAATACTAGCTCCCTGGCAGTTATGTTGAGCTCATGGCTTCTTGTCTTTCCAAGTCACTTTTTCTGATTCGTAGGTTTGTTCCAGGTCAAGGTCTCAAGAAGTACCAAAGCCTGGGATAGCCAAAAGACTAGTATTTTCAGAAGGGAGTCAGCAGCCTACATATTTATTTTCATGCATATATTCTTTAATCCACTATATATAGAAATAAGTCTTCACGACAAACAATAAAAAAAAAAATCACACACACAGTTGCAGGTGTCTTAGATATGAGAACGGCAGAGTCATTTGTCTAATTGCTTTGTGTTCCAGAAGATAAAATAATATTTTTTTCCTCAAGAAAATTGTCTGTAGATGATTTCTGGGTGCCTAATTGTATAAAATTATCATCAGTCTGAAAATGAAAATGTCTTTATGCGAGGAACAAAATGTGATTACAAGATGAAAAACATTTAGATGAGAACTAGCTGGGCTTTAGATACAGTATGAGGAAAAAAACTGTAAAATGTACAGAAAATCCTCAGCAGTGTGAAAAGCGTATGGTGCATTTGCATATTCACAGCAGTAAATGTGAGAATTTGTATTTGTAAAAGCATGGGTTATGTCAGAAATGGATGTGAGGGACTTCGATGTCTGAAATGGGGAAGTAGCCAAAGTAGGAAGCAACATGGGAAGAAGTAGAATTGTCTCTGGCCATTTGCCTGGGGCCCCGAGCTGGCCAGGGGCCCCAGCAGGGAGGGCCCTTGCCGCACCGCTGCGTCCTCCTGCAGTCCGGTCAGCGGTGTACCATAACCGCGCGGTACAGGAGAATCAGGTTCCTGTTCCTGGCCGGACTGACAGGAAGTGCACACACTGAGTGTTCACTTTCTTTCAGTTCGGCCCAGGGAACAGCAACCTGAATCTCCTGTACCGCACGGATATGGTACACGGCCGACCAGACTGCAGGAGGACGCAGCGATGCGGCAAGGGCCCTCCCTGCTGGGGCCCCTGTGCGGACACCAACACATCTGGCGGCGTGTGCGTGTGAGGATAGAGGTAAGCCGCCAACCACCCCCCCCCCCCGCTTCTCAACTGAAAAACTATTTTTTTTTTTGCCTGGGGCCCCCAAATGTCTTCAAACGGCCCTGCCTTCCCCAATATAGATAATGTACCTATCTGAGGAAAAAAACTATTACTTATGTACTAAAAAATATTACAAAAAGATGGCCTACATAAAACCAGTGTGATATAGGACACCGTTTTTGATAAACAAGCACATCAATATCTGGTGGATGGATGTAATAGCAATAGGCTCCCTCTGCGGTCAAAGTCAATGAGCCAATGAGGAGAGAGAGAGAGAGAGGGGGTGGGGCCGACCCGCGGCTCCATGTCTGAAAGGACCCACAGAGCAGCTCAGGTGCGACTCAGGTGCCCCCATAGCAAGCTCCTTGCTGTGGGGGCACTCGGCAGGAAGGGAGGGTCCAAGATTGCCGACGAGGGACCCGAGAAGTGGAGGATCAGGGCTGCTCTGGGCAAAACCACTACACAAAGCAGGCAAGTATAACATGTTTGTTATTTAAAAAAAAAAAAAAACAAGACTTAACTATCACTTTGAGGATAAATGCTTACGTTGGTGTAAATTGCTGCTTAGGCCACTTTCACACATGCTGTCCATTTTTCATACATCTGTTGATGGATGAAAAACGGACATCAATGCCGCTCTATGAAAAAATGGATGATTATCCATTTACATCAGTTTACATCCTCATTCGTCATCATATGTTTTTTTGAAATGTTTAAAGCTCTATTTTTCTTCTGCTAAAAAAAATATCGGATGAAAAACGGATGTAAACTGACAAATGGTCAGTTTTTCTTTTTCAAAATTCTTAAATTTATACACCACAATGAGCGTTTCCGCACGGATCACAATAAAAGTGCAAAACATAACGTTAACTCTAAATATGCAAGTACAGTAAATTTCAGTCAAACATACATTTTCATCAAATTCGTGTAATCAAGGATCCGCGGCCCCGCCCACATTTTCCTAGTTTCTAAGAAATAGCAAGTGTGAAGAAAAGAAAGATAGCGAACAGCAGCAGCTCCCGAAGGACAGCTCGGGGAGCTAGGAGGGGTTGACACCCCGCGGGGAAGATTCCCCCTGGGGGGTCCAGTGTGAGGGGGGGGAGAGAAAAAATAGAGGGGGGGACCCACGAGCATGGATCCACACGTCAAATGGTCAGTTTTTCATTTGTTTTTGCATTGGTAGTGGATGAAAAAAAAAAATTATGAAAAACTGATGAATACAACTGATAAAATAAACGGTGTGAAAGGGGCCTTACAGTTGTTGGAAGAGTTAACTTAATAAAAGTGATTTGGGCCTCTCAATCAATATACATTCTTAATAATCCTCTGGTATGGATTACATCTAGTTGGTTTAGAAAAATGTATATCATCTTTCAGATGAGGAGGAAGAAACATCCAGGTATTAAACGGACGACGATGTTTTAATAGAGAGGTAGGAGGGTTGGCTGTACCGAACGTTATGTATTATTTCCTGGCCTCTCAATTACATCATCTGCTTGGATGGAATAAAATTCAGGAGTCTGACCCAATACAAGGAATATTGCTTTATGGAATATAATAAATTCCCACTCCTAGCTCGCTTGGAGGCCAGATACCTGAATCAACCTTATTAGTTATTAATGTAGCGCTACCCCCGAAGGAGCCGCTGGTTAGATTTTGGGATCTACTCTCAGTAACTGATTCACCCCTCTTATCTTAACTAGCTCGAGCCCTCCCTTGGCACACCGGATGAGTACAAAAGTATTGTGACCCCCTACTTGGTTAAGGACACAATAGCATACACATACATAAAACATGCAAAAAGCAATGCAATGATGTCATTACCTTTTTCCTGTAGGCGATTCCCAAGAGTAAATACACGTCACACTTTCACTATGTTCAAACCAAAGAATAACTTTACTGTGCATATGGTAAAGCAAATGAAAAGGGTTTGAATGACATGCAAATCATACACAGGTATTAACACACAATCGTGTGTACAGGGCATTACAGATAAGCAGTGGGAGATGGTGTTGTCTGGACTCTCACAAATTAGCTCATCTCCCATCTACAAACTTGCAGTGAATTTAATGTTCATCAGACTTACCACACTCCAGAAAAACTGCTTGCCTAGCATCGTAGAGAGAATCCCTTTTGTCCTAAATGTAACAGTGGCCTCTGATCCACGTGATGTGGAGATGTTCCAAACTTCATAGATATTGGAAAGGGGTTCTGACTACTATAAGATCTATTTTTCAGGTTACTTTTACTGTCCTGATCACTCGAGTGTTACGTCAAGCCCACAAATTAATTGCTCAAAAATGGTAGACCCCTCCCCCCCTTTCCCCCACCTTGTAGGAACTGAAAGCACAAATAAATAATACTTTAACTAAAGAAAAGCTCATTTATTAACACAGAAATTATGTGAGTACTCTAAGGGTTTGCAGGTTGCTTTACAGAACAATACTTTATGCTACATACATGGTCATTCAATGACTTTATCTCTATAGCTTAGGGAGACCACCCCAAACCCCCTCCCCCCGAGGCTTTGGGTCACCAATGGTCCTGGTCGGGGCATCTATTCTACACTTATTTCAGGTTATTCATGTCTCCAACACCTAGTCTCAATCTTATATACCCTCCCCCCCCCCCCCCCACCAACAGCCATTGATAGCCAAGAGTTTTTCCTTTTGTCCCGTGTTGTTACTACAGGTCACCTTCCAGACCCCGCTTACCCCCCCACATACTTCCCCACCAACTGGTACCAGTAACTCTGGTTATTGGGCATAGTGGGTGAAGGGATGAAGCTTTCACTTTGATTTCAGACCATCTCTTCTGTTTGTGTTTACATGTTTTTTTCATCGGATATTCCGTGTGTGGGCCCCATCAGACTTTTTTCCGCCGGAGATTAGAAATAGAACATGTTTTATTTTTCCCCGATGGAAATTCAGAAATTCAGATTGTCTGTGTGGAACTCCGGCGGAGAAAAAAAACACACATGCTCAGAATCGAGTAGACGCATGCTCGGAAGCATTAAACTTAATTTTTCTCGGCTCGTCGTAGTGTTTTATGTCACCACGTTTTGGACGGTCGGCATTTGGTATGCAAGACAGCTTGAACAGAATTTCGACAGACAATTCCATCGGATTTTACCCCATCGAAAATTCTGATCGTGTGTACAGGGCTACATACATGGTCATTCAATGTCTTTATCTCTGTAGCTCAGGGAGACCCCCCACCGAACTTTGTATTGCTATATGTTTTTTATATAATAATAAAAGGATCATCTTTTAATCCGTCACCAAGTAAACAAAGAAATTAACTTGAATTTCTAACTAGGATTATGAAAATGAGGAAGCAGCAAGCAATCTTAAATACATCTCTGTTTTCTTGTAGGGAGTGGCAATAGACAAAAAAGCTTTCCTTTATTTATTTTTTTGTGCAACATTTTATGGTGAGAATAAACAGAAACCTCCAGAGATTTCATCCCCAAAGAGCTCAACGTGAGTTAAATGTAAAGAAAATGAACACTTGCTCTCTGACTCCTCTGTGCTAAGGAGAGCTGGCAAATCTGTTTAGATCAAAGAACTGTATAATTTAATAAGACAAATCCGCTGAATCTTGCAAACAAATTTACTATCTAAAATCCAAGGCACACTTATTATAAGCAGCTCTCCCTCTCACAGCGGATGGTAAAATATTTGATCATCTGCAAGGTCTTTCTAGTGCATGTCAATGACTTCACCAACTATACTGACAGGCTGTCTTTTCCTGCTTATTTATTTATCATTGTTGGGAGAATGGGCCCACTTCTCTTTTCTTTCTGTAGAAAGCAGTGGTTCCTCCTCCGACTGCTACAGTTGCATCTTAATCTTTTGCATCTTTGACTAAAGCTTTCAGGTATGCAAGGGATTTGTTTTCTTGGAGACAAGCAAATATATATTTACCAGAAAAACGACAGTATCCACACTGATATTTCCTAATGATGGCTCAATTATTCAGAGGAGGAGAGTGTTCTGCTGTCAGCCCATGTAGAGAACACCACTTTTTCTGTAGTTACTGCGAGAAAATAAAATGCTACCTCCTCTACATCCCCAAGTCCCACTACAAATCAAAGGGAGAACAAAGATTTGCAGTCCAAGGACCACGGCTATGGAACGCTCTACCAACAGACATCCGCATGGAAGAAAACATCGGGCCTTCAGGAAAAAACGTAAGACCCACCTCTTTTGAAGGATAAGGAAGACAACAGATGGAAAAAGCGCCTTGAGGCGTTTTAGTTCGCATGTGTAGCGCTATACAAGTTATTCACTCACTCACTGATAAATGTGAGGGGAAAGAATAAGCTGTTCACAAGTAAACGTTTGGGTGGGATGAGGATGGCCTGGAAATATATATCTTTCCTTTGATCGATCAACTTCTGTGCAACCAACCTGTCGGGTTTTTTATTTAGTTTAATTGCTGCCGGTGGCTATAGCCACTAACAGTGATTTTATTCTAGCAGCTGGGAAACCTCAGAATACAATAGCAAAGTGGGAGGTGATCACGGAAAGTGATGATGGGGGAATGTAGCAATTTTCTTTCTATTAACCTGTGGTTGAAGGAAAGAAAATTGCATACATTTTGCTTGCCTTAGGCATTTAGACCTTAACTACTTCAGGCCCGGACCATTTCGCTGGTCAAAGACCAGGCCACTTTTTGCGATTCGGCACTGCGTTGCTTTAACTGACAATTGCATGGTCGTGCGACGTGGCTCCCAAACAAAATTGACGTCCTTTTTCCCCCACAAATAGAGCTTTCTTTTGGTGGTATTTGATCACCTCTGCGGTTTTTACTTTTTGCGCTATAAACAAAATAGAGCGACAATATATATTAATTATATATATATATATATATATATAACATTTCCTCAGTTTCCTCAGTTTAGGCAGAGAAGTATTCTTGTACATATTTTTGGTTTGTGCAAAAGTTATAGCATCTACAAAATAAGGGGTAGTTTTATTGGCATTTTTATTATTTCTTTTTTACTAGTAATGGCGGCGATCAGCGATTTTTATTGTGACTGCGACTTTGTGGCGGACACATCAGACACTTTTGACACATTTTTGGGACCATTGACAATTTTACAGCGATCAATACTATAAAAATGCACTGATTACTGTAAAAATTACACTGGCAGTGAACGCTGTAGGGGTTAAGTGTGACCTGGTAAGTGATTTTTACTGTAGGGGGGGTGGGCTGTGCGTGACATGACACTGATCTCCGCCTGTCATCACACAATTCCCGTTGGATAATCCGATCGTGTGTACGAGGCTTTAGAGCCTGTCTGCGCTTTGTGAGAATACACTGCAGAAAAAGAAAAAACACACAATGAGGTTCATTCAGCCATACACACAGTGCAACTTCTGGAGACCACCCCTCCCTGTCATCTTTATGGGCTTAAAGGGGTTGTACGGTTCGTTTTTTTTTTTTAAATAACAAACATGTTAGACTTTGCAGTTCGTTTTGCATAGAGTGGCCCCGATCTTGTGGTTCTCACGTTCCTCGGCGGCTCTCTCGGCTCCTCCCCGAATCAGCTAACTCCCTCTGGGAAGCTCTCTCCCAAAGGGGTTACCTGGCAGGTGCGTTCCCGTTTCATACACTCGGTGTCCATATACACAGCGTGTATGACTCGGTCCCGCCCCCGGCGGCTGCGTCATTGGATGTGATTGACAGCAGCGCAAGCCAATGGCTGCTCTGCTATCAATCTATCCAATCTAGTCAATCAACTGCCAGACTCCGTGGAGAAGAGGACGCGCACAGCAAGGGAACAGGCTTAGGCAAGTAAAATGTTTGGGCCAGGGGGGGCCGTCATTGCCAGGTGTATTTTCACCGTAATGCATAGGATTCATTAAGGTGAAAAAACACGAACCTTTACAACCCCTTTAATCATAAGACAGTAGTGTGATCATTGGTGTACGGCCTTTCTTCATTGACAGTGAAGCACATTTTTACTCCCTGGGCATGGGATTTTATTTCTGTGTTTGGACTCATTTTATTCAGATTTTTCAACTGAGAGCAGTTGTAAATCTGCAAATACGCAATACATGTAAGGCTAGGTTCACACTGGCCAATGCTCCGAAATGTGACCCGTGGCAGATTACTTTTCAGTTAAGCAAGCTGCTGTCAGGGGGATCCTGCTACCTCCTGAATGCCCATTTATGTTTTTTTTACACTGAATGGCAATTTATAATGGGACTAATGTGCTGGTTGTGGCATGGCTCCATTGACCTGAATGGCAAACTTTGTCAACTCGGAATGGCGTGGGAAATGTTCAACAGCCGCAACACAAAGAATTGCAGTTTTGTCAAGTGAACATCTTCCTTGGCTGTATTTTACACTTTACCTGGGTGGCTTCATGTCTGAACAAACCTGAAAGAAGAGCAGTATATGCTGTCCAATTAACTACAGACAGACAACACACCCAGCTTGTTAAGGCAATTTCAGTCATATGGTCTACATCGACATAAAAGAAGATGCTCATCTCAAAATTGTTATCACCGGTCAGTAGAACAACTTCCTCCCTTCCATTTCTCTGTATCCAATTTCTGTACACTACTGGCCTTTCTTTGTGATTGTATTACAGTTGTGTGATCTCCTATTAATATTCCCCGAATGAATTGAGGTGCAAATTAAACAATGAAGAATTCTCAAGTGAAGACTTACTGCTGTGAAACCACCGATTCCCTGAAAACACCACAGCTGCAGATGAAACCTCATATTATTTCATCATCGAATTTTTCTACAATGTAACTGACACAGTGTTATGAATAGTCTTACTCAATTAACACCTTGTATAAATTATGAACAGCAATATCTTTATTCTAATCTAAAATGATAAGGGCGCACAATGCAACAATCACTTAAAGCGGGGAAATCACCCGAATTTTTTTTTTTTAACATTTAGGCTACCGTATTTATCACGGAATAACGCGCTCCCGGGTATACCGCGCACCCCTAAAGTTGCCCCGAATCCTGTGGAAAAAAAGTTTTTTTGTACTTACAGTTTTGGTGTCTTGCGCGGCGTCCATCGGCGGCCTCGTCGGGTCCGGCGTCAGTCTGCGGCTTCGGGTGTCCTCTTCGTCGGGTCCGGCGTCCTTCTGCGGCTTCGGGTGTCCTCTTCGTCGGGTCCGGCGTCCTTCTGCGGCTTCGGGTGTCCTCTTCGTCGGGTCCGGCGTCCTTCTGCGGCGCCCTCGTGTCCTCCCTGCTCGTTTCCCGCGCCGAGTTTGAATACTGCGCCGACATATACAGAGCGCAGTACACTCGTGTATTGTCGGGCAGGCTCGGCAACTCTCGCGCTGACGTCCTGTACGTCCAGGACGTGAGCGCGGAAGGAGCCGAGACTGCCCGACTATACCCGAGTGTACTGCCCTCGGTATATGTCGGCGCAGTATTCAAACTCGGCGCGGGAAAGCGGGTATCGGCGTATACCGCGCACCCACGATTTTGCCCTGATTTTCAGGGGAAAAAAGTGCGCAGTATACGCCGATAAATATGGTAATTAAGGGGAGCAGAAACAGGTATTTTTTTTAAAATCAATGCCATACTTACCGTTTGAGATCGATGTTCTCCCGCCGCTTCCGGGTATGATCTTCGGGACTGGGCGTTCCTATTTGATTGACAGCCTTCCGACGGTCGCATACAGCGCGTCACCAGTTGCCGAAAGAAGCCGAACGTCGGTGCGGCTCTATAGGGCGCCTGCGCACCGACGTTCGGCTACTTTCGGGAACTCGTGACTCGCTGTATGCGACGGTCGGAAGGCTGTCAAATAGGAACGCCCAGTCCTGCAGCCCATACCCGGAAGCGGCGGGAGAACATCTCTCTCTACAACGGTAAGTACGGCATTGATTTTAAAAAAAATACCCGTTTCTGCTCCCCTTAATTAGCCTAAATCTAATGTTAAAATTTTATATTTTGGGTGAACCTCCACTTTAATTGTTGACACAGGGGTGGGTACAGTGCGACTTGCAAAATGTCTTCTGTATAGAAGTTAATGCAAGCAGCTTTGAAGTCGCCCCAAAGTAGTACAGGACCCTTGTTCTAAGTCCGAGCGACTTGAGTCGCTCCTATTAGACCGGTTCCATTGTACAGAATGGAGCGCGACTTGTCAGGCTGCTTAGTGTGATCCGGGTCTAGCACAAATGTACAAATCTGAAAAGAAAATCTAAAAGAGAACTTTTTTTTTAAACTGCATAATTCAAAGTTTGTGATCCCTCATACTCAAGAATTCCAGAAGAGTTGCTGCCCCCTATCAGTGCATGTTTGTTTTACTTCAAACATGAGCAAAGTCGCAGAATTTTAATTTGTGGTCATCTAGTAAATCTGAACTTCAGAGAAGGTTTGAGGATAGGTTAGGGAATTGCCCAGGTCTATTCTATGGCAAATTTAGCTAAGCAAACAAGTCCTAACATAACCTTTTTTACGGTACTAGTAAGGGGCATATATTTATAAATCAGGGAATCCAACATTTACCCGATATTCACTGCAGGCGACGCTTCCAAGTGCATGTTTAAAAAGGACAATGATTGATTCAATAAAAGTGAATGTTTGATCCTTTTTTTTTTTTTTTTACAGTACTAGACCAGAGACTAGACTAGACCTGTCACCTGAGTCTCAGATGACACAGCTGTGAATGTGGGGAGAAGTGTCACCGTGCAAATGACCGAGGAGGGAAAGGTAGCAGTTATACCTCTGGATGGGAAGAAAAGGAGGTCTTGCTGCATCCCCCATAGGAGAAATTGGTCAAAGGCATATTTGGCTCTGTAGTGGGGTCAGATATCTGAGGTAAGCAGGCATTGCACCTAAAGGTGGTAGGTTACCAGAAGCACTGTGGAGATAAAAGAACCGTCACTGCACCACACAATGGATTTTCACTTTTTATATGGGACTTTTATGATATTTGTTTGTTCACATCAATATATGGTGTTTGCGATCAAGAGTTCAGTGGAGTGATACCCGATCAACGAGGACGCTTCACATATATGCGATTATGTGGTATAGAGAAGAATTGTAAGGGAAGGAGGCTAGAATGGACTTTGATGGTACCGTATGACAACTGAGAATAACAGTCTTAAATAAGATAAATAGTTTTATTACAAAGAATATTTCATAAAATACAGAATATTTTAAAACCAATAGGGATAATCGATCAGCATGGCTCTATAGTCACAGAATTGTGAATTTTTTTGTCACAATTCTGTGACTATAGAGCCATGCTGATCGATTATCCCTATTGTTTTTATAATATTCTGTATTTTATGAAATATTCTTTGTATTAAAACGATTTATCTTATTTAAGACTGTTATTCTCAGTTGTCATACGGTACCATCAAAGTCCATTCTAGCCTCCTTCCCTTACAATTCTTCTCTATACTGTTGGGACGAAGGTACCATTATGTAACATTTAATTATAATATGGCACTCCTGCAATTTATTATGTGGTACACCATATTGTAACACCAAGTTGTATTTCATTTTTCTCCATTTATCCACATACCTGTTGCGCTGCACTTATCTATATATTTTGTTGGTAGATTTATGTGGTGGTTGAAGTGAACACACTGATAAAGTTAATGGCATTTTAAAGGGGTTGTAAACGTAAATGTTTTTTCACCTTAATGCATTCTATGCATTAAGGTGAAGAAACATCTGAGGCTTAGTGGCCCCCCAGTCCCCCCCCCCCCCGATTACTTACCTGACCCCTCGAAAGTCCCGCGCCGTGAGCGAGCAGGCTTCTGGGCCATCTTCTCGGTTCATTCATTGGTTGATTGAAAGCAGCGCAGCCATTGGCTTGTGCTGCTGTCAATCACATCCAATCACGCGGTGTGCCGGGGGGCGGGGCCGAGTGATACAGTGAGCGGCTATGGCCGCCGGCTGTATCACGGGAGCGTGCCCGCAAGCACTCAACACAATGCGAGCTTGCTCGCATTAAGGTGTTGAGTCCTTGCGGGGGGGAGCCGAGAAAGCCGCCGAGGGACCCCAGAAGACCAGGTTCGGGGCCACTCTGCGCAAAAACGAGCTGCACAGTGTTTGTTATTAAAAAAGAAAAATAATTTCTTTAGTGATCCTTTAAGTCTGGGTAACAAAGGCATATTTATTTGAGCACTTTTTAGTAAGGGAGGTTGCGCTGATTATTTTTACTATTATACAGTATACATCTGTGGGACCCCTGTAAAAGCTGGACATCACTGTAATAGACACTGCTACTCCAGTGATCTCCACTAGCTTTTTTCGGTCATTGCTGAGCGGCTGCCCTACTGCATTCTGCACATAGGCGGTTGGCCTGTGGGTGGGACTTGAATCATCCTAATGGGGACACTAAAAAAACTGCACCCCAAAACTTAAATCTGTAAATCTACTGGCATCCACAATCTAAGACTAACCTATCTAGCCCTATAAACAAGAAATCGCTATACATTCCTTTCCTGAAGCCGCTCTGGTCCAGTCCCAAGCTGAGCTGTCAGCGACAGCTTTTCTGTGGAGGTGGATGCAGGAGGTGGCATCCGACAATGGAAGCCCCATAGTAAGTCTATGGGTGACCTCACTTCCTAGGAATTTCTCAGCAGTTGTCGGCCATGTCGTGCACAGAGCTTCCATCGCTGGAGACCAGACCAGATCGGCTTCAGAAAAAGGTTTTGTAACAGACCTATGAACTATTCTGCCTACAGAGGACTGCATGACTGGTTACTGAGCTCAAAGGGTTAATTGTAGAGGGACTTTTTCACTGCTAAATGCTAATTGACGCTCTGTTGTGTATTACCAGTTAACAGCCTCTTGCCAGGTGTATGCCAACGTGATGATCTGTGAGTGTATATTGTTCTAAAGGTTAATTGAATTCTATTGAGAAAGGAATGTGCCCGGCCAGGTCATGTTAAGTAGATCTCGGTGCCGGAACGTCTAGAGACTGATTGATTCAAGGAGATCATTGTGTTTGAGTTCTGGTAATGAAGAAATGTTTATAATTAGCTCAAAGAAGGTGATTGAAGCTTCCCCACGGTGTGATGTGTGGGTGGGGACAGTTTGATTGTTCACGTGCCTTGAATACTGTATAAAATCTCAGAGTGAACCATTAAAAATCAGTCCTGCTTGACTCTGCAAACGTAGCCCGTCTCGTTTCTTGAAAGGGCGTTCGATGGGATATACCGGCGGTACCTGCATATCGCAGCTTGCCAGGGAAAAGGACTTCTCCAACGGCTGATACCCTCTCACTAGCCCGGGTAGCCGTTACATTGGTTGGCAGCGGTGGGATGGTCCTTTTATCCAAAGAGCAAGTTCTGAATGGAGTCGCAGTACGCCAGGCTGAAAAGATCCACACTAAAAGATTTATTGGAGAGTCGTGGTAGGAGTGCCAGTAACAGACCACGGAGGGAGCTGATAGCTGACCTGCTGGAGCTGGACGAAATGGATGGATCCATGGAAGGAACTGAGCCCCTTTCACCGGTCAGCGAGGAAGATGTAATTACTGGGATTGTACAGCGGAGATTATCCTTGTATCCAGAAACGTCCGTGGAACTAATCAACCAGCTGTTCCGGGAAGCAAGGGAAGAGATACAAACTAAGAGGGGACAAGAACTGGAACTGGTAAGAGCGAGACAGCCCATTACACATGCAGTTCCTACCCCCCCCACCCGCGGCTACAGGAAAGAAAATACCGTTCACTGCATTTAAAGCTTTTGTAGAAAGTGAGGAGGAAATTGATTGATATTTGGCGGATTTTGAGAGGCAGTGCTCACTACACCAGGTACCACCAGACCAATGGGTCACTATTTTGTCGGGGAAATTGTCGGGCAAAGCCAATGAAGCCTTTCGGGCTCTCGCCCCAGAGGATATTTTACAATATCAGCAAGTTAAAAAGGCGCTGCTAACCCGATATGCCGTAACGCCAGAAGCCTACCGCCGGCACTTCCGGGAGTCCAAGAAGAAGGCTGTGGACTCCCACATGGAATGGGCCAACCAGTTACAAAGGGTGGCATCCCTTTGGGTCCAAGGGTGCAAGGCCAACACCGGGGAGGAAGTATTGCAGCTGTTCCTAATGGAACATTTTCTCCAAGACCTGGCCGCGGACATACAAGACTGGGTACGAGATCGCCGTCCCGCTAACTTAAACGAGGCGGCTCGGCTAGCAGATGAGTACGCGGAGACAAGGAAAGTAAGCCAGGGTACTACGCGGTTGGCTCAGAAGGTAGAACCGCGTACTCCAACCGTCACCCCACGCCCAGAGTTTCGGGCTCCAGTCCCACCACGTCCTCAGGGGCCTAGCAACTACCCCCGGGATTCGCCTAGGGTGACGTGCCATCACTGCAGCGACACGGGACATATTGCTCGTTATTGCCCTTTGAGAGCTACAGATAACAACTGGAGACGCACAACACCCAACACAGAGGTCACTCCATCACGTCCCTCTGCGGCCCACTGCCTGGAGACCGAGGGGGGCCCTGAGGAATGTCTGGGAATTTGGTATGAGGCAGACCCAATACAAGCGGCCTCTCCGGATAACCGTCAGCATCACCGTCAGGAGGTACGGGTGAAAGGACAAGTAGCACAAGGCCTAAGAGATTCCGGGACTACTATCACTCCGATTCAAAAACATCTGGTAAAGCCAGAGAACGTGTCCACTCCCACAGTTGCCGTCCGGGTCGCAGGGGGTGCTGTATTTCGCGTACCCACCGCCCGGGTGCACTTAGACTGGGGAGCCGGGTCAGGAAAGACCACAGTTGGTATCATGGACAACCTACCTGCCGAGGTGGTGCTGGGCAACAACATTGGCCCTCTGACTTCGGCTTATTTACCTACACCTGCTGCTGCTTGTCCCGTGACCACCCGCGTTGCTGGAATCAACTCGCTTGCTGCTGAGACCCGGGTAAGACTACCTTCCCCGACATGTACTGTAGATCCGGCACAATATCACAGTCTAAAATGGGAATGTGACAAGTTGGCCAGTGAGAAATCAGAGATGCAACGACACTATGTCATGTATTATGAGATGTCCCGTGGCTTGAACATTGAAATGCACAAACAGGCGGAAATTGTCAAGAGATTAAATGGGATTTGCATCCAGGTGGTGCCGTATCTGTCCCAAGAGCATCAGCAACAGGTTTTGGGAGCCATTGAGAGAGCAAAACAAGTGACTGTTCCAGAATTGAATTACATTATTCACCTTCACCATCAGCTACCGACCTGGTAAGCCAATGGGAAGGCCGACGGACTGTCCAGGCAAACTGAACTTTTACCTTAACAGCAGACCGGACATCCCCAAGTTGACCCGAAAAGGATCAATCCGGGTCTGCCGGAGTGTTCCACAAAAGGGGAGTAGTGTAACAGACCTATGAACTATTCTGCCTACAGAGGACTGCATGACTGGTTACTGAGCTCAAAGGGTTAATTGTAGAGGGACTTTTTCACTGCTAAATGCTAATTGACGCTCTGTTGTGTATTACCAGTTAACAGCCTCTTGCCAGGTGTATGCTAACGTGATGATCTGTGAGTGTATATTGTTCTAAAGGTTAATTGAATTCTATTGAGAAAGGAATGTGCCCGGCCAGGTCATGTTAAGTAGATCTCGGTGCCGGAACGTCTAGAGACTGATTGATTCAAGGAGATCATTGTGTTTGAGTTCTGGTAATGAAGAAATGTTTATAATTGGCTCAAAGAAGGTGATTGAAGCTTCCCCACGGTGTGATGTGTGGGTGGGGACAGTTTGATTGTTCATGTGCCTTGAATACTGTATAAAATCTCAGAGTGAACCATTAAAAATCAGTCCTGCTTGACTCTGCAAACGTAGCCCGTCTCGTTTCTTGAAAGGGCGTTCGATGGGATATACCGGCGGTACCTGCATATCGCAGCTTGCCAGGGAAAAGGACTTCTCCAACGGCTGATACCCTCTCACTAGCCCGTGTAGCCGTTACAGGTATGTAAAGCAAAGAGTGAAGTTCCACGCTAAACACTAGGTAGGAGTTTTGCAGTCATGTGTAAACAGAACAATTCCAGACTTAGAAGCAAGGAATTACATACTAGTTTAACGCTTCTGTAACTCGTGGCCAAATGTATCTACTGTCAAGCCTCGTACACACGACCGGCTTTCCCGTTGGGAAAACTGCCATAAGAGATTTTGGCCAGGTAAACCGGCCGTGTGTATGCTCCATCCCAGTTTTCCCGACAGGAAAACAAGAGAACCAGCTCTTATTTTTCCCGGCGGTTTTTAACCCGGCCTTTTTTGCTATGGGAAACACTGCGACAGGGCATACACACTCGGGATTCCCGATCAAAAGCTCAAATTTTCCTGTCGGGAAACCCGGTCATGTGTCCTCGGTTTTCCCGGCGGGAATCCTGTACGTGTGTACAAGGCTTCAGACCCGGTTCACACAGGGGCGATCTGTCAGGCGACGTAGCCACCTGACAAGTCGCGCTCCATTCTGGACAATGGAGTCTTTGTAATAGGAGCGACTCAAGTTGATCTGACTTAGAAAAAGGTTCCTGTACTTCTTTGGGGTCTCTCAGAGCGGCTTGCATTGACTTCTATACAGAAGTAATTTTGCAAGCCGTGCTGAATTGGTGCTGTACGGGGCAGCTTCAGAGTCGGGCGACTTTAAAGCTGCCCCTGTGTGAACCGGCACTTAATGCTAAGCACTCTATACGCAGCTACAACATCACTTCCAAGGTGCGCAGCATTTAGGGACTGATACCGCAGAGCCTGTACCGGTCTTCAACACAGCAACCCCTGTCCCCTCACTCACAGTGATATGTCCAATTGTTGCTACTGGATGCAGGGAAATGCACCACATGCTTGTTCTCTTCCCCGAGGTATGACCACTTTTTTTTTATATGACTTCAATCCGGGCACTGGGACACAGTGCCGTGCTTGTGAGTAGTTTATCTTTTTAATAAATTATTGCTGTTTATGCAAATGGAGAGCACTATGTTTTGTGTTTGCATCACCATATGTATACACACGTGTGAAATTGGAGGCTATTAATTGAGTACTGAGGAATCTGAGTGAAGGACCTTAAGTGAAGACACCTCTCAATTACCCTAGTTAAGGGACTGCGTGTATGACCATCTGTTCATTCAGAGGTCCATACGTGACCGGTTTGTACTTCCGGTGAAGGAGACACTATGGATGCACAGTGATTGTTTCAAGCACCCTGTTCACTGCCTAAGGAGTTTTCTTCTTCTATTGTTCTTCTTATCAACATCCTCTGGCCTCAACATGTTATACTTTTGGACTGGATTATGTTATTTCTCTAGCACTGCACTGCTTTTTACAAGAGGTATGAGCACTGTCACATTTACCCCTTTGTAGGCACTGGCCTACAGGCCACTCAACACGAGTGCCATTCAGAGAATGCTTTACATTTTATAAATGAATGCAGAACTTGTCCTGATTGGACAAGGTGGAAAGACTGGGTGGTGACATCACACACTCAACCTTTTCTAATTAGAGAATAATTTGCTCTAAATGGAGCATGTGCCGAGCATCTGACCTTTTAGCCCTAGAATAGAAGCTACTGGAGAGATCACTGGTGTAGCAATGTGCACTTCAGTGATTTCCAGCTTTCTGGGACATCAGCCAGGTAGGGTATATACATTGTTACATTGGTCCAAGCTGGATCAATGTAACTATGTAAAAAGTGTCATACCTGGAATTCTTCTTTAAAAAAAGGCAGGTTTGCGTGAATCCTCCAGTCATTCTTAACATACTGTAACAAAGAGGTAAATAATTCACTTAAAAGGGGTTGTAAAGGTTTGTGTTTTTTCACCTTAATGCATCCTATGCATTATGGTGGAAAAACACCTGGCAATGACGAGCCCCCCCAGCCCCTCATTGCCTTACCTGAGCCAGTTCACCTGCTCGGCTCGTCCCCTTCTCCAGAGTCTCTGCGTTGATTGGATAGATTGATAGCAGCGCAGCCATTGGCTCCCGCTGCTGTCAATCAAATACAATGATGCGGCCGCCGGGGGGCGGAACCGAGTCATACACTCGGTGTCTATGGACACCGAGTGTATGAGATGGGAGCGCGCCTGCAAGGTAACCCCCTCGAGAGAGAGCTTCCCAGAGGGGGTTAGCTATGCTATTGCGGGGAGGAGCCGAGGGAGCTGCTGTTGGACCCCAGAACAGGAGGATTGGGGCCACTCTGTGCAAAACGAACTGCACAGTGGAGGCAAGTATGACATGTTTGTTGCTTTAAAAAAAAAAAAAAAAAGGAACCTTTAAAACCCATTTAAGGAAATTTGGTAGCCTTTCCAAAAACGGTTTACTGTTAAAGGAATCCTAAATCTGACCCCCTATAAAAAAAAAAGTATTACAGTGGTTCGACACGTTTTACCTACATTAAGGCTTACCTGTAGGTGTTTGCAATATCTCCTAAACCTACACTATTTGCCAAAAAGAATGCGCGCCGTAGACAACAGGTTTTGTGAATGACTAATGTCGGCTTTGACGTCTCCCGCGCACATGTGCGGAGTGTCTTTGCCGCTCCGGCCAATCACAGCAGAGGAGGAGATGAAAAGGGCTTCGATCTAAGGAAAGTAATTTCTTAATGAGCTAGTATGCTAGTCATACTAGCTCATTGTGCCTTTGTCTTGCAGGTTTTTATTTTCTAACTTTTGGGTTTACAACCGCTTTAAGTACTTGCCTGCCATACTGGTTCCCTACTGTCTAAATTACTGACCTGGAGAAAGTATGAAGAACAGAAGCTTTTACTTCAATGAAAGCATGCTTATTTTCTGTTTGTGATTTGGAAAGTATTGCAGTAATGAAAAAGCTCCTTCCACAGCTTGAGCGCTGGTAGAAAGCTCAGAGACCACACACTTTTTACGGATCTGAAAGCAAATCGGGCTAAGATAATTCTAGATGTTAGAGCCAGGAGCTTGGCATGTTTACTTACTATCTGCCTCAACAATGTCAGAAACAGCAACAACATGTGTAATAGCTTATATTTAGAGATCTAGCAGCAAAGCCATCAGAAACGATAGAAAAGGTTTTGTTCACATTGAAGGTCTGTTTGTCACTGAACGCTATGTAGACAAAGCATCAGACCTTTCGTTTTGATTAATCCAGAGTGCAAGATGTACAGAAAATGCCTTATCAGAAATTCATAGTTCCATGAAAGCAAAGTATTTCAATTACTTGTAACAAAAACAAAAAAAACTTGCCTGTAAATTTTATAATATGCATTTAGTAGTATGCACAAGAAAATATGTGAATGTGTTTATAAACCAATTCTACTTTCGAATGGTAGGCATTCAATTTTCAAAGTGAAAAATGAAATACTTCAGTGGTAATGCAAGACATTCATTTTGTAGGTTTTTCAATACACATATTGTTAGCTGTTGTAGATATAGAAAGGAGACAGGTCACTGAGCATAGAAGATGAAATGATGCTATAAGAGCCCATCTCCAGTCAACATTCCTACCCTGCACATTTTTTTTGTACTTACTTTGTGAAACATGACATACTTTCCCAAGTCTGCCTTGGCGTGTTCCCGACCATCCCCGCTTGCTTGTGACCCTGACCTTTGGCGCATTCTCGACTATCCCTGCCTGCTTGTGACCCTCGACCTTTGGCTTGTTCACCGTTTATCCTTGTCGCTCCGACCTTTAGCTTATCCTCCTATAGCCTATTGTGAGCGTGAGCTGGGAGACCCTAGGGGCTACGACCTGGAATCAGCTGCAGCAAAGTCCATCCTCACCACTAGAGGCTCGGGCGAAGACCTGCTGGCTCTTAGACACCGTGCCCTGGGGAATCTCACGTTCTAGCTCCCTGTGGGATCCGTCTTGGCGCCCCAGTGCACCTGCCTTCCTGCACCACCCAGGGTTCCAAACACAGTAGCCAGCTGTAGGGTCCACCATCATAGCGGAGCACTCCTGACCCAACGGTGTGCATCTGTCGCCTGGCCTCAGGTGACCCGACAGCGACACAAATTTGCTACAAATTGTGCATAAAAAAAAAAAATTACATGTGTATAAATTACTGCTTTCAAAATGTAAAGATTTGTTTTTCTTGTACAGCTTTATACTCTTTGCTCTATTACTCATCTTTACACAGCTGTGTGTATGGTTTCATACACAACACATCCAGATCAGTAAAAAAAAAAGTGGCATTATAAACTCCTGTGTGCAAGAGACCCAACTATTTGTAATCCTTATCCTGCTATCATTAGTTAAAAAAAAAAAAAAAAAAAAAAAAAAAAAAAAAATAGAAGGGCATTTTATATTTAACTTTTATTTTTTAACTTTTTTTTTTTTTACATTTCTTCAGAGATTCCTGTTTTCTGGCCTAGGCCAAAATGATGTCACACATCCCACATCAGTGGATTTTATTTCTTACATCTGAAGGGGGGGGGTTGGGGCTTTCTCAGCTAAGCACAACCTCCCACTTGCACGCCTGAGCTAAGGACAGGTGGATTTCAAAAAGAAAATGCTACATAAATCATCTGCCCTTACTCAAGATGGCCACAGCTAGAAATGCTAGGGGGGGGGCGTTTATCAAAAGGATTTCTTAACAAAATAAAGCATGGAGACATGGATGGATGGATGGGTCCGTTTGCTTTGAAAATGAAAAATGAATTACCGCATTTATCGGGGTATTGCGCGATCCGGCGTATAGCGCGCACCCCTAAAGTGGACCCGCATTCCTGTAAAAAAAAAAAACATTTTAGTACTTACAGTTTTGGTGTCTTGTGTCCATCGGCGGCCTCATCGAGTCCGGCGTCCGTCTGCGGCTTCAATGGTGTCCTCCTCGTCGGGTCCAGCGTCCTTCTGCGGTATCCTCCCCGCTTGATCACCACTTCCCGCACTGAATTTGAACCACTGCGCCGGCATATACCGAGCGCAGTACACTCGGGTATAGTCGGGCAGGTCGGCTCCTCTCGCGGTCACGTCCTGTCCTCGGTATATGCCGGCGCAGTAATTCTAACTCGGCGCGGGAAGCGGGTATTGGCGTATATTGCGCACCCACGATTTTGCCATGATTTTCAGGGCAAAAAAGTGCGCGGTATACGCCGATAAATACGGTACATAGCGTTTTCAGTTTGTGGTGTTCAGATACAATTCAGTTCTGCTGTTATAAAGCTACACACAACCAGAGTTATTTTTTATACTGTACATGCTGACCAAAATGTGGGCCCCTATGTAATACAGCCACAGTTACAGTAGCATTTTTATTTTATTTTTTGATGTCAGCATAAAGCAGAAGAGGAAAGACACCATCTAAATGGTTGTTATGAACAATACAATACATTTTTTCCAAAAATTGGGCCTTTTCAGATCACAAACTAGCCCTCTGGTTGTACAAAATTATTAGTATTGTGTCCATACCACCGTGCGGCAACAGCTGCGGCCTTTCTGCAGGAAGCCTGTCGCATCATCGTGGCATCCAGGGCCCGAGAGCCTGGGCAGGAGACCTGGGATTTTTCTGCTCCACTGCAAGTGATGAGAATTTTCTCGAGCCGAGCATCATGGTTGAGAAATTAGCACAGGAGGTGACCAGTGACACAATTTATATGCACAGCAGAAATGAAATGAGGATTGAAAGTCCCAGCAGAGGGAGGCAGAAGCTGTAGGCAGAGTGGACGACTGACTCTTTCCTTCCTCGTGTCTCATACAAGCGATGGGCAGATGTGCGAGAGGAGCAGCGAGGCGCACAAACATTTTCATTACGCATCACTTACACAAATCTGTCCTGCTCCATAGCAAAGCAGCTACTGCCATTAAAGAGAAAGGCGGCACAAAAAACGACCAATAAATTCCAGGGTAAAATATTCAGTTTTTGTTTATGTACTAATGAATTGCGCTTACTAGGCGTAAACTGTACTCAGCGATTTAAATTAGATACAATGTGCATACATTAGCATGTCTGGATATAGGCCACAGATCTGCAGTTTTAACACATAGCACAGAAGGGAACACATCTCACAAAGTCATGCATAGTGATAACTTATGAGGATTATTTAAGGCTTGCTTTCATCAGCCAGCTGCTCTTCAATAATTAAACAGGGATTAATGGCAACAAATGTTGCCGTTCTAAAAGCTGTAAAAATGGCTTGAAAATGATATTTTATACAATATATTATTTACCCTGTCACAGTTCTAAAAGCTGTAAAAATGGCTTTTTAAATTAGATTACATATTAGGCCCCATGCACACAGGATGTTTCTTTAAGGCCGGGTTCACACTATTTTGAATTGAATGTGGTTTTCACCGCATCCAATTCGCATGTCAGGAGATTGTGACTGGAGCCAGTTCACACATCTACGGAGCGGCTCTGGTGCGAATTGCACAGGAGTCCTGTGCGTCTTTTGGTTTGTTTCAGGTCCGAATTCAGCCAATATTTCTGACTGAAATCGGACCTGAAACAGTGAACAGAAACACAGGACCCCTGCTGTAAACCGCTTTGTGCTGCAGTGTGAACCCAGCATGAACAGGGCCATCTTTAATATTGATTAGACCCTGGGCAAACATTTTCCTGGGCACTCTCGAATCCACTTAACAATTTTTCTGACAGTATGGGCTCAACGGGGAGCTGCTTTGGGACCCCACAACAATGAATGGGCCTGGGGCAGCGCCCCCTTTTGCCCTGCATTAAAGATGGCCCAGGAGCCTGAATCTACTAGAAGCCAGCAGCGTTTTTGCTGAAAAAATGCCTAATGCTCATTAAAGTGTCTAAAGCTTTTAGGAGCTTTTGCAGGCGTCAAGCTCTTGGGCGTTAATTCACTTCATTGGCCAGAATAAATAAATGACCGTATTTATCGCGGTATAACGCGCTCCCGCGTATACCGCGCACACCTAAAGTTGCCCGAATCCTGTGGGAAAAAAAGTTTTTTTTGTACTTAGTTTTGGTGTCTTGCGCGGCGGCCTCGTCGGGTCCGGCGTCCGTCTGCGGCTTCGGGTGTCCTCTTCGTCGGGTCCGGCGTCCTTCTGCGGCTTCGGGTGTCCTCTTCGTCGGGTCCGGGGTCCGTCTGCGGCTTCGGATGTCCTCTTCGTCGAGTCTGGCGTCCTCGCGTCCTCCCCGCTCGTTTCCCGCGCCGAGTTTGAATACTGCGCCGACATATACAGAGCGCAGTACACTTGTGTATTGTCAGGCAGGCTCGGCAACTCTCGCGCTGACGTCCTGTACGACCAGGACGTGAGCGCGGAAGGAGCCGAGACTGGCCGACTATACCCGAGTGTACTGCGCTCGGTATATGTCGGCGCAGTATTCAAACTCGGCGCGGGAAAGCGGGTAACGGCGTATATCGCGCACCCACGATTTTGCCCTGATTTTCAGGGCAAAAAAGTGCGCGGTATACGCCGATAAATACGGTATTTATACTGTAAACGCACGGATGTTTTTTGTTCAAGCATCACCCAGGGTGGTCCTCCTGTCTAGGATTCCTGGACCTCCAGTTAACCAAAAAAAAAAAAGAAGGGCTTAGACACTTTTTCGCTGCAGACAGAGCGGTCATTCCCTGATATTGGAAATCAACTTCCGTACCCTCTCTTGGGGAATGGGTTACTAAACTAGATTCCATTAGGGGCCTGGAATGGCTGTTGGCACAGGAAACAGGAAGAGAAGAAAAACATTTTCATACCTGGACCGCTCAGTCCATCTGAGTTCCTGGCTGGGGTTAAATTGAACTCTGTCACCGTGCCCAACCAGACGTGATGGAGCGTCTGTCAACTTTTGTTCCCCAACAACCCTGGTCCTTTCTTCCCTCCCTTTTGGTTGACTCCTTGTGCTTAGTGAGTGTAATATGTACAATATACACGTAGATGTGCTCCTCAAGGCAAAAGCAGAATATAGAACTACCTAAACCTTAACTATAATATTTGATCCTAACTAAATACTTTGGTAAATACTTTTTCTACATTCGTTTGGGCACGTATATTGGCGAGCTTACAATGGGTTTATATTGTACCCTAAATATTGGTAAATGTTTCTTACGCATCTTTAGGTTTACTATAAATGTGGCTACTGAAAACTTAATAAATTAAGATTGTTAAGACAGAATAAATAATTTCATCTGGCCATTGAAATGAATTAATGCCCAAGCACTAGCATGTAGGCGCATTAACAGCTTCTAGCAGGGCTGGACTGGGACAAAAATTTGACCCTGGACTTCATCCAGACTGGCCAACATTGACAGGTCTCTCCCATGGCGGCCGGACAACTCCAGCACCTCCCCGGCCACACAAACCCCCTTTCTAGCCGTTTTACTTTATTAGAGTAGAACGGCTGGTACTGCTACTCTTATAGGCAGTACCAGTGGGGAAGCTAGACATTATTTCTCCCGGGGAAAAGAATCAGTTTGGTGCCCCCCCTTATGGGACAAGATTAGGCAAAAGTGAGAAACTCCCAGGCCGCTGTCACTGAAGCCGGCCCACTAAGCCATCGGCCCACCGGGAAGCTCCCTGAAGTCCCAATGGCCAGTCCATCCCTGGCTTCTAGCAGCTTTTAGCAGCATCAAGTTTTTTTTCCTGAACAGACTCTGCTGCTCCTGGATTCACTGGCAGTGGGGGGGTTTTCCTGCCACTAAAAGCCTATGTATGCACTGACCCATAGGCTAACACAGAGGGGCGCTTAGAGGAAGAAAAAAAAAACACACCACTCCCCTCCCCCCCCCCAGAAGCAGCTGTAAAAACGTCCAGTGTACAAGAGGCCTAGTACTTACCCCTTAACTCGCATCTGTCCCTGATTTGGTGGGACACTCCCTTTTTTGGAGTAAAGTCCCTCTGCTCCTTTCCTATTCATGTGTCCCTCATTTTAATCTGTTGTATTACCTTTTAACAAAAAAAAATGACAATTTCTAAATTGTTGCATTTGTAAATTTAAAAGGCTAGCATAAATTAATAATAGTCGTAAAAAGAACAAAAAAATGTAACACTTGTTGGCTTAACCAATTATGTTTGTGTAATAGTTCTCCATGGCAGAGCGTGTCTCATTTGCCTACTTTTTTGCAAATAGGTATCCCTCTTTCCCATCCCATAAAGTTGGGAGGCATATTTTTTTCTCCACAACACTTCGTCCAAAAATCTGGTTAGCACAATATGCAGATAACCTACACAAGTATTTCCAGCATAGCAGCTTCCGTGGACCCGGAAGGAGAACCGGGTAAAGATGGAAGCGCCTTCAGCGGTGACAGCGTTCAGCTGGAGGGCTTCATTCCACATGATGTGCTAGAATGTGATGCATACTAGCACATTACATTGCCTTGCAGGTTGCAAAAAAAAAAAAAACGGTTTACTACTACACCGATTTAGGATTGGATTCTTTACAAACTAAGCAACCCTCCAAGCTTCAGAAACATAAAAAAAATGTTACATTTATAGATCCAAAGAGTTTGGCTAGTTAAACCCATAAAGTTGCAATGTTTTTATGCTTAGGTTCTTAAAATGTATTATTGAAACCAAGCATGTCACTGCACTTTTATTCTGAAAATAAACTGTGTGACAATAAATACAGCAAAAACAATATCCTTAGTGCTGAATAATTAACTCATCTCCTGGCTGTAATATCTCTTTGTAACACAACTTGAGTTTAGATCAATAACAAATTTGTATTAAACTAAGGCCATCACAGAGGGGCCCTAAAGATTTACATTACACAAATCAGCAATATACAGGAGATGTACTACACAAGTAATGAGCTGTTTAAATTAAAATGTTCCTGGCCAGCAAAAAAATGCAACCAGGGCAATTCAGTAAAGGCCGTTTATTAGTTCTCAGAAACAAACAATTGCATAGGCACTCCAAAGTGCAATATCTAATTTGTTGTAATGAAGCCATTTGCACACTCTACTCTACACACAAAATAACCGATTTTAGGCAGATTTTTGGCAAAGAATAGCTACAAAAAAATAAGTTCAGCTTATCTGGATCAAGATACGCGACCCCGTGTCGTAACGCGTAGGGTTTGGACGGACGTACACCTGGAGTGACGTAAGCTGGCGCTGAGGACGCCGCTCGTTCATTTACACTGCTGCATGTTTTTAGTTTGTTTATGTAAGCACAGGTTTTTCCCAATAAATTATCCCTGAGTCTTACTGTACTTCACCATTGGAGCCTCTTTCTTTTGTTCTCTCTCTCTCCACCCTGGTCTGAGCACCGTTTGGATTGGCCAAGGAGTTTTGCCAGCAGCTCCAAGGGAGGATCAGCTGGGATCATCCATAAGAGGACTGCCAGTGAGGATTCTATTTGATGCCCTATACTATCGGCTTGGAGGTAAGAGTCCTGTGAGCCCAGTGAGGGACACGAGCATTTATCTGTCAATTATATCTGATTGAGTGGATTACCAGCAACATCAGCATTTTCATCTGGCAGCTCATTTACAGATTTTTAGGATTTTTTGCACTTTATTTTCCCATTTGTCAAGTTTGTCATTATTTATCTTTGGGACTTTTTTGCATTTTTTGCACTTTTTTGTGCTTACTTTATCTACTTTTTGCACTTCACAGCTATTGAGCCTGCGAGCTCTCTTATCATTATTAGTATTATTATTTTTTTCATTCACACGGAGTCATCATCCACTTACCACTTGGAGATACATTTTTATTATTCACATTCTTTTTGTTTATGTGCACACTGACCATGTTTGCGTGATACGTTGCGCAGAATCCCATTTATTTTTGATCTCTGTTTTTGTGTGTTGTAAACATGACTAGGTTTTGCTGCACTGTATTGTATTGATTTTGTTTTGGTTATCCCATTGAGGGTCCTTATTAGCGCTAAAGCACTTGTCACTTTATTCACTGGATCAAGAGTAGTTTAGATATTACTGAAGCCACGGAGTGACGTAAAAGAAAGGCAACTATAATTTTCAGAAGGGGAACCACGCTTATTAGTTGAAGTCTAACGCTAAACTGTAACCCAACTTAAAATTATTCTATGGCATTTATTGTTAAGCTTAAATTTAACCAGTGGCGGCTGGTGCTCCAATTTTTTTTGGGGGGCCTCAAACCCCATCAATTGCAGCCACTGTGCCCATCAAGCGCAGCCACTGTGCCCATCAAGCGCAGCCACTGTGCCCATCAAGCGCAGCCACTGTGCCCATCAAGCGCAGCCACTGTGCCCATCAAGCGCAGCCACTGTGCCCATCAAGCGCAGCCACTGTGCCGTCAAATGCAGCTACTGTACCCATCAATTGCCACTACCGTGCCCATCAATTGCCACTACTGTGCCCCTCAATTGCCACTACTGTGCCCCATCAATTGCCGCCACTGTGCCCCATCAATTGCCGCCACTGTGCCCCATCAATTGCCGCTACTGTGCCCCATCAATTGCCACTACTGTACCCATCAATTGCCACTACCGTGCCCATCAATTGCCGCCACTGTGCCCCATCAATTGCCGCCACTGTGCCCCATCAATTGCCGCCACTGTGCCCCATCAATTGCCACTACTGTGCCCCATTAATTGCCACTACTGTGCCCCATTAATTGCCACTACTGTGCCCCATTAATTGCCACTACTGTGTCCCATTAATTGCCACTACTGTGCCCCATTAATTGCCACTACTGTGCCCCATTAATTGCCACTACTGTGCCCCATCAATTGCCACTACTGTGCCCCATCAATTGCCACTACTGTGCCCCATCAATTGCCACTACTGTGCCCCATCAATTGCTACTCCAGTGTGCATCCCCCACCCGGCACTCATCCGCCTCAGGTCACGGCACTGTCCTCCAAGCTTCGAGTCCTCGATGTCTTCTCCCGTCCTCTTCCTGTCCTCTGCTATGACTGGACGCCTGATAGGACTTCAACCAATCAGGTGACAGGTAACCAGACCCGAGCACCTGATTGACCGAGAGGCAGGTCAGTGTTAGGAAAGCGATTTATTTGTTTCCCTAACACAACACTAAGTAAACAGCGAATGCACAGCATTGCGCCCCCCTGTTTACCATTTTGGAAGTCTATGGAAGTCTTAGGCTCTAATCAGGGTGCATATAAGGCCCCCGTACACACCATAGAATCCATCCGCAGATAAATCCCAGCAAATGGGTTTCAGCGGATAGATCCTATGGTGTGTACACGCCAGCGGATCTGTTTCCGCGGATAAATCTCCCCTGGGATGGATTCCAGCAGATCGGATATTCGCTGACATGCACAACATATCCATCTGCTGGAATCCATCCCAACAGATGGATCCGCTGGTCTGTACAGACTCACCGAATCCATCCGTCCGAAGGGATCCCCCGCATGCGTCGTAATGATTTGACGCATGCGTGGAATTCCTTATATGACAGCGTCGCGCACGTCGCGGCGTCATAATCGCGGCGACGGCGCGACACGTCGTCGCCAGAGGATTTCGGTGCGGATTTCAATGCGATGGTGTGTACACACCATCGCATGAAAATCCGCCGAAATCCACGAGAGGATTTATCCGCGGAAACGGTCCTCTGGACCGTATTCGCGGATAAATTCTATCGTGTGTATGGGGCCATAGAGTCCACTGCTCTAATCAGGTGCTTCCAAAAACACCCCCAGCCGCTGTAATTCAAATGCCCTGTGCCTGACAAGGGGCCGGACACCTGAATAGGGGACGGCAGCGGCGACCATAGATAGATTCATGCAATGCATGAATCTATGGTGATAAAGGGGTGACAGGAGAGAGGGGGCGGTGCTCCTGTGCTCTTTATGGACGCACTGCCACTGAAATTAACCCTTTACCAGAACCCCTACATTTAACCCATCAGGTAGCAGGAAAAAATATTCTCTAACCTCTTAAAGGAGTTGTAAAGTCAGAAGATTTTTTTATCTTCATGCATTCTAGATAAAAAAGCTTTTGTGTCCAGTAGCCCCCCTCATACTTACCTGAGCACCATTTTCTTCTGTTGCTGTCAAAGTCAGTGAGCCAATTAGAGGAGAGAGGGGGAGGGGTCATGCCACGGCTCTGTGTCTGAATGGACAAGCTGTGGCTTGGCTCAGGTGCCCCCATAGCAAGCTGCTTGGTGTGGGGGCACTCAGCAGGAGGGAGAGGTCAGGAGTTCCAGTGGGGACCCTAGAAGAGGAGGATTAGGGCTGCTCTGTGCAAAACCACTGCTCAGAGCAGGAAAGTATAACGGTTTATTATTTTTAAATAAAAAAACAAAAGACTTTAGAATCACTTTAAACCTAAAAAGTGAAAACTAACCCTTAGCACTTGCTTAAAGTGGCACCAAATATTATTTTTATTCTCAAAAAACAATCCATATACATCCAATACCTAATGGCCCTGTAATCTATTTTTCATGAATACATATTTTTCCTTACTTGAAAGCACTCAAATTTTTCCCTTAATCCTGTTTCTTTGGAACAAGCACTGCACGTTAGTGGCAATCACGTGTACTGCTCTATGCACACTACAAATCCCATAGCCCAAAGCATATAGTCCCTAATCAATGTCTGGAGCAGGGATAGGCACGGACCAAGGCTGCGGCGGACATCTTCCAAAGTACAGACCTTAGTGAAGGAGACCAAGGTACATTTCAAATTAAAACCATCAAAAAAACAATCTGTCTACTCTGTGGTCTAGTTCTACAAGTACAAATACGTTTGTCAGGTGTTCGGGGGGGGGGGGGGGGAGTGTGACAGGTTGGGAGCAGTGTCAGGTGGGGGAGCAGTGTGTCAGTGACGTCATTGCGGCTTCCGGTCACTCACAGCGCCGGAAGAAACGCAGAGGAACATGTTGGTATCTCCCTCAGCGGTGACTGGATGCCGCTGCAGGGCTTTGTTCCAAGGTATTTCATAATGTGCTCGTAGGCAATGCATGCTAGCACATTATGCTATTGTCTTGCAGGTTTTTATTTAAAAAGAAAATTTCCCCAGAATTTACTACCGCTTAAACTACTTAAAGTGGAGGTTCACCCTCAAAAAAATTTCTGACATCACACGGAGTCGAGCCATACTACCGACAGAATGCCGTGGTTTTTTTTTTCTCAGCACATACCTCGTTATGTGCGGTTTTCACCTCACGGCAATCCCGCAGGAGTGGGCGTTCCCAAGCACTGCCTGTGATTGACAGGCTTCCGAACGGTGCATACTGCGTGTCACAGGTAGCCGAAAAAACCCGAACGTCGGTGCGGCGCTATACGGCGCCTGCGCACCGACGTTCGGGTTCTGTCGGCAACCTGTGACGCGCAGTATGCGCCGTCAATCACAGACAGTGCTTGGGAACGCCCACTCCCGCGGGATTGCCGTGAGGTGAAAATCGTAATAACGAGGTATGTGCTGAAAAAAAAAAAAAACACCGGCATTCTGTCGGTAGGATGGCTCGACTCTGTGTGATGTCAAAAATTGTGGAAAAACAGAAGGGAAGATGCAGTGCAAACATTCCACATGTCCCGATGATCTTCCCTGGTCTGACGAGCAATGCTGCACCATGAATAAAGCCTGAACCCATCCATCCACCCCTGATCACATCCATCCCAGTGATCCATCCTGCTATTGTCTCACTACAAGGCTGCTGTCAGTGCCGGCCCAAGACATTGTGCTGCCTGGTACCAAGAATGAAATGCTGCCCCCCCAAAAAAAATTACGCCCACCAAAATGCCCCCACATCCATTATTTTATATCATGATAACTAAAGTGGACCTATCATGGCTCTATACATGTATATAGGAGTATAAAAATGACCTGTTCTGGCTCTATTCATGCAATTAACCCCACAGTGGAGCGGAGAGCGGAACGGGAGGAGCGGTCGGGCGGCAATTAGCCCCACAGTGGAGTGGAGAGTGGAGCTGGCGGAATGGGATGGCGTGCAGGCAGGAAATTTGCTCCCCCCCTGAAAGTGCTGCCTGGTACAATGGTACCATCGGGTCCCATGGTAGGGCCGGCCCTGGCTGCTGTCCTTTTCATCCCTTTTTGACTTTCTTCACGTGAATCCAGACCCTTTTCTTTATATATTTTTTCCATCTCCTCCTAACATTACATGTGTATGAACAATTGAGTGCAGAAAGACTTGTTTTTCTTCTGAGACACGCATCCTTAGGGAAGTAAATCATCCTTCTACTGTAGGCTGGAGAACACATTACCAAGTCCCAACTCACTGGGTTTGGTAAAAAAAATATTGTAAGGTGACAACAGGTGGGCATGACATACCTATATAAACAACATTTCTTCTGGAAGAGTCAAGTTGCTACCATGTTATGTGACCAAATTACCTTTCAAATAACACTGTGGTGTCTATAAAAAGCATTAAAGAAGCAGTAGATACTGAAAAGAAGTTTAGCCCCTTTGTTCTAAACAGGGGCTACTACTCAAATCTACTGCTGCTCGGTGATAAGTAAGGAAAGGGATGGTCGGCACTCAGGGTGACATCCAAAATATTATTCCTTTAACCGAAACGCGTAGGTTAACAGCTCTATACATTAAGAAAGGGATACTATTTTGGACGTCATCCTGAGTGCCGATTATCCCTTTCCTTATTCTGGTACGTTGGAGGTGTCAGCAGCCTTAAGGTCTGATCACCAGGCAAAGCTTTTATGTGGGAAGGTTGCAGTGCCTATACACCTGTTTTCCTTAGTGGTAAGTAACCTGGTTGAGTTGTAGTCTGTCTGATCATTTTGGTTTCCACTAAATCCTGTGTAGCTGTAGTTCCTCCCTAGGTGTCATTTGTACCTCTGGTATTAGTATAATAAGCTACAGTAAAACTGGCTATGAATATTTATACTTCAGTAGGAGTTTCATGGCCACTGGTGCATTCTGGGGGGGGGGGGGATATAAATATTTGAAGAGGCACGTCCCTGCCTGGTGTGGGTGCGCATGGAGCAGTTATGACTACTAGGCCTGGAGCCTGAGGCCTAACCAAGTGTTTAAGGCTCTGGGATTGGAGTCTGCTACAAGGACACAGAAGGACTGATGAGAACCTGAGATTAAGTACTAAAGGTTACTCTGCCATAGGGGAAAGCTGTGGAGAGCCTGTTAATGTATCCAGGTGGACTCATCCAGTTGATCTCTGCATTTACTATAAGTCATGGTTGCTGTTGGAGACAGCTGTTGCTAAGAAGGTACAGAAGGCTGGATACAGCTTAAAGGCTCTTTTTACGTACAGTTGTTAATTGTTTTTGGAGAATAATGCCAATTTCCTGTCTGCTCTTTCTGGGTGTCTTGAGTCCTCACACCTCTCTCCCTAAAACTAGTTTGAGTGAGCAATAAGTACTCTCTTACTCTGCCTTCAAAGTGACTGGTGCCCATCTTTCTAAATCCGTTCACATCCCACCATGTCCAACACTCTAAATCCTGAGGTGAAATGTCAGCCTATCCTGTCTCTGGGGGTCAGTGGGTTGCTACAGAAGTCATCTGAAATTTAAAAGCTTGGGCTTACACCTCCCCACGCCATAACTATGATGGGAGTGCGGTGCATGGACCACAGAGGCTGGTTGAAAGCATCAGGTTTGGGGGTCTTTCTACAAGACATGTGATAAAAAAAAAACCACCTGTAATTATCTGTTTTAACATCTCTGCATGTTTTATACTATTAAATGTCTATTTTGTCGTTTTCATTTCCATGGTAATTATCATACATCTATGTAAAAGGCACAAAATACTTAGACTGTACAGCATCACAGTGTATTCCTACACGTAAACTAATAGTATACTACAAAGCATAACACTATTCATTGTGAGAATCTGTGCGGTTGACATTCATAAATAACATTTACATACACACCTCACAGCTATGAAATGTTTCATAAGTTTCTAGATATTTTCTACTAGATTAATTCTGAGAGAGACGGGCAGAGGTTGTTTTTTTTTTTTCCGAGGAGAATGATATTTATGTAGAACTCTTGCAGACACAAGCTTTTGCTCTCATTACACTAGTTACATATTTAATCTGTATTACGGATATCAAAGCAAGGAATATTTCCTGTAACCCTGGGGATAAACAAGCCATTGAATAGAACCATTTGTAATAATGCCTTTTCCAAGTAAGTGCAAAGCTTGCTAGAAAATGAAAGGCCACCCAACTGGTCCGGCAGTGTAACGTGCATTGTAACTGGAATTGGAATAATGCTTGCCTATACACCCAAGGTCCTGCTCAGTCCTGTTTGCATTTCATCTTTACAGGCTTTTGAAGTCAAACATTTAATCAACTGACATCAATAGAAAATATCACAATGTACAGTAGGGAGATGCAAGCTCATGGAATAGTTTGTATAGCACAGTTTGTATAGCACTCCAGTAGATGTAGGCTGTGAATACAATGGATCCACGCTGTCCTAACATAGGGACAAATAAAGCCCACAGTATCACACGCAAGAAAAGCAGTGCCACGTATACAGTTTGTCTTTATTTACCAGCCTAAACTATTGAAAAGTTAGTTAGGAATGCAAAACAAGGCAACAAATAGTGCTAGTATTGCACTGGTGTGGTAAACACCACTACAATGTGCATCTTAGCAATGGTGCCTAACAAACTGATTAAACAGAGCTATGGATGCCTAGAAAACCCTTCCAGCTCCTAGGTGTGCACAGCCAAGTTCTAGCTGATATTAAATATGTCCTGGAAAGGGGGTACTTTTTAATTTTTAGAATACCACCGATCTGTGGGCAGATCAGAAGACGGGTCCCCTTGACTGGTGGACATTGCTCCCACAAAGCATAATAGAGTCTTGTGGTCCTGAAGGGCTGAGGGCAACAGTGAACTAGATCTTGATCCTGACAACACTCCTAATGGTCTCGTAACGTTTAGACAAGTGCATTCGTTTTTGTCCGAATTTCTGGGATTTTCACGCTTGTTTTAACAAATGATAACGAATGCGCAGAATCTGAAATCTGAAAGATCCGACATAAAAAATGCTTTATTATCGTTTTGTTGTGACAACAGTTCGATATAGATAGAAGATTCGACATGACGGTGACAATAGCGATCTGTGTCCATCAAACCTGCTGTTAAATGTGCCTAACCTAACTCTATTAGTCCAAGATTATTCGACATAGAGAGAAAAGATTCAACATTATAGAGACATGAAGATCTGACGAAGCAGCTATAAAACATATGATCGCGGCGAGCGGACATTTAAGGTCAAATGCTCCGCCCATAGGCTATAGAAGAATTCTAATGTTGGTTGACTAGTAATAATAAATAATAAATATAATTATTACTAGTCATACAACATTAGAATTCTACTATAGCTTGTGGGTGGAGCATTCGACCGTAAATGTGCGATTGTAGCTGCTTCGTCTAATATTCTTAGAACAGTCGACAGACACCATAAACAAAAAATATTTCAACCCTGAGTGATTGAAAACAAGAGGGACTATATAACCACACTGACTATTCTAGTTATCAAAAATATAAATATTTTATTATATAGAATGATCAAAAAACATGGTAGGTGAACAGATATTAATAGGAAGCTAAAAAAAAACAGTAAAGTGGAACCTGAACCAAGAGCAGGTTCCAGGTCTACACAATAACATACACATCAAGGACAAATAAAATGACAAAAAACACTTAGGCCTTGTACACACGGCCGAACATGTCCGATGAAAACGGTCCGCGGACCGTTTTCTGTATGGCACTTGAGTATGGGTGCTTCCATTGCTGATAGCTTTTAAAGCGGTGGTTCACCCTTATTGACAACTTTCCATCATTAAATTAGGCATACTAGCGCGAGCTACAGTAAGCCTGTATTTATTTTTTAAAGAGCCATACTTGGGGTATTCATCATTCCTTTTGATTCAACACATAATAGACGTTTTTTTTTTATTTTTTATAAAAAGTTGACCAGGCTAGTACATAAAGTGACTGTCTCAAGCTTTCGGGGGTTAAAGCGGGCATATTTACGTGTTCATCTTGTGATCTCTAAAGAGATGCATCCAGCGCCTAATTGATTTCACCTCAACACACTAGACTTAGTTCTGGTCGTTTCGTTATGATATTGAATTAATAATGTGGTTTAGAAATCATTAGGTTTATGCAGCGTCTCCAATGTACAGACGTCAGAAGGAAATAGGTCATTCCTCAGTATGTTCTGCCATTCGCGTGGAAGAAAAAAAAAGATAAAAAGTTACACCTGGATAAGGGCCATATCTGCTGGATGGTTATGGAGGAATAAAATGTGTTATAATTACTTACATTATCCAGCATCTGGATGGGATAACAAGCTTTCCAGGCTGCAGCTTTTCACACCATTGTGCACTGGTGAATGTAGGATATGAATAAAAGCCAACTGTTCCTCTATAGATCTCGGAAACCTTAATGGAATGTGACTAACCCAAATGTAAATATTCACAGTGTATTTTATGGAATGTGAGACATATAACATTTAAAAAAAAATATCTATTCTTATGGAAATATTAAGGCTAAACATTGCAATACACTACCCTCTCTATTCTCGTGTAAACATTCTGCAGAAGAAAAAAAGAAGCTCTCATCAGTGTTCTGTAGTTCACAAGTGTTTGACTGTATCCTCCCGATAACTGAACAAGCAAGAAAAGTTAAAATTATAGCAGGGGAAAACTATTGAAGAAACAGCTAAATAAGCTACTTACAATTGCATAGAACCAGACTTTAAAGGGAATAGAATAAATTAACAACTTATTTTAGCTTCACAACCAGTCTAGTAATGACAGTGACTTATGAAAGTATAGAAACCACTGCTGGACAAAGGAGTAGTTGAGCAGCATTCTGTAATTATTGGAATTTTGCATTATATAATGATATAAAATGCCACAATAATCAACTTAAGACACCAGCCCCCTTTGCCCCAAGTTAACATTTCTTCTCCATAAATATATACCTGCAGGTGCCAAGCATCAAACCGTACCTCCTCCCCCCCCCCCCCCCACAAGTAATACATAATTAATTATATAACTGAAAAAAAATCACTCATACAAAATGTTTTGTGTTTAGCGTGCTGCTGGCACTACAAGTTCCTCTATCATTGATCTAGAAGTCTAGATGGAAGCCGCAGGCATTGTAAGATAAAATTAACTGTCCTGAGTTTCTAACAGAGCTGACAATGGGATTTGAGTTGAGTTAATGCGCAAGTATTGTATCGGTGCTACCATGTTTTTCCTCAGTGTGGATTCTTATAACTTGTCTGAACAAAGCTATGTGCTGGTTGCTTTTTGCCCAAAAACACCATTACTGAATGTAACGGGTAAAACCGGAAAGGAATTTTTGGAAGTAGAAATCACCATTTATTTTCCCTGTCTGCGCTTTTCTTTTTATCAGCTACACTCCTAGAATTATAAAGTTTTGTCGTAAACATGAGATAACTGTTGTCCAACTGGTCATATTGAGCTAGAGTGGATAATGTCACGGCCATCTTAGTACACCCCACACTCAGCCACATTAAGCTTACAATCTGAAGTCGCTAAGCGAACATCTATTTACACCCACGAAATCTTGCATTTCACACTTATTTTTACCACTAAACTGAGCTTAGATCGTGAAATACAGCATTAAGAGGTCTGTGACACTGTTCTGATGTTAAATTGCGAAAGCAGCGGCAAGCCTGCTGATCTCACACGTTTGATAATCTGACAGAAGACCGTTGCTTTTAAAATTCAACATCAAAACAGTGTCACAAGATTTCGGTGGGTGTAAAAAGATGTCCGCTTGGTGACTTCAGACTGTAGGCTTAGTGCGACAGAGTCCGGGGTGTACCAAGATGGCCACAACGTAATGTGACTTCAGTTACAAGTTTTAAGGGGTCGCCTAATATGACGGAACATGGGCCCATACACACGATCTCATATTCCGACAACAATTCCGACGTGTTGTGTCAGATAATCCAACCATCTTTTTGCTCCAGATTCCACCCCCCCCCATGTGAAATAAGGGTCTGGTATGGATTTTTTTGGGGGAACCCCATGTCATTTTTTTTTTAAATTATGCGGGGTCTCCCTTAATATCCATACCAGACCTGAAGGGCCTGATATGGAATTTGGGGGGACCCCCCACACATTTTTTTTTTTCATTTTGGTTCCCTGCACAAAATGTCATTACTGAAAGAAAAAAAAAAGTCATTTAAAACTACTTGCCCTATTAAGGAATTTTCGTGTCCCGGCAATACAGATAAAAGTCATTGAAAAAAATGGCAGGGGTTCCCCTTAATATCCATACCAGACCCAAAGGGCCTGGTAATGGACTGGGGGGGGACCCCTGTCATTTTTTTCAATTATATTTCTCGGTATTGCCGGGACCGACAATTCATGAAAAGCCGCTAGTAGTTTTAAATGACACTTTGTGCAGGGACAATTCTAAGCACGAGAAACATGCGCTACTTTACATGCATACTATAGACACCCCCCCCAGGTACGAAATTTAAAGGAATATTTCACTTTTATTGTTTCACTTTAAGCATTATTAAAATCATTGCTCCTGAAAAAACGGCTGATTTAAAAAAAAAATTGCATTGATACATGTCCCCTGGGGTAGGACCCAGGTCCCCAAACACTTTTTAGGACAATAACTTGCATATTAACCTTTAAAATTAGCACTTTTGATTTTTCATGTTCGCGTCCCATAGACTTTAACGGTGTCCGCATGTTCGAACAAATGTTTTGCCCGTTTGCATGTTTTGGTGCGAACCGAACTGGGGGGTGCTCGGCTCATCCCTATTGGTAAGCTGCAATATATAACAGTTTTGGTTTTGAGTTTAATATCGCTTTAACCTACTACATAATACATTTATGGTTATCCAGATACCTGTTCACTCTTGCTTTCCAACAGATATTAGATCTACTAATCACAAGCACATTTTCTAGCTGGTGGTCTAAAATCTCTCACAAACAAGTATTTTATAGTTTTGGAACAGGTTATGAGATAAAGTTTGGTAGAATTTGTTGATACTATAATATACAAAGCGTAATATTAACCCATCTGACTGATAAATATTTAAGTTTTTCATTTAGACTATATGCATGGTATCTGTTAACACATGAAGGCATTCTGCCAATCACCGAGACCTGCAGTTATCTCTCTGTAGTAAGGAAAGCAGGCTTCTCTGTGGAATTACATTTTGTTTAAAGGAGTTATCTCATGTTTTCAGGTTGTGAAGATGCCGAATCTCTTCCTAAGGTTTCCAGGGAGATGAGCTATTCAAAACTCATTAGTCTATTAGCATTTTAATGAATAGAAACCAAAGACATTTTGCTACAATCGTTGCTGTGTATATATGATTTTTCAGCAACAAAGCCTCATTGAAGGTAATAAAAAGGTGTCTACACACAGATGATGATGATCCCTGACCGATCCGGACTGTACTTCCCCACCTCTTCATACATCCTGCAGTTGACCCCTCTTAGAGGGAGGAATTGATCAGATTTTCTTGGCCAATCATCACTTTTTTTTCTGAGATAATCCAGTGTACTGTCAGTAGTCAGAACATGCCTGCACATTCAACTGTCACTGGATGTCCATTGATAATTTAACCCTTTCACTGCCAGAGCCATTTTTTCGAGGGTTTTTTGCACCAAAATAAATTCTAAAAAAATAATTTTAGCCCTGAAGGTTACAGAACATTATATATATTGTCACATTATATATATATATATATATATATATACACACACAGTACAGACCAAAAGTTTGGACACACCTTCTCATTCGAAGAGTTTTCTTTATTTTCATGCCTATGAAAATTGTAGATTCACACTGAAGGCATCAAAACTATGAATGAACAAATGTGTAATTATACATAACAAAAAAGTGTGAAACAACTGAAAATATATTTAATATTCTAGGTTCTTCAAAGTAGCCACCTTTTGCTTTGATTACTGCTTGGCACACTCTTGGCATTCTCTTGATGAGCTTCAAGAGGAAGTCACCTGGAGCAGCACCCCATCACTCTCCTTCTTGGTCAAATAGCCCTTACACAGCCTGGAGGTGTGTTTGGGGTCATTGTCCTGTTGAAAAATAAATGATGGTCCAACTAAACGCAAACCGGGTTGGAATAGCATGCCGCTGCAAGATGCTGTGGTAGCCATGCTGGTTCAGTATGCCTTCAATTTTGATTAAATCCCCAACAGTGTCACCAGCAAAGCACCCCCACACCATCACACCTCCTCCTCCATGCTTCACGGTGGGAACCAGGCATGTAGAGTCCATCCGTTCACCTTTTCTGCGTCGCACAAAGACACGGGGGTTGGAACCAAAGATCTCAAGTTTGGACTCATCAGACCAAAGCACAGATTTCCACTGGTCTAATGTCCATTCCTTGTGTTCTTTAGCCCAAAAGAGTCTCTTCTGCTTGTTGCCTTTCTTTAGCAGTGGTTTCCTAGCAGATATTCTACCATGAAGGCCTGATTCACACAGTCTCCCTCTTAACAGTTCTAGAGATGTGTCTGCTGCAAAAGGTGGCTACTTTGAAGAACCTAGAATAGGAAATATATTTTCAGTTGTTTCACACTTTTTTGTTATGTATAATTCCACATGTGTTACTTCATAGTTTTGATGTCTTCAGTGTGAATCTACAATTTTCATAGTCAAATAAAAGAAAACTCTTTGAGAAGGTGTGTCCAAACGTTTGGTCTGTACTGTATGTATATATATATATATATATATATATATATATATATACACACACACATACACATACATATACACACACACACACACACACACACACATATATATATATATATATATATATATATATATACACATACATACACATATATACATACACATATATACATACACACACACACACACACACACACACACACACTCACATAAACACATATACATACACATGAACCGGCGCACAGCTGCCGCCCTACAGCAGTAAAACTGCTATAGGACGGTCAGCAAGTGGTTTATGAAAATGTCCCCGTCTGGGAGATTTCACCTCACTTTCTGATAAATTGAGTTGCAGACCGAAAGGAAAGTAAGGAGGAATCTCCACACTTTTTATCCATTTGATGGATGTCATTCAGAAAGGCATGTCCCCTAAAAGTGATAGCAATTAAAAAAAAAAAAAAAAAAACATTTTCTATTTGAGTAGCAGGATTTATTGTTGTCCATGCCCCCAGTATCTAGAAGTGAAGGGAGTCAGACAGAACAAGAAATGAGAGAAAATCTCTTTAACAGGGACACAGAAAGCATTTAAATGATATCCCTCATTTCTTTTCAAAACAGCCAAAAATACATTTTGGCTACGGTTGGTCTTCAAATGAAGAATACCCTTTAGTTTTCCAATGGATAACGGAAGTGATGACACAAACACCTTCTCCTTTAAGAAAGCAGCTCTGTGCTTCATTCTTCTCCAATGCCTCAATGAAACATCTGCTTTAAACTACAGTAGTTGATTTGATCCACCGAAAAAGGCTTATAGAAAATATGAGTCTCCTTGGCAAATCATATAGACTGGAACTAGTATATCCTGACAGCTCTTGCTTTGTACCTTTCTCGCTATCAAACCAGTTCATTGCAAGACAAAAAGCCAAAAGGCCACCAACAATATGATTCTCTAGAAGCATTTTCCTGTTGCTAGACTAAAAGCAGCCGCCTCCTCAATGCAATGGAAAAAATAGACTGGTGGGTGGTAAGGAATTGTAAGAAAGGATGACTAGTTAAAAATAGCTTTATACACCACATACGCAATCCACATATAAGAAAACCAAGAGTATCACAAAGATAAGTCTAATAAAGTCAGATAATATTGCAGGATAGCATACGATTTAGAACCCTAAAAACGTCAGCAAAGAATACTGTACATACGCTACTGAATTCATACGATTAGGATCTTCCCAACTTCTACTCCAAAGATGTATCACGATGACTCGAAGGAACCAAACAACAGCGGGCCTTATACCGCAAAGTAACCTTTCTAGATAGACGCAAGCAAAACACCCAGGCAGTGAAGGACCAGAAAAAGACCCCCCCCCCCCCGGAAGTAAACAGAGAGGAGAAGGACCTAGAACTGGATGATGCATAACTGTGGATTAAGGTAAGTAAAAAAGGGGTATTTAAAGAGGTTTATTTATTTTTTAACCCAAGGATTAAATAGAGGGGATAGGGAAGCAGTTACCTAATGTTGGGCTTTAAACTTCAGCACTGGTCCCTGGCTTGTGGGTCTACTTGAGAGAAATGTGGGAGAAATATGACTAATATCACCACTGGGAAACTCTTTAATCTAGTTAAATTTTTGAATGGATCTGATTAAAATGTAGGAGATCATTCTCTACGCACAATTTACGCTTAAAGGGGTTGAAAACCCTCCTATTTTTTCACCTTAATGCATCCTATGCATTAAAGCAGTGGCCATCAGCCCAGTCCTCAGGGCCCACCAAGGCTGGATTTAAACCTATGCAGTTTTAGTGCTTTTTTCAGATTTTCACTACAGTCCATTTAAGATGGTTTCCTATGGAACACGTTCTGTAGTGCAAAATGCGAAAAGCACTAAAACTGCATAGGTGTGAATACAGGCTAAGGGCTCTTTCACACGGAGCAGATCCGTAATCGATCCGCTCCGTTAGCCCGTTTGGCTCAGTGGGGATTCCTCCGTAATCCCCGCTGAGCTGTCGGCGGACAGGGCGGTCCCCGCACACAGTGCAGAGACCGCCCTGTCTCTCCTCCGCTCTCCCCTATGGGGAATCGGATGAATACGGACCGCGTGTCCGTATTCATCCGATCCGTTCCGCCGGACAAAAGAAAAATAGGGTTTTCTTCTGTCCGCAAAAGCGGATCTTTGCGGACGCGGATGGTTGCGGACGTTAGTGGATGCATCATCCGCTAACGTCTGCAATCCCATAGGGAACCATTACAAGTCCGTAAACGGACTTGTAATAAACGGACCGTTTGTCCGTACGTGTGAAAGGGCCCTAACAGGCCAGGTTTGCAAGATAACAAATACATCACAGGTGAAATCATTTGCCACTCTGTGCTTGCAGTATTCTCTTCTGGATCTCCCCAAGGTAATACATAAAACCTGGCCGGGTTACTGGTCACTGAGGACAGGGTGGATGACCACTGCATTAAGGTGAAAAACTTCTGGCAGTCACCGGCCCCACAGCCCCCCCGTTTTACTCACCTGAGCCCTGGAATGTCCCACGCCGAGGACGTGCCTGGGGTTCTCGGCTCTTCATTGGATAGACTGATATCGGCTCAGCGATTGGCTACCGATGCTGTAAATCAAATCCAATGATGCAGGCGCCGGGGGGGGCGGGGCTGAGTCCTGCATTCGGCGGCTATAGACACCAAATGCTGGACTCGGGAGCACGCCCGCAAGCTAACCCCCACGAATAGCGCTTCTCCTAGGGCGTTATCTAATGCAGGGAGGATCTGCGAGAGCCGGCAAGGAACCCCAGAAGAGGACGATCGGGGCCACACTGTGCAAAACGAACTGCACGGTGGAGGCAAGTTTGACATGTTTGTTATTTAAAAATAAACAAACAAATCGAACCTTTAGTATCACTTTAATAATTTTTGATCCATTATTTTTCACATGAGTACACACTGTAGGGGTATCAAAGGGAGGAGGTGATACAAACTACAGGCAACAAGTTTGCTCCTCTTTCAGATAAAATTTACATGTATGCTGTAAGGCAGAATATTTCCACTGGTCAAACTGAATGAGCAATAAACCTCTCTCAGGTAATAGAAGTATGAATAACATTTTCATTGAAGAAAGAAACATTGAACAAACAAGACGAGACATCTCATAAGAATGGGTAGTTGGGAGAGACTGTGAAGGCCTATAGCTCATCTTATATGTTTAACTAAAGCACAATATTGTATTATTGCCACTGCTATTTATGTGCATTTAATTTTTCATTCCGGATATTCACCTCATTGCCAAGATGAAAAGCAGACGGTCCCAGCTCATATTTTATTCATGTCTCCGAGGCAGAGGCGGCAGCGTATCAGTGCCGAGGGTTTATGTAATACCAGGCGCATTTGTAAAGCAAAATCATTTTACAATTCTACTGTTTCATTTGAATATTGAACACTTCACACAACTGCCAGCTTTCAAATATAGACAATAATTGTGGTCAGAGGCTGAGTTACATGAGAGCCGATATCAGACAAAACAAATGAAGAATCATATAATTAAAAATATATATTTATATATTATTATACAGTATATAAAAGCACAAAGGGTTGTGGCATCAACATCAAGGACTTTAACCACTTAAGGACCGCCTCCTGCACATATACGTCGGCAGAATGGCACGGCTGGGCACATGCACGTACAGGTACGTGCTGTGCCATTGTCCAGCCGTGGGTCCGAAGCTCCGTGACCGCTGACCCGATCGCCGCTGGAGTCCCGTGATCGGTCCCCGGAGCTGAAGAACAGGGACAGCTGTGTGTAAACACAGCTTCCCCGTTCTTCACTGTGGCTCCGTCATTGATTGTGTGATCCCCTTTATAAGGGGACACAATCGATGACGTCACACATACAGCCACACCCCCCTACAGTTGTAAACAGACATGAGGTCACACATAACCCCATCAGCGCCCCCTTTGTGGTTAACTCCCAAACTGCAATTGTAATTTTCACAATAAACAATGCATTTTAAATGCATTTTTTGCTGTGAAAATGACAATGGTCCCAAAAATGTGTCAAAATTGTCCGATGTGTCCGCCATAATGTCGCAGTCACGAAAAAAATCGCTGATCGCCGCCATTAGTAGTAAAAAAAAAAAATTATAAAAATGAAATAAAACTATACCTTATTTTGTAAACGCCATAAATTTTGCGCAAACCAACCGATAAACGCTTTTTGCGATTTTTTTACCAAAAATAGGTAGAAGAATACGTATCAGCCTTAACTGAGGAAAAAAATGTTTTTTAAATATTTTTTGGGGATACTTATAGCAAAAAATAAAAAATATTGCAATTGTCGCTCTATTTTTGTTTATAGCGCAACAAATAAAAACCGCAGAGGTGATCAAATACCACCAAAAGAAAGCTCTATTTGTGGGAAAAAAAGGACGCCAATTTTGTTTGGAAACCACGTCGCACGACCGTGTAATTGTCAGTTAAAGCAACGCAGTGCCGAATCGCAAAAAGGGGCAAGGTCCTTTAGCTGCATTTTGGCTCGGGTCTTAAGTGGTTAAATAACTCTCAGTGCTGCAACTCTATGGGGTTGATTTATTAAAACTGGAGCACTCAGAATCTGGTGCAGCTGTGCACGGTAGCCAATCAGCTTCCAACTTCAGCTTGTTCAATTAAGTTTGGAAGTGATGTAATGTGTTGAATTGTTTTGTAATGTATTCTTTTGTTTCTGAGCACGTGTGGCTCCGTCATCGATCGTGTCATCCCTTTTATAGGGGGACACAATCAATGACGTTACACCTACAGCCACACCCCCCTACAGTTGTTAACACACTTGAGGTCACACATAACCCCATCAGCGCCCCCTTGTGGTTAACCCCTTGTGGTTAACTCCCAAACTTACAATTTTTTTCAGATGAAAACTGTACTAATTAAAAAAAAAAAAAAAAACGGACGTTGCGTTCACGTATGATACATTTTTTATAGCCGGAACCTTCACATTTTGTTGTTCGGAATCGGCTGTCGAAAGCCCTATACCAACAATCAGATAATCGTCCGATCGCTTGTCGTACAAAGTTTTACTTCAGATTTTCTTATCGTGTGTACAAGCCTTTAGGCTTCATGAACAAAAACGTTTTTTAAAAGCTCCTAGAAGCCATTAGCATTTTTTTTCTGTCCCTTAAAAGAGAAATAGTGTTATCCTATGTGTCCATGTACACTACACGTTAGGCTTTTAACCTCTTTTGAGCTTTAGCGTCTAAGAGCAGAAACTTTTAGGTAGATTCAGGTACATGGGTGCAAACTTGCGGCGGCGTAGCTTAGCCTGTTTAGGCTACGCCGCCGTAAGTTAGCTAGGCAAGTACATGATTCTCAATGTACTTGCCTGCTAATAAACGGCGGCGTAGCCTAAAGCGGGCGGGCGTAAGGGCGCCAAATTCAAATGTCTTGGAGGGGGGCGTGTTTTATGGTAATGAGGCTTGACCTCACGTTTTTTACATATTTTTTTTTAATGCGCATGCGCCGGGCACCTACATTTCCCAGGGTGCATTGCGGCTAAGTACGCCGCATGGGCCTATTGATTTCGACGTGGTCGTAAACGACGTAAATCCCGATTCGCGGACAACTTACGCAAACGACGTAGAAAGTTTGAATCTCGCGGCGGGAACAGCGGCCATACTTTAACATTGTTATTCCACCCAATAGATGGAATAACTTTAGGCCTGCTAATGCCTTACGGAAACGGCGTAAAACTACTGCGGCGGCCGGGCGTACGTTCGTGAATCGGCATATCAACTCATTTACATATTCTACGTCGACCGCAATGGAAGCGCCACCTAGCGGCCATCCGAAAAATTGCAATCTAAGATATGTTTAAGCGTATCTCTGTTTGAGCATACGCTTAAACATAGGTCAGCGTCGATTCTGAGTTAGGTTGGCTTATCTACTGATAAGCCGGCCTAACTCTTTCTGAATCTACCTATTTGTTTTTTGTAGAGTTATTTTAGAGCATTTTTCCAGCAGAAAAAAAATGCAAAATGCTACTAAAACACTCCTAACCACTTTTTTTTTCTGTACTGTAAAAACGCTAATAAAATGCTAATGCTCCTAAAATGCTACAACAAGCCGGCAATTTTTTTTTTATTATTGGCATTTTTCATCCAGAATTTTTTGAGCTTATAAAAGAACTCTAGTGTGCATTAGTGTTGGGCCAGCACTTCAGTTTTTTCAATATGAAACCAAAATCAAGGATGCGGGGACATGACCTTAAAGAGGTTGTAAAGGTTAATGTTTTATTTTCTAAATAGGTTCCTTTAAGCTAGTGCATTGTTGAGATAAAGATATGTGATCCAAGTATAAAGTGAAAACAAACTCCGGCTCCTTAAGGGCAACCAAACAGTTGATCGCTATCTAGGGCAGCAAAACCAAAAACAAAATTTTTAATGACAACCACTTATCCAGTTGCTCAAATGACTGTGTACAGAGTATAGAGACATAATAGTTAACCGATTCTTTTTAAAAACAATTAAAAATAGATAAAAATCAATCATATAATGTACCTGTAGTTTCAGTTTCGTTTTTGCATGTTATCCTGACTCTGTGCTGTATAGAGCCATAGAGAAGTGATGGATTGGAAAATGAAACTAGAAGCTCCCTGCACTGTGGTCCTCAGGAAACAACCAGGAATTGTCCAGAACAGAGCAGATTTACAGCAACATCAGAGCAAAAACGAACAATGAGGACATGAAACCAGGACTGCAGTATGGTAAAGAAAGCTATTTAGCTAAAAAAATAAATTCCTTTAGTGACCCTTTAAAGCGGAGGGTCACCGCTAAATTGCTATTTTTACCCTTAGATGGATGCTCATTTAGTCTAGGGGAATCGGCTAGTTGTTTTAAAATCAAAGCTGTACTTACCTTTTTAGAGAGCGATCTTCTCCGCCACTTCCGGGTATGGGCTGCGGGACTGGGCGTTCCTTCTTGATTGACAGTCTTCTGACAGGCTTCCGAAAGGCTTCCAACGGTCGCATCCATCGCGTCTCGATTTTCCGAAAGTAGCCGAACGTCAGTGCGCAGGCGCAGTATAGAGCCGCACCGACGTTCGGCTTCTTTCGGCTACTCGTGACGCGATGGATGCGACCGTCGGAAGCCTGTCGGAAGCCTGTCAATCAGAAAGGAACGCCCAGTCCCGAAGACCCATACCCGGAAGTGGCGGAGAAGATCGCCCTCTACAACGGTAAGTACTGCTCGGATTTTAAAACAACTAGCCCATTCCCCTAGACTAAATGAGCATCCATCTAAGGGTATCTAAGGGTAAAAAAACATTTATGGGAGAACCCCCTCTTTAAGTGAGCTCCAACCTCTGAAATGCGACTTAGTTCGGAGATTGTGTAATAAAGTGCAAATATTAATGTGTGCATATAAGTGAATCCTATGTGGTAAAGCTCCTAACCACTATGTAAACTCCTATGTGGAGGAGACAGAGTGGGTGGGGTATTGTGTTGAAGCAAAGTGATGTAAAAAAAAAATAATAAAAAATAATAAAATGTATAAATTGCCGCTCCCTTGCGGACTAGGTAACATACAATGTGTTCATTCCCCCTCAATGCTAAAGGTTCAAAACTAATTTTAGAAAGTATTATTTTACCGAAAGGGTAGTTAATGTTTAAAAAAAAAAAAACTTCCAGCAGAAGTTGTGAGGCAGTCAACAGTAAATGGCTTCAAACATGCTTGGGACAAAAATGGATCTATACTTTTTCTCTTTTTTTTTCTGCCATCACGTATCTGTTTCTTTTTTTAAATTCTGTACTATAATGAAGATTGGCATATAATGCCTTTTAGGATAATTTTGCCTTAAAAGTCCCATGAGGATAAAAAAAATTGTATGAGATACAGAAATAGTGATAGATTTTTTTTTTTTAAATAATTGGATATGTGTATATAAAACAAACAAAAACAAAAAATGTGTGCAGTGATTGGGGTACAAACTTTATTTGCATGAGAAGTACAGACATCAAGATGCTATATGATAATAGCTAGCCAGGGTGAGAGGAGATTTCTCAGTTTATGTTTAGGGGTAGGCATGTCTGTTCTGTAGAACAGAATATAAAGTTACCGTATGGAGTCGTTGGATACCACTTATGTAATAATTTCCTCACGGGCACTGGCCAGTCAAATGATGTCCCACATTATCAGATGATCCTGCTCAATGTCCCTTTATGTAAGGTAGTAAATTGTATTATGTTCTGAAGAGAGGCTATTTGCATCTCATAAAAAAAGACATTTATGAGAATATCCACACTTAAAGGTCAGTGGGAAAAGAATCAAGATTGGAGAACATGTTCAGTGTATTGGAACAATTCATATTGGAGTGGAACTATTAAAAAAAAAAAAGTACCTTTTTAAGTTTATTTTATTGAGATTTTGTTATTTTTAACAAAGGGGAATAAAGATCATATGCTATTACATTTGTTATTATAGTCTTCTGTTATGTCATAAATGGTACAGAGAGGTTGGTAAATTTGTAGAAATTGTATGTTTTGTCAAAAGGTGAACTTATCTTTAAGGCATAAACAGAACTAGAGAATTTGCTGACCTGTGATCAACCTTGTATCGTGGTTATCCTGTGCTTTTAACAACTTTTTTTTACTGACTATCTTTTCTGATCTCCTGTGGACCCTAGTTTTCGTTTTTCCTGCTGTTTTGTAGTTCTTCTGCCCTTTTGATTTTGACCCCAGCCTGGCTTCTGACTCTGCTTCTGCCATCTGATTGGTAGGTTGTTGCCAACTCTGGCTCGCTTTGATTACGACTGACTCCTGCACCTGCAAGCTCATGTGCTCCGAGTGACAGTGGTCAGCACAAGTTCCAGTTCTGCATCCACAGCATTTCAGCAGCATCCAGGCGGTTATCTGGCCACCAACAGTGTCAGGAGACCTACCACCCGTGCCACTTGCCATCCTGCTACATCTTGTCACCAACTCCAGGGGGTACGTGACACTTTCTTAGACAAGACAGTACATCTTGCAAACCTCTATCTAGAGACTGCCTTCTCTACTGCATTTCACTCTTTCTAGGGTGAAACATGTTAGGTGTGGTCTCTAGGTGGAGATGTTTTATTGCCGGACCTTTTGTGTATAGAATGTAGACAGAGAAGGAATGGGCTCTAGTGACCGGCACCCAGCGTACCTCTGAGATTTGGAAGCATGAGACATGGGAAGATCAGGTTATTCAAATATCGAATCTAAAAACATAGGGCCAGATCCACGTAGCCTGGCGCATTGTTGCGTCCGGCGTAGCGTATCTCTGATACACTACGCCGCCGTAACTTTCAGCGTATTTTCCTTATCCTCAAAGAATATGCGCCGTAAGTTACGGCGGCGTAGTGTAACTTTGGCGGCGTAAGGGCGCGCAATTCAAATGGATGTGATGGGGGCGTGTTTTATGTAAATACGTCTTGACCCGATGTAAATTACGTTTTTTTTTACGGCGCATGCGCCGTCCGTGGGGGTATCCCAGTGCGCATGCTCGAAATTAACCCGCAACAAGCCAATGTTTACGACGTGAACGTCATTCTACGCAAAGCCCTATTCGCGAACGATTTACGCAAACAACGTAAAAAATTCAAATTTCGACGCGGGAACGACGGCCATACTTAACATAGGATACGCCTCATATAGCAGGGGTAACTATATGCCGAAAAAAGCCTTACGGAAACGACGTAAAAAAATGCGCCGGACGTACGTTTGTGGATTCGCGTATCTAGCTAATTTGCATACTCGACGGGGAAATCAACGGAAACGCCACCTAGCGGCCAGCGTAAAAATGCACCTTAGATCCGACGGCATACTAAGATGTACGCCAGTCGGACCTAGCACAGCTTCAGGCGTATTTTGTTTTGTGGATACAAAACAAAGATACGCCGGAGCAAAATAGAAGTTACGCGGCGTATCAATAGATACGCCAGCGCAACTTCTTTGAGGATCTGGCCCATAATGGTCAGATGATAAGCCAAAGTAATGCAAATCAACCAACATGTTCGCAGGTAATAAATCAGTATATAAACGACATTTTTATAAGCTGTGGGATTTTGATGAACCCCCTACATAGAGAACATGTAAATATGGAATGTGGTAAAGAGAATGGGCAGTGGGAAATAAAAGCAACAATTGTTGGGTAATAGGTATAGTTAGGTTGGAGGGGTGGGATGCATTAAAAGGGGAAACTACTGGCACAACAAATTACAAGTTGGCAGTATATGCAGATCACGTACTCTTTTAAAACCTCATAATTAAACTTTTTCTTTCCTGTGTTCCCCTAGGAACTAGGATAGGTGGTTTGAATTTCTATCTAATTTAACAAATTAATTGCTAGGGCAAGTCTGAGATATAAATTAAACTATTTAAGATAAAATCAAGACTACTTGATCTAGATAAACTGCAGAGCTTAAAAAAAAAACAAGAACACCAAAGAAAATAACAGATGTGTTTGTTAACTTTTTAGAAACTCCTCCATCTTGCCAAGAAAAGCACTCTATCCATGGCTCCTAGGCTAGTCTGATGTCCACCTAAATTTTATATCATCCTCAATAAAATTTTAGGACCAACGGGTCTCATTACAAAAGGCAGATGCTACTTTTTGCTGCTTAAGGGTCCTTTCACACGTGCGGACCGTTCGTCCGTTTTTTTCATACGTCCGTTTACGGACTGCAATGCTTTCCAATGGGATAGCGTACGTTAGCGGATGAGCATCCGCTAACGTCCGTTAACATCCGTCTCCGTTAAGCTCCGTTTTTTTGAACGGAAGAAAACCCTATTTTTCTTCCGTCAAAAAAACGGAACGGACGAAAAAAACGCTAACATACGTTTTTCATCAAAATATGTAATAAAAATAAAGTTCTAACAAAAAAAAAAAACGGATGACAAAGCGGATTAAAAAACGGATGAAAAACGGATGAAAAACGGATGACAACTGATGAAAAACGGATGACAACTGATGAAAAACGGATTACAACTGATGAAAAACGGATTACAACTGATGAAAAACGGATTACAACTGATGAAAAACGGATTACAACTGATGAAAAACGGATGTAAAACAGATGAAAAAACGGATCAACTGATGATAAAAAACTGATCTAAAAAACGGTCCGCACGTGTAAAAGGACTAGAAACGAGCTAGTTAAAAAAGTGGACAGCCCTTTGAACCCACTGTAGGGTCTCAGAACACACCCAGTCAAAAATGTCCTATATTTTTACAAACACTTGATACAATTTCCAGACAAACAGCATGCTTTTGGCAGTTATAAACTGATATTATCATACAAACCATTTGATGTCGGATTTAGATGGAGCATTCTACAGCTCTGCAATGCATGGAGAAATCCCCACAACGCCATGCAACACAAGCTACAGTCAGACTTTGCTAACAACATAATTGGTCAATTTGCCTCAGTGAAGAGCGGTGGCCCCAGAGACCCCAATAAAGATTTTCCTATGCGGCGCCTTTGGACAAATGGAGAAAATCCATGCTAAAGCCTCTTTTGACTCTCGGTGGCTTAATCAGGAAACGTTCCTCCCATCAGCACCCAGGGCTGTGTTGCTAGGCAACAGCTTCTTTACAGCGCAGATAGGAAGGCGCTGAGCAGAGGATACATTTCTAGGCTGTCAGGTGGATAATTGGACGGCTGTGCAAGGGTACACGAGAGAGGAAAAAAATGACACCCTCTACAATCCTTCTGGTAACAAACCATATTAGCCTTAGAATAAATCTGGGATTTATTATAAATGCAGGCAGCTGATGCTACCATGAATATTTGTATTATTACTGTCACACAGCTTGCCACAGGCTTAAACACCTCTCACCTCTTGTTCCAGTGCTCTTTTATTATTCATTTGCCACTGGAAGGTATATGTTTGTCCTTATTTAGCTGGAAAGTGCATTGTCTACGGTGCCGCAGAGAGGACGTATAAAAGTAGAAAATGCTTCACGACTAACTAAAACTCCTTTAACCACTTAACCCCCGGACCATATTGCTGGTCAAAGACCGGGCCACTTTTTGCGACGTGGCTACCAAACAAAATTGGCGTCCTTTTTTTCCCACAAATAGATTTCTTTTGGTGGTATTTGATCACCTCTGGGGTTTTTAGTTTTTGCGCTATAAACAAAAATAGAGCGTCAATTTTGAAAAAAAAAATGAATATTTTTTACTTTTTCCCATAATAAATATCCCCCAAAAATATATAAAAAAAACATTTCTTCCTCAGTTTCGGCCGATACGTATTCTTCTACATATTTTTCGTAAAAAAAAAAATCGCAATAAGCGTTTATTGATTGGTTTGCGCAAAAGTTATAGTGTTTACAAAATAGGGGGTAGTTTTATGTCATTTTTATTAATATTTTTTTTTTACTAGTAATGGCGGCGATCAGCGATTTTTTTTTCGGTACTGCGATATTATGGCGGACACTTCGGACACTTTTGACACATTTTTGGGACCATTGGCATTTTTGTAGCAATCAGTGCTATAAAAATGCCACTGGCAGGGAAGGGGTTAACACTAGGGGGCAGGGAAGGGGTTAAGTATGTTCCCTGGGTGTGTTCTAACTGTAGGGGGGGTGCACTCACTAGGGGAAATGACTGATCGCTGTTCATACATTGTATGAACAGACGGTCAGACATTTCTCCCCTGACAGGACCGGGAGCTGTGTGTTTACATACACAGCTCCCGGTTCTCGCTCTGTAACGAGCAAAATATTGGCGTTTCCAATATTGGGTGAAATTGTGACCAATGCAATGAAAAAATTAGACAAAAGTTAGAAGTAAAAACATATCAGAAAGATGAGGGGATTCTTTAGTCAATTTGAGCATGATCCAGCTTGAGCAGGTATGACAGAAAAGGTCCATCTTATTTGTATCCCCTGTTATCAGGCTCTCTGTATGTGTCAGATTGTTTATGATTGTGGTCCAGGAGGATAGTAGCCTTTTTCCAGGGGCACGGGCATTGTGGTAGGAGCCACTACCAGATACTACCAGGGATTGTCTTAAGATATCCATTGTTATGGATTGCAGAGAGCCAGAGAAAACTGAGAATAGGGCTACTTCTGGTGTGTCTTCTAGATGTATGGATTGCATTTTATTGTATACCTAAAAGACTGAATGCCAGACAGGTTGGATTTCTGCACAGTTCCCCCAGATGTGGTGATGGCAACACGATCGAGGGGTCTATCTTCAGCCGGTATCAGAAGGAGATCGAGGGATATCTGCAGCCGGTATCAGAAGGAGATGGCAACATCTTTTTTAACATGGTTGGACATCTGTACCACCTATGTTTCCCTGAAAATAAGACCTACTGTGATTTCCAGGAATGGGTGCAATATAAGCCCTACCCTGAAAATAAGCCCTAGCTTAACCACTTCAATACCGGCCCATTGTAAAATGACGTCCACAAAGTGTCTCTACCGTTCAGAGTGGACGTCATATGACGTCCTGGGCTTTGTGGGGGGATATCTGAATGATGCCTGCAGCTAGAGGCATCATTCAGATATCCTTCTCTTCTGCCGGCGATTCTGCACAACGTAAGAACAATCATAGCGGCGGTTCCGCCGCTAGATCGTTCTTACAGGTGGCGGGAAGGGACATCCCCCCCTCCCGCCGCCATCCGGTGCTTCTCCAGGCTCTCCCGTACCATCGGGGGCCCGGAGAACGAATCGTCCGGAGCTGGCAGGAAGCATAGAGATGACTGGTGACCAGATGGTCACCAGTCATCTCTATGACCGTCGGAGGACCCGGGCGCGATGTGATGACGTCACGCCCGGGTCCCCGTAAGTAAACAAAGCCGAGATTGCGGCTGCTAAGCAACTGTAATCATGAGATCGGTGAATTTTTTTTCACCGATTTCATGCTTTCAGGCCTGGAGGAGAGATGCAGGGTCTTATTGACCCCGCATCTCTCCATAAAGATTTCCCTTTCACACACATTCCTATTACAAGGGATGTTTACATTCCTTGTAATAGGAATAAAAGTGATGATAAAAAAAAAAAGGGTAAAAAAATAAATAAATATGTAAAAAAAAAAAAAAAAATTTAACGCCCCGGTCCCCAGTAGCTTGCGCGCAGAAGCGAACGCACGCGCAAGTCCCGCCGACATATGTAAACGCCGTTTAAACCACATATGTGAGGTATCGCCGTGTGCGTTAGAGTGCCAGCAACAATTCTAGCACTAGATCTCCTCTGTAAATCTAAACTGGTAACCTGTAAAAAATTTCAAAGCGTTGCCTATGGAGATTTTTAAGTACCGAAGCTTGGCGCCATTCCATGAGTGTGTGCAATTTTAAAGCGTGACATGTTAGGTATCTATTTACTCGGTGTAACATCATCTTTCATATTTTACAAAAAAAATTGGGCTAACTTTACTGTTTTGTTATTTTTTTAATTCATGAAACAATTTTTTTCCAAAAAAAAGGCGTTTGAAAAATTATTGCGCAAATACCGTGCAAGATAAAACGTTTCAATGACCGTCGTTTTATTCCCTAGGGTGTCTGCTAAAAAAAACATATATAATGTTTTGGGGTTCTGCGTAATTTTCTAGCAAAAAAATTATGATTTGTACATGTAGGAGAGAAGTGCCAGAATAGGCCCGGTATGGAGGTGTGTATAAAAGCCCTGTATGGAAGTGGTTAAAGTAGTTGTATAATTAACTCTATTACAGGGTTTTATCATTTACAATATGTGTGTTTCTGTAATATTATTGTGCCAAATACCTTCATTACAGCACAGCTCAGTGTTCAGCTGACCATCTGCTGCTCTCCTCCATTTCTTCCGGGTGTAAGCGGGGGATCTGCCCCTCCTCTGCAGTGCTTTGAGCGGGAAGGAGAGCTCCAGGGGGTCCTGTAGGTGCCCAGCGACGCTGTAACAAAGGTATTTGGCACAATAATATTACAGAAACACAGATTGTACAGTATATAATACTGTAATAGAGTGGATTATAGGCTTATACAACCACTTTAAATCCTAATGCTAATGACTCCAACAGGCAGGTAGAGGGGGAAAGAAGATACGGGACACAGAAACTGGCAAATACACATTAAATGATAAGACCTACCCTGACAATAAGGCCTACTCTTTTTTTTATGCCAAAACTGAATATAAAATGTATTCTGTAGAAGGGCTTTTTTTGGGAAACATGGTAGTGTTTTTTCTGATGATGCTTCAATAAGGTCTATAAGAATGTATGCCTTAGCCCAGTCTTTCTCTGATAAATTACTTCTCAAAGCCCATTTTCAGGCTTAAACAAAAGGTCTCTTTCTCTCTCTCTCTCTCTCTCTCTCTCTCTTCCCCTTTATAGTGCTGTTGAACGTTTTGTACGTCACCGCGCTTTGCTCGAGCATTTTTTTTTCCGCGATCGTGTGTAGGCAAGGCAGGCTTGACAAGAATCACGTCAATTTTTTTCGTTTTTCTACAACATTAAAAATGGTCGTGTGTACGCGGCATAAGATCCTGACTAAAAGTGACACTTTATGGTAGAGTGCAAAATCTGGAAGCCCTAAGCCGCTTTGGATTTTTAGTTTGGTGAGGGATCAAAGCCGTACCACCCAAAAAATTTTTTTTAGGGGTGCTTACAATCGACAATTTTTATTCATTTATGTAAAATTCTTTTTTTTAAAAATGGACAAAAATGTTGTTCTTCTAAAATGTTAGTTGGATTTCAGCTTTCATTTTTTAATCATAACTGCTCATCTGGGGGGAATAGGATTGGTATGAAGCTCATTTAGCTATGTGAGACTGAATAGCTATTTTTATCTGAAGTGTTACTAAACCCACAACAGTAAAATCAGTGTGTATCTGCAGTAAAGCATGCTTGTTATACTCACTGATGGAACCCAAGGGGCTAATCCTCTGCATTGTGTAAAAAGGCTGTTTGACACGGTCTTCTCTGATCCTCCCCTCCTTCCATAGTCCCGAATCTATCTGCTGACAGTACAGAGCCTTGGGGGCACTCTGCACATGCTCAGTTTAGTGTGTATTGCTAGAGATGTTTTTTTTTTTTTGGGAGGGTGAATATGATCAGCACAGGGCCAATCAGCACTGTCCAGACAGATGGTCAGGGGTCATGCAGCCTCATAGGAGAGTCAGAGCACAAAAAAAATTCCTCCTACAAGCTTTAACCAGCGCTTGGCCAGACACTAAAAGAAGTAACAAGACTCACCAATGCTGATGAGAAAAGTTATTTAGCAGTTTATATTTACTAAAATAATTGCATTTCCATGTTCTGTGCACTGTGGGCGTAACACTTTAAATACAACCCATAAACCATTCTGTCAGCAGTGTACACTTTAGGCTCTCTTTTATACAGATTTCCTAGGCAAAGGCTCCCATAAAACAGAGCTGCCAATACAATACCTGCCTGCAAACAGCAGAAAATAAGAAAAATAATCTGCGCCATTCTTCTAATTTTTTATTTTTTTTATTGCGTACAATACTTTGATACACACAATCACAATCTCAGGAGGGGTTCGGTCTCACGCATGATGTTTGCTCTAGTTCTAGGTGAAACATTCAGCAGAGGAGAGAAAAGCACTCTGCCCTGCTTGCTCTGTCTCCATCAACAGCAACCTGCAGTTCTATTATCCACAAAGCCTCCAGCCCCACCAAAAACATGTCAACACCTGCGTCCAAAGCCATAATGAGCACCATCGACCAGCAAATTTATTTTTTGCACTGGTCTCCTCCTAAGTGAGTTACCCAAAATAGAAGAAGCCAGGAAAAAAAGTGCAAACGGGCCATTGCTACAATGTTTAACCACTTCCTTACTGGGCACATATACCCCTTCCTGACCAGGTGAAATTTCAGCTTCCGGCACTGCGTCGCTTTAACGGACAATTGCTCGGTCATGCGACGTGGCTCCCAAACAAAATTGACGTCCTTTTTTCCCCACAAATAGAGCTTTATTTTGGTGGTATTTGATCACCTCTGCGGTTTTTATTTTTTGCGCTATAAACAAAAATATAGAGACAATTTTGAAAAAAAAACAATATTTTTTACTTGTTACTATAATAAATTGCCCAATTTTTAAAAAAAAAAAAAAATTTTCTCAGTCTAGGCGATACGTATTATTCTACATATTTTTGTTAAAAAAAAAAAAAAATCGCAAGAAGCGTCTGGTTTGCGCAAAAGTTATTGCGCTTACCAAATAGGGGACAGAATCATTATTTTTTTTTTTTTTTCTACTAATGGCGGCGATCAGCATTTTTATTCGTGACTGAGACATTATGGCGGAGACATCGGACACTTTTGACACATTTTTGGCGCCATTCACATTTATACAGCGATCAGTGCAATAAATATGCACTAATTACTGTATAAATGTGACTGGCATTGAAGGGGTTAACACTAGGGGGTGAGGAAGGGGTTAATGTGTACCCTGAATTGTGTTACTAACTGTGGGGGAAGGGGGGTGACTGGGGGAGGTGACCGATCTATGTCCCTATGTACAAGGGACACAGATCGGTCTCCTCTCTCCCCTGACAGGACGTGGAGCTCTATGTTTACACACAGAGCTCCACGTCTTGTCCCTGTAGCCGCCGATCGCGAGTCCCTGGCGGACATCGCGGCCGCCAGGCACTCGCATCGGCATCTCAGCGATGCAGCGAGCGCGCGCCTCCGCCGGACGCGCGCGCCAGCGCCGCTGGCTGCGCGCGCAGGCCGTAAAAACACGGCCTCCCAGAGATGTAGAGCCACCCTGCGGCCGTACAAAGTCGTACGGCCGTCGGGAAGTGGTTAAAGGAGTTGTAAAGTAAAAAAAAAATGTCACCTTAATGCAATCTATGCATTAAGGTGAAAAAAAACATCTCATAATGCCAGCCCCCCCGCAAAGCCCCCGTTATACTTACCTGACCCCTCGAAAGTTCAGCGCGGTCCCGAGATCCTCTTCGCCGCTCAGCCTGGCCGCTGATTGGCTAGAACGGATGGATTGTGAGCAGCGCAGCCATTGGCTGGCGCTGCTGTCAATCACATTCTGGGACGCGGAGCGGCGGGGCCGAACGATACAGTGAGCGGCTATGGCCGCTCGCTGTATCACGGGAGCGCGCCCGCAATTATTGACCACCATGCGAGCTCTTGCATGATTGTGGTAAGTAATTGCGGGGAGGACCAGAGAGAGCCGCAGAGGGACCCCAGAAGATGTGGATCGGGGCCACTCTGTGCAAAACGAACTGCACAGTGGAGGTAAGTATGACATGTTTGTTATTGTAAATGACAAAAAAAAAAATTCCTTTACTAACGCTTTAAGAAACACATTTCATCACTTCTAAGTAGTGAAAAGAGACCTTTCCTCGATTTTCCTAAAAATTCACATCAACACGCATCTCTGCATACTGATGTGAAATCATTCAAAAATATAAAAAATATATTTTTAATGTTTTTATTTACTGACATATTTTGTGTTAACTTTCTGGTTTTCCTGAAGGCACGGATGGTGTAGCACTGGCCACGCTGATGCCCCCTGGGAAGACAATGTTATTGGTGCCTCCAGGGAGATCTGGTACCTTATCTGCAAGATTTTTCAGTACTGGTGTACCGAGCATGCTAGAGAAGGAGCTCATGACTTCATGGGGCTTATTTCAGATATGCCCTTACAATGTTACATTCATCTTTAACCACTTCAGCCCCAGAAGATTTGGCTGCTGAATGACCAGGCCATTTTTTGCAATTTGGCACCGCATTGCTTAACTGACGGTCGTGCGACGTTGCACCCAAACAAAACTGACGTCCCTTTTTCCCCACAAATATAGTTTTTTTGTGGTATTTGATCACCTCTGTGGTTTTAATTTTTTGCGCTATAAACAAAAAAAGAGCGACAATCTTGAAAAAAAAAATAATAATATTTTGTACTTTTTGCTATAATAAATATCCCCCTTTTAAAAAAAAAAAATAAGCAAATTTGTTTTCAGTTTAGGTCGATATGTATTCTTCTACATATTTTTGGTAAAAAAAAAAAATCGCAATAAGCGTTTTATTGGTTTGTGCAAAAGTTATAGCATCTACAAAATAGGAGATAGATTTATAGCATGGTTATTGTTTTTGTTTTACTAGTAATGGCTGCGATCTGCGAGTTCTATCAGGATCACGACATTATGGCGGACACGTAGGGCACTTGACACATTTTTGGGACCATGGGCATTTATACAGTGATTAGTGCTATAAAAATGCACAGTTTACTATAAAAATGCACAGTTTACTATATAAATGTCACTGGTAGGGAAGGGGTTAACACTAGGGCGCGATCAAGAGGTTATTTGTGTTCCCTAGTGCGTTTCTAAATGTAGGGGGAGGGAACTGAGCTAGAGGAAATGACAGATCCTGGTTCCTAGCTATTAGAAACTCACGATCTGTCATTTCGTGATCGCACTTGAACTCGGGATCGGGATGGCTAGTGTGGCCAGGTAGAATATTTGTTTGCTAATCTCCTCTACCCAGCAGGAACAAGGAAACAACATGTATGATAGTTTTTCAGGCGGTGAGAGGACAGCAAAAACTGACAGGCATACCCGATTGGACAGCCTGTGTGAAAGGGTCCTAAGATAGGGTGACCAGACATCCCCAGTTTCAGGGGACAGTCTCCTGATTGAGGACACTGTCCCTGGACCAAGTCTGTCCCTGGTTTTGTTAAGAGTATTGGATCAGAGGTAGCCTGATGTAAATGGACACAAGCCTGTTTACAACCGGAGGTCCAACGAGACCAACGCAGGTCTGCCACAGTCTGCTTTCAGAATGCTTAGGACAGGAGTCAAACTGGCGGCCCTTCAGCTGTTGCAAAACTAGAAGTCCCATCATGCCTCTGCCTGTGAAAGTCATGCTTGTAACTGTCAGCCTTGCAATGCCTCATGGGACTTGTAGTTTTGAAACAGCTGGAGGGCCGCCAGTTTGAGACCCCTGGCTGACAATCTACGGTCCCTATCTAACATGCATACATACGAACATACTAGGGCCAATAAGTATAGGAGCCAATGAACGTACCAGCATATCTTTGGAGTGTGGGAGAATACCAGGTGTAACGAGACCCTTGCTCGCTCACTTCCGCTCTCCCGACACTCCTCTGCTACTATTGAGTCAGCTTGCAGATTGCAACGTCTGATGGTTCGGTCATCCAAGGCTCTGGGATCCGAACTACAGCTATGTGCCATTCGGGATCCATTAGAACAAAACACCAGGCAGGCTGTATGCAAGTTCAAACAGGAAGACCTTTATTGGAAGTACACAACACACTTTTAAACAGAATTTGGAACATCCCGCCCCCAACAATCGCTTTCCTATTGGTCAATTGTAAAGTACATGGAGTTCTCCTTCAGGTCCTCATAACCATGCAAATGAGGACTTGAACATGAGTCAGCAGGGATTGGTCTGATAGCTTGAATGGAGGGACTGTTATGTGTATTGAGACAGAAGCCACAGGGGGCAATCAATGTACACAATAGCCAGACACAGAACAAGGGAGCCGTCTGGCCTTAAGACAGAGCAGAAGACCCCCCACTGTGTAACAGATTTCAAAGAGATACCCTTCAGCATTCCAAGGTCCATGACACCAGGGCACCTGGAGGAAACCCAGAAAAGCACATGGAGAACATACAAACTCCATCCAGATAGTTTCCTCACCACTGTGCTGCTCATACCTCTTGAAATAAAATAAGGAAAAAATATAAGATCAATATAAGAATAAAAGTTACTAGGGGATATCAACACCAAAATGCTGACCCGCTCTGCAGTATTTTTTACAACTGCCAGCAATTCATCAACTAGGTTGTATACAGGGAGCTAAATATTGCCAAAGCACTATCTGACCCATAAAAGTTTTATCTCCTTCATATCTGTTTCTTACAGACAATGATTTTGCAAGGAGGCAAGCCTTTGGGAAATAAATTCTTCTTGTTTTCTTTCTTTTTGCTGCACAAAGTACATTTGGGCTACTTTGAGATGTGCTGACAGTTTTTTTTCCTGCATACTTTCACATTGATATAAAAAAGTGTTTTTACATAATATCCTGCTTTACTTTTTTTGCATAAATTTGATGCAAATTAGTAAATCAAGCAGGAACATCTTACCAATTACCATGTATACATTATAGGACTCTACAGCATGTACAGTATGTGCATTCCATCTGAAAACTACAAGCTGATAGAGCACAAAATTAAAGCGGAGTTCCGGCCACAATTTCACTTTTTAAATATAAATACCCCTGTAATACACAAGCTTAATGTATTCTAGTGAAGTTGGCCTGTAAACTAAGGTCCGTTTTGTTAGGTTGTTACAGCATTTAGACACTTTATAAAATAGAAATTGACCGGGGCCATCTTAAGTGTGGGCATCATGAAGCCAGACTGTATGACTTCATGGATTTCAGCCTTGCAGATCTCGCATGTGCTCAGTGCTGCACAAGCAGTGTCAGATCAGGTTTCAGCACCTGTGCTGTCCAAGTCACATGATTCTTTGAGACTGGGGAGTGCACAGACTCCTGGAAAGTTACACCCACTACATTCCCAGGAGTCTGTGCGGTGTAGGTTAGGAAGCATTAAGCACCTAGGTGCAGGAAGTGGGAAGATTAACTATTCTGCCTAGCAACAACACTTTGAAGGCATCTAAAAAAAAAAAAAATATTTCTTAAAGGACTAATGACATTTTTTTAAAACTACTGATGTAATGTTATATTTATGGGTGGAACTCCACTTTAATATTCATGACGAGAGCCACCATCTCTATCCTGGATTTTTCTATCAGTTACAAATCCAACTACAGTAAAACCTTGATTTGAGAGTAACTTGGTTTGAGAGCGTTTTGTAAGACAAGCTACATTTTTTAATAATTTTTTACTTGATATACAAGCACCGTCTTGATATACAAGTAGCGTCATGTCACAACTGAGTATAAAAGACAAGAGAGGCCCCTCCAAGTGTAGCAATATGGTTACATTTAACCGGTTAAGGAACGCCGCACGACTATTTACGTTGGCAGAATGGCACGGCTGGGCACATGGATGTACAGGTACGTCCCCTTTAAGATGCCCAGCCGTGGGTCGCGAGCGCGCCGTCGGTCCTGTCCTCCGTGACCGCGCCTCACATTTTTGTAAATATTTAATTATATCTTTTCATGTGACAACACTGAAGAAATTAAATTTTGTTACAATGTAAAGTAGTGAGTGGACAGCTTGTAAAACCGTGTAAATTTGCTGTCTCCATAAAATAACACACAGTCATTAATGTCTAAACTGCTGACAACAAAAGTGAGTACACCCCTAAGTGAAAAAAATTGGGCCCAAAGTGTCAATATTTTGTGTGGCCATTATTTTCCAGCACTGTCTTAACCCTCTTGGGCATGGAGGTCACCAGCGCTTTCAGTTTGGCACCGCAGTGTCAACTGTGCCACTTGGTCCTGCCACTACATTACAGCTTAGGTGTGCATGGTACAGAAGTTGGCAGTTCTGTTAGAAGAACCAAGGATTTTGTTTCTTGATCTAATTTTCTGGGGTTTTTCTCTGGTTATTTTCTGTGTTTCTTTATCATCATGGAATCGATTAAATGTATGAAGTACTGTTACAGCAGCACTCTCAGACTGAACAATGAGGCGAGACTCTTTTAGATATAGATTGCTATTTTGAAAGTGCCTATCAGAGCTTGTAGAGTCTTTGGAGTGTTTTTCTTCCCTATAGTCTTTTTTAAAACCCCCTAAGGATTAATTTCAGTTTATATATAATATAGCAATTGTACGCCCTCAGAATGAAGCAATCTTGTCTTTTAAGAACAAAAAGAAGCTTCAGTTAGCAAAAAACTGTTCATTGATCAATAACAGCAATGACCTTCTCTTGGGACACCATGTAGCAGTTATCTCTGCATTTTAAGGACAGACCCGATATTCATTTAAAAAGAAAAAAAAAAATCTTTATAGCGGCTTGTTGAACATAAAAACTTTTGGAGCCTCACAGGGTCAGGAAAAAAGTCAAAGAAAAAAAATGTATAGCAGTCACTTAAAGTGGAACTTCACCCAAAAGGGAATGTTCTGCGTAACCCTCCCTCCCACTCCACCTTTACACTTGGTTTGCTTTTTTGGGTAGGGAGCAGGTACCTCATATTTACAGGTACCCGCTCCCCCACTTCGTTAGATCACTGAGGCAATCTGAAAGGAAGTTTACCAGCCCCCCCCCCCCCAGCCACCTGGGACACATCACAGGTCCCAGAAGACTGAGACCAATCACAAAGTGGGGCTCGAGCATACACAGTTGAAAGCGGACTGTGAAGCCCCAAGGTTTCACTGCTGGTTTCCCTTAGTGAAGATGCCGATGCCTGCCCCCGAAAGCTGATTGAAGAATTGGCTTGAGTGAGGACAGAGCTGGATCCAGGGGCAGGTAAGTGTCCTTATATTAAAAGTTCTCGAATGAGTGGAGGGCTCAGGTGGATTTCTCCTAGCAGGATGTGTGCAGGGGTAGGACTGTGAAACTGGGGGCAGTGTGTGGAGATGGGGTCTGAAATGGGGACCGAGCAATTGGATTCTCTGCGTCAGATAGGAATGAGGAGAAAGCGACAGGAAAGTGTGCTGTGAGGGAGGAAAAATGGCACAGGATGTGGACTTCACTCCTCTGCACACTCCGGGTAAGATGATAGTGGGACACCGCCGTTTTTGTGATGGTATTGCCATGCTGTGTGGACTTGGCAAGGGGCCAGGAGAGGAGTGCTAAAGGAGGGAATGTATAAAAGTCTCTGGGGTAATAAAAAGGAAGGGGGCAGGCGTTGTCCACAGCAACCCTGTATCTCTATCAATGATGCTATGCCAATCTGATTGATCAATGATCACAGAGAGAGAGAGGGGGGGGGGACAGAGACGGGGGGGGGGGGGAACGCACCTTTGTCTGTGTAGTCAAAAATTCTTGCACCGGCCCTTGTGGCAATTTTCAAAGCTGTGTGGTGTCCTTCATGCTGCACCCCATCACATTATGGGCACAACGTGAATGAGGTACCAGCATGGCAGTAGACAATGAGTGGAGGGGGTGCCTGGAGGACAGTGGCAAGGAGGCACCAACATGCACCTTCGCCTGAATAGACAAAAGTCCTTGAACCGGTTCTGGATGCAACCTGGAACAGGGGTCCATAATCTCAATTTCGTGGTATATCTATATAGTGTGGTCTTTTGGAGAGGGATTCTGCATTGTTCTTAATTCATTTTTATACCTAATAAAACAATAGGTCAATACACATCTGCCGATACACTTCTTATGAGCTGCTATATCACTAACCACCCTTCTCTATAGCAGAATGGTTCTGAAGCATTATAGGAAACCTGTACTAAGAAAAATTAATTTGGCTACCATTGCAGACCTCTCATTCTGCAAAAGCTGATTGCCTCGGTGTCAAGCCGATATGAGAGTTTCAGAAGTTGAAATCATTGACCTGGAAAACCTATGTAAGTCGGCCTTTTTAAGGTGTTTAATCTGAAGACGGTGATCAAAGAATTGAAGGAAGAGATTGCAAGGCAACCAACGTTTTTTCAGAAAGTTGGCAACAGCAGCCCCATATTTCTTTAGGAGCGTACTTCTTTTAGTTTCGATGGTATTTATTAAGATTTTTCCATACAGTTAAACAGGGATGGACTGGCCATTGGGACTACAGGGAGTTTCCCGGTGGGCCGATGGCTCAGTGGGCCGCCTTCAGTGACAGTGGACTGCCGCCCCCCTCCGCTCCTCTGTCTCTTCCTCCCCGCAGCACTCACCTGGGGGGAACAAAGGAGCAGGGGGAGGAGCAGGGGGGACGACAGAGGAGCATGGGGGGGAGGGGACAGGCAGCTGACTCAACAGTTATGGCCCGGGAGTTTCTCACTTCTGCCTAATCTTGTCCCATAAGGGGGGCACCGAACTGATTCTTTGCCCCAGGTGAAATATGAAATAATGTCTAGCTTCCCCACTGGTACTGCCAATAAGAGTACCAGTACCAGCCGTTCTACTCTAATAAAGTAGAACGGCTAGTGGCTAGTGAAGGGGGAAAGGGGGCTTGGGTGGCCGGGGGGGGTGCGGGAGTTGTCCGGCCATGATGGGAGAGACCTGTCAAAGTGGGCCAGTCTGGATGAAGTCCAGGGCCAAATTTCTGTCCCAGTCCAGCCCTGCAGTTAAATATTCTCAACTTTTTGTTGTACAAAAAATAATTCAACGCAGTGGGAACATAACATTACAGTCCAGTCAAGTGCAGCATACAAGTAATCCTACAACATCAGACCAGGGCCCGTCAGTGCGCACGTATGGCATAATCCGACCTATTGCTTCCAGGACCATACTCACACCAGGCAGCCCCAATTCCCGCTGGAGGCCCGCCCGCCCCAAGGGGCCATCCCCCTACCCAACCGAATAAAGTAAGGGAGGGGGGCACAACCCCCAGGCCCCAACCCAGCCAGCAAAAGCTGACAACAAGCGTACTGAAACATTTCATAAACATATAAACGATCCTTTTGGGATCGTTTGTAAGATATGCAATCCATGGGTCCCACACACTATGGAACAATTTCATTTTGTCCTGAATTAACGCTGTTAACCTTTCATTCAACATCGACCACGTGAGTTTTCCTTTAAACTGTTCGAATGGGAGAGCTGCAGATCTCCAATTTCTAGCGATCGTTATCTTTGCAGAAATAAATATAAATGTTAGGAGCCTCCTATTGGATTTTGAGGCCTCAGTAATCCTGCCCCCTAGTAATGCTTGTTTAACTGATTTCTGCAGATTAATCTGAGTATGCGTGTAGAGAAAATTATAAACTCTAATCCAAAACCTTCTAACCTTGGGGCACGTCCACCATATAAAATAAGCGGTGCCCATCTGACCGCATCCCCTAAAGCACAGGGGGGGATGCTGAGCATACTTCTTTTAATGCCGCACTCATACACAGACCCCCAGATTCATAGCAGGCACAAGAATTTGAGATACCATATCTGAACACCCTAACATTTAATCACACAATTCAGTATACATTTACATATGATTGCATAATTATACAATGCATTACCAACTGTATAGGGTAATTAAAGCCACATATTTGCACCGTATTTATATGACTATTTAGCATAGCACACCTTTAAATATAATTATGAAGTTTAGTACATGCTTGCGCATAATTGTATAATTGAGTTTGAATGTAAACAAATTGTTGATGATCATTCCAACTTCAACTCCTGATACTGCTGGTGTAGTACAACATAAGGATGGGGAAATCTGGATTATAAACCTACCACATCCAGATTGTTCAAGCTTTACTAAACCCATGATAACCCAGGCAAGGCAGACATCGACTTTTCCTATGACGTAGTTCTCATAAGATAATTGAGTTGCTCTTGTTCCCCATAAGTAACCTGTTTTTACTTCTGTTCCTGGAAAATATTACACAACGGGCCACTCTGGAAACATTCTATGTTGTGAATGCAGGGCTTTTTTTCTCGGAGAATAGGTGCAGGACAGGGCTCAAGTCCTGCGGGAACGCGTGGAAACAAAGTTCCTGCACTTTTTTCACAGCAGGAACGCAGTTCCCTTTGCAGGACGAGAGCAGCCGAGCCGCCCAAGCCAATCCTTCACTACGCGGCGATGCCCAGCTCGAGTCACTGTCAGGGGCAGGCGAACCTTAGTAATCCTTTATGTTACTGGCCGCTTCCTGTATATGGATTCATCAGGTATTCCGTCACTTCCTCGATGCCGCAATGTCTCCTGGGAGCTTTTGTCATTGTTCCCAGGAGACATTGCGGAGGTCTGCCGCGAGTTATCGCGGGATTTAAAAAGAACTTGCGGTTTAGTAATTATGCATATGAGCGTATAATTTTTTTTTTTGGTGGGGGAGTGGATCTTGGGTGGGAGGAGTTCCCACACTTTTTTCCCCAGGACTTGACCCCTGGTGCAGGAACTCCCCCCTTCTGAGTCTTCCCTTGTCTCCTGGCCTTCCCACCTCCAAGCACCGTCCCTTTGTTCCACCCCCCAATGCACCTTCCTGTACTGCCCCAAATATATTATGGCGCTAAATAATTTGTTCTTGTCAAAGAACAAGAAAAGCTTGACAATTAAGAAGAAAAGCAGTTAAAAAGATCCCCCAGGGTCGCAACAACAGACCCAATCCCAGCAACCACAGATTCCTCACACAATTGACTCCCCCAGCAACAATGGACACCACCCCAACAATAGGTCCCCCCAAGCAACAATAGATTCCCCTTCTAACAATAGATTTCACCCCAGCAACAATAAATCCCTCATACAACAATAGACTCCCCCAGCAACAATGGGCCCAACCCCCAGCAACAATAGGTCCCACAAGCAACAATGAACCCCCACCCAAGCAACAATAGATCCCCCCACACAGAAACAATGGACCACCTACAACAAAATATCACCCTGAGCAACAAAAGATCCACTCAATCAACATTAGACCTCCAGCAGCAACAACAACAGATCTCCCAGCAGCCAGCATCAATAGACCCTCCAGCAGGCAGCAGCAATAGACCTCCCCCACAATGGTAGATCTCTCCCAGCAACATAATACCCCCCAGCAACAATAAATCCCCCACAAGCAACAATAGACTCTCACACAAAAACAGATTCCCACCAGTGACAATAAATCCCATAGCAGACAACACCAATAGACCCTCCAGAACACCCCTTGCTTTTACATAAATCCAGTTCTGGAGGTTGCGTAACTGTGTTCCCCAGTGTTACCGCTGGAAAAAAAGCCCTGTGTGCAAGTACCACTATTACGTTCACCTCCTCCCCAGTGCATCCCCCCTTATGCCCTTCCTTTTTGTCTTTTCTACTTTTTACCCATCACTCAGTATCCCTGCTCATCATCGAGTACTGATATCCCTCCTCCACTCATTTTTTTCGAATTAGAAAATAATATTAGATGGCACAAATTCAAGCTGTCTTATGTGGCTCATGACATTTCTCCAGCTGGAGCTTGCACAGTACTGCCGGGGGTAAAATAGTATAACTGGGGCAAAAGGTCTGTACTATATTTGTTGCTTGTTGCAAAGTTGTTGCTTTTTTTATTCTGTGCGATTATCTTTGAACTTCCCATAGAGATTATTTTTATAAAGGATTTAAATTGAATACCAACAGTTTGCGTTGCGTCGCGCTTTAGAGATTTTCATGTATGTCGGTGTTTGTATCTGGATTGACATCTTAAATAAAATAATAACACAATTAGACAAATTAGACAATGGGCAAAACATATTTATAAGCACTAAGCTTGCTATTGATTTAAATGGGAAGGAGCGGTAAACACCCCGCTCCTATACCGCTCCAAAGGTGCGGCTAGCAGGACTTTTGGAGCGGTCCTGCTAGCGCACCGCTTCAGTGTGAAAGCCTTCGGGCTTTCACACTGAAGACTACAGGGCACATTTTCAGGCGGTACAGCAGCGCCATTTTTAGCGCTAAACTGCCTGTAAAATATGTCAGTGTGAAAGGGGCCTAAATGTACATATTTTTTTCACAATCTACCTGACTTGTACAGGAGACATTCAGCGTGGGTAATGAGAAATATATGAGCATCCCCTCATGAAAAATATAACATAATAAACAGATAATGGCGCTCTCATCATCATGACTTCATCTATTCCCTTCTAATCTGATAGCAGAAGAAAAATAATGTCTTCTATGCTTGGGCCTGGAACGCTCCCCTCTAACAGGAGAGCCATGACAAAACCATTCCAGGGTTACTCAAGAAAACCTTTATCCCAGTAAGAAAACCACGCACTTTGTTTCCTTTCAGCTCCAATTTTATTTTATGAAATGACTAGTTTGCACAAACATGACATCAGTATTCAAAGCCGCGGCCCGCAATCCCAATCAGCTTGCAGACTGAGGAGTGCTTACTCTGTGACAATCTGCAAAAAATGGATGAATGTGATCTCCAGGGCTTACAACCCATGCTTGATTTATCTCCATTCACAAACCTCCAGCAGCCGAGGAGTCTCTCCTAATGAACTTTGTTAACCAGTGCTGCAAATTGTGACATCAAACCAGGGAGAAAATATTCCCCAGCCCCCGGGGCAAGGGAATGAATGTCACAGAAGACTATTTGTGTGAACAAATATAGAGCTTTTTATTCTGAAGCTTTCACTAAAGAGATTCATTTACATTTTCACAAGGACTGTCATTTTCTTGCTAATGCTTTGTCATCTACAGAGAGTGGTATGCTTTTATCATTGGAGATCGCTGAACGTAAAGTAGACGCAAATTTTACCTGAACGATATTGGTTTGTTAAAGTTCTGTGCAACATACACAAATGTCAATATTTTTTTTTTTAAATATGTAACACAACCCTCAGAGCCGGTTCACACTGGGGCGACTTGGGATCCGACTTGAAGTCGCCTCAAGTCGTCCCAAGTCGCGCCGTCGAGAAAAACAATGCAAGTGAATGGGAGCGGTTTTAATACACACGACTCGAGTCGCTCCGACTTCAAAAGAAGTTCCTGTACTACTTCAATCAGACTTGATTTCAATGGAAGTCACCTCCAAGTCGGATCACGGTCTTAACTGAAGTGACTTTCCAGGAAGATAACATACATTTCTCAGGCAAACCCCTCCCTCCCCTAGAGCTGATTGTTGTTTGATTGGCCACTGGAAAGTCTCCTGTCCTGGAGACGACTTCAAGTCGTGTTGTAAATCGCCCCAGATCGCCCTGTGGTTCACGCTCAAGTCGTGTCGGAGTCGCCTCTGAGCCCCCGTTCACACCTAGGCGTATATATGCCTGTAGTGCGACGCCGCTGCAGCCCTGAGATGCCAGGGGGATGATTTAACATGCACCTCTATGGAGATGGTTCACATGTCCACGCCGAACGCCGTACGCCTGCCGCCTGAAAAAAAGTCCCGGACCTTTTTTTCAGGCGGCTTTCGGCGTTCGGCATAGGAGATGTGAACCATCTCCATAGAGGGGGTGAAGGCTGCATTCACAATCGCGGCGTTTTGTCGCCGCAAATCGCGGTGTGAACCGACTCAGAGCACAGCAGTGGGGCAGATGTCTCCGTGCTGGGGCTTCAAACATGGGTCGGGAGAGGTCGAGCATCGGTGGATAGCATCCGCTGTCATGTACCCAACCTGGCCGGAGATGGAAAACACCGCCAGAATCCTGCACTTTGACCTCCAGCTGACGTCACCATAGAAGTCTGTACAACACGACACATTTCAAGAAAAACTGCTGAATGTTCCACAGGATCTCTGAGGGCTTCACAGAACAGCTGTTTTTATACTGAGATTAAATTACACACAGGTGGACTCTACTTACTAATTTGATGACTTCTGAAGGCAATTGGTTCCACTAGATTTTAGATAGAGATATCAGAGTAAGGCCCCTTTCACACGGGGCGGATCAGTAATGATCCGCCTCCGTATGCTCTGTATGCTCAGCGGGGATCGCTCCGTTGATCCCCACTGAGCTGGCGGATGACAGGGCGGTCCCCACACACTGTGCAGGGACCGCCCTGTCTTTTCTACGCTCTCCCTATGGGGGATCGGATGAACACGAACCGTCTGTCTGTATTCATCCGATCCGCAGACGGAAGGAAAAATAGGGTTTTCTTCCGTCTACAGAATCGGATCATTGCGGAGGCGGACGAGATCGGGTGTCAGCAGATGTTCATCCGCTGACACCCGCAATCTCATAGGGACCAATGTATGTCCCTTTTATATCCGCAAATGGATGGATAAAAAAGTGGACATACGGTCCGCACGTGTGAAAGGGGCCTAAAGGGGGCTGAATACAAATGCACACCACACTTTTCAGATACTTGTAAAAAAAAAAAAAAAAATTGAAAACCATTTATCATTTTCCTTCCACTTGACAATTATGTGCCACTTTGTGTTGGTCTAGCACATGAAATCCTGATAAAATACATTTACGCTTTTGGTTGTAACATGACAAAATGTGGAAAATGTCAAGGGGTATCAATACTTTTTCAAGGCACTTTAGGTATTACAGTATCTCACAAAAGTGAGTACACCCCCTCACATTTTTGTAAATATTTTATTATGTATTTTCATATGACAACTTTAAAAAAATTACACTTTGTACAATGCAAAGTAGTGAGTGTACAGCTTGAACAGCGTAAATTTTCTGTCCCCTCAAAATAACTAGGATGGAGGAGGGTTTTCAGAGATTCCCTAAAAGTGGACAGAGTAGGAGATAGTTGGACAGAGTGGGGTAGGGAGTTCCAGAGGATGAAGGAGGCTCAGGAGAAGTCCTGGAGGTGAGCATGGGAGGAGGAGACAAAAGAGCTAGAGAGTAGGAGGTCTTGGGAGGAATGAAAGGGAATTTGGTTGGTATTTTGAGACTAGGTTAGTGATATAGCTGGGGGATGAGTTGTGGATGGCTTTGTAAGTTATTGTTAGTATTTTGAATTTAATTCATTTGGTGAGCAGAAGCCAGTTAATAGAATGTCAGAGAGGGGTGGAGGACCCTGAACGGTTGGTAAGGTTGATAAGTCTGGCAGCAGCATTCATGATGGACTGAAGGGGGGTTTAGTATGTAAAGGTAATCCAATGAGGAGGGAGTCACAGTAGTTAACGTGGTTGTAAACCCATTACAACCACTTTAGCCTACAGGTAAGCCTATAATAAGGCTTACCTGTAGCTATCCAAGGTTATCTCCTAAACCTTCACGGTTTAGGAGACATCCCCTGCATGTGCCGATGTCCTTGGCACATGCGCTCTAGAGCAAACTGAAGCAATGGCACATATGTTCCATTGCTTCAGTCAGTGTGCCATTACCAGCGGCTCCTGCGTGTGAGTGGCGTTATTGTGGCTCTGGCCATTTACAGCGCTGGAGCCGCGATACCCAGAAGTAACCCCAGGGAGAGATGTCGCCGGATGGAGGGGGGTATGAGGACCGCTGCGGGGGCTTTGATGTAAGGTAAGCAATTCATAATGAGCTAGTATGCTATGCATACTAGGTCATTACGCCCTTGTCTTGTAGGTTTTTTTTTTATTTTTTTTATAGGGTTAATAACCACTTTAAGGTGACAGATCCAGGGAGTGAATTCGTTTGCAGTGTCGTTGGTTAAAAAGGGGTGTATTTTAAAGATGTTGTGTAGGTTGAGGCGGCAAGATTTGGATGTGGGGACAAAAGGAGAGTTCAGGATGGCAAATGAGACTTCCATCTCATTACAAATATGGAAATGTGGGGTATACCATCTACAATGTGATGTGATGGGGAAAATGCATGGCAGCCCATTCAAAATTCCTTGGGTACCTTACTACAAGGCATGTTACTATAGGTGTGCCCAGCCTATTGCATTAGGGTGTGCACCCTAAAGCTCAAACACATATGCGGTGTCAGTAGAGCAGTGAATGGTGTCATACGGTCAGAGATTGGTGTCAGTTGGGCAGTGTCAATAGTTTTTATTTTGATTATTAAATTTTTTACTTATTTATTATTATTTATTTTGTTTTTTGTTTTTTTAGAAGCTTTGGTGAAATATCAGGGGTCTAAACAGGGAAATATGAACCACGGGGGGTGATTAGGGTGTGCATAAGCACACCTGGCACACCCTGTGCGCACGCCTATGCATGTTACTCTGCATGTGCATCACAATAGTCTGAATCCAGCCTTAGGTTTCCTATAAATACCCAACTGCTAACAATAAGGGCAGGCAGACAATCATACCGAGACCCCTAAAATCTTAACTCTTGGCCTATTGTTTACATAAACATGTATGCTTGGCTTTGTTTATGTCTAAAGTACAAACTATAAAGAAAAATTCTGTACTAGGCATGATCGTTTGATTTTTGCATAGTGTGAACACAACTTTCAAAATCAGATTCAGACTTTTCAAATTAACATTTCTAAAAGGGACAAAAACACCAAAATTGTTCTTGTATGTGAATAGAACAATTTTCATTTAATACGTACCGTTTTTCTGCGCTTTTTTGTACTAAATCAGATACGAAAGACTGTGGATGATCAGAAAATTTGCAAGAAAAAAATAAAATAAAAAAGTTGTACAAGAACTTACGAGTGCATTATCATCCTCGGTTTCTACCAGCTGTGAAACATCAAGGAAAACCAGATGATCCTTCGACCGATTTTCTTATAGTGTGTACCCACCTTAAAGTAGAAGTAAACCCATCCCTTTACCAGTTTCAAAAAAGTTTCATTTCCGGCACGTGCCAGAAATCTAACACTCCCATTGGTTGTGCTCTCAACCAAACTGTCAAACCAGCCAATGGCTGATGTCATAACTGATCACATGTGCAGCATCATGGCAGTTGTAGATTAAAGAGAGGAACGGGTGACAGCTTCCTTGGCTGAAAACAATAGGGGGGTTTACTTACACTTTAAAGTGGAGGTTCACCCGGAAATGTTAATTTTTAACATTAGATTGATGCTCATTTTGTCAAGGGTAATCTGGTAGTTTTTTTTAAATCGAAGCCGTACTTACCGTTTTAGAGATGCATCTTCTCCGCCGCTTCCGGGTATGGGCTGCGGGACTGGGCGTTCCTACTTGATTGACAGGCTTCCGATGGTCGCATCTATCGCGTCACGATTTTCCGAAAGTAGCCGAACGTCGGTGCACAGGCGCCGTATAGAGCCGCACCAACGTTCGGCTTCTTTCGGCTACTCGTGACGCGATAGATGCGACCGTCGGAAGCCTGTCAATCAAGTAGGAACGCCCAGTCCCGAAGACCATACCCGGAAGCGGCGGAGAAGATGCATCTCTAAAACGGTAAGTACGGCTTCGATTTTAAAAAAACTAGCCGATTCCCCTAGACAAAATGAGCATCAATCTAAGGTTAAAAAAAAATTTCAGGTGAACTCCCACTTTAAGTAGTATTGGTGAGAAAAAAGCAAACAGACACTCCAAGCTTATCTTGGGGGAAAAGAACGGCTAGCAAATAGGTAGTAAACCTATTTCACATTTTAGATGGGTTGGCTAAGGGTGCCTGATGGTCCATCCAATGATGTCCAAATAGGGTGACTGTCATTTCACGTATATGGTACCTAATGTATTTTGTTTCCTGAAATCAAATCTTGTTGAAATGGAGTGATAACTAAACTACATCCAAAATAAACTTCACTTAAATCCTTTATAGACGACGGTGAAAAAGAATAATAGAGGACTTCATTGCAAAACTTTAAGCGAAGGTTGTGATTTGTCTATTCACTGCCCCTAGCCTTTAATTTAATGAATGTGGATAACAGCTTATGGATAATGCGTATTTTATCATAGCATTTTAATAGGAGATAATCAATTTTTGTGACATGTTTGGTAATGTAATAAACAGATGCAATTTTTTTTTCTTTAAGATTTACTGCTATGGAAATTAAAATAATCATACAATAATAAAACAATTCTGCTCCACTTCAGCCAAAAGGAAAGAAGGGGGAAAAAAAAAAAAGAAAATTCTAGTTCAGTCATCACGAGCGGATTTCATGCTAGAGGCTTTAAACCGTTCAGGGGCTGCAGCAAATTATTCACAGAGACAGCTTTATAAGGATACTAAATCTATAGAGCTGAGGCCACTATGCAGCTGGGCTTCACTTACTTTGCTGCAAGTTACAGTACATGAACAGTTGGGTTAATCAAGTGAAATTCATTAATAGCCAAAAGGCAATCTGATGTACATGTCCTTTCCATAGCAGGCATTATATACCTAATGTATAGTTAATGGTCTTCACCCTATGGTCTTTATGCTCACTGCATGTATGCCAGTCTAAATGACGCAAGGGATGCCTACAATAAAAGTCAGCGCGGTATGGGAGGTTGTAAATAGAAAAAGTCAAGTTTTATTACCAAAACCGGTCTATTTCTTAGCAAACTACAGTATGTAGTGTTAAGTAAGCAGCTTTGAACATCACATTCCCGAAAGACAGCTAGACCTTTGTTTTTTGACAGGCTCAGAAAAATCTTCTTTTTTTTTTTTTGGAAAGCAGCACACCAGTTATCTTCCTTGTATGCCACGTATACACAATATCGAATATTCGATGTGAGCTTTTGGTCGGAAATTCCGACCATGTGTAGGCCCCATCGGACATTTTCTGTCAGAATTTCCAAAAAAAAGCATAGGATGCATTAAGGTGAAAAAACATTTACCTTTACAACCCCTTTAACAATCATACCAGATCAGGCACAGATAGTCCCTATATGAGAAATGGTTTGTAGGAAACTTGATAAAAGTAGCTAAAAAATACCTTGTGCATTCTCCCTCCTAATAAAATGCCAGTTTACAAAAGAAATGTTTGCTTTTGGCCCTACAACTAGATAGAAATTTCAGTGGATCCTGTGTCGACAACCAGTCCGCCTCAGGGATGTCAATATATTTCTGCTCCATTTGGTGTGCCTGCTGGGATATCGATTCCTCCCAACTCTGGTAGATGACTTGGTTCTAATAATGTCTCTAGTGAGAAGACCACACAGGAATGCCTTAATGGCATCCTATAGTAGCAGCAGGTCTTCATGGCCAGAATTAGACTAAAAAAAAAGCCTTTTATTTGGTTGTCCATTTGGTCACGGGAAGTATATTTAGCCAATAGGGGTTTAGCTTCCACGAGGCCTTTGTAAATAAATTAGGCTCAACAACTTTCACTGAAATCACCAGAAGGGAGTAATGGGACAATTCCCTGGCTGCATACTGAGCCTGGATGAAATATGGAAACATCAGAGGATTTTCCAGATGGATGTCAACTCGCATAAGAATATGTTGTGTCCTCGAGTGGTAAGAGAACTGTTTTTCCAAAGGGTAGAGACGTCGCCATAGGTCAAACCAATGCATTTCCTGGATAGATTCACTCAACAAGGTAGCTGTATTTACAATATATACTGTGTCTACTGTCGCATATCGTTCCAGTGTGAGGGAAATCCCCTCTTAGACAGTTGACACAGAAACAATTGGCTCCATTTGTAGATTTCCTTACTATTCCTGTTCTGGTGGCAACTGAAAAATTTGGAAGTAGCCTTACTTTCATTCCCAGTAAATGTTGGTGGTCAGGCCAATTAGAGAGACAAAGAACCTCCCTAAAAGACTGCAATAAAAAGTTAACAGTGGTTCAAATCTTTCATCGCTATCCACATCTAAAATGTAGCACTACCTATATAGGAGCTGTTGAATAGGATGGGTCCTCTGTACTTTGCCTCAACCTTATCAAGAACCTCAGCCCCTCTAACACACCAAGTTGAGTGTACAAACGTACAACGTCACAGGAAATCACTGAAAGTAATACTCAGTACCATATCAAAGAAAACAGGCACCAAACTAGGTAGTAAAGGCAAACATAATGCTATATATTGTCACCCAGCATAGTTGGTAACTAGGCAAATATAAAAACAATGACAGTAACACAATTGGTGATTACCAGTAAGGATTAGGCATAAGAGGACATTTGGCATCCAGATCAGCATAAACTGTAGCAAGGCCAACTTAAGTGCAGCAATGAGCAGTAATAAAGTTTAATCTACCGAGTACTAGAACTATACTGCCAGAGTGCATTTATGGCGGTGGTGCTAGACCGAGTTGGTATGCACTTGCCAAAAAGAAAGAGGATGGTTGCGGAAGGGGCAAGAGGGCAAAGGCAGCTTGCAGAATAATTATTACAGGAGGGGCAGTCCTTTGAGATGTTCTCCTGCCAGCTATCGTCACAGCGACTGTGCACTTAACAGCAGTCCCAGTTAACCTGCATGCAGTATAGATACAGCTTGCAGGTTCAGATGCAGTAAAGATTCGGTATAATGCAGTATAGGGTTGGTATAAATGTGATATAAAGAGCAGTATGGGTGTGGTATGGATTGGGTACACTTGGTGACCACTCAGTATTATTATTTTTAAAAGGAAAAATTACCCCTAGGGGCTTTGAGTTGCAGCAATAAATGAAGAAAATGTTGAGAATGAGGTTTGTAAAAAGGTATACATTTTATTGATCTCAACAATCATATGCAGTAGAAAAAAACATCTGATGGGAATCGGGACATGAGCTTGAAAAACATCAATGGAGGCTAAAACATGTGTATAAAAACAGCCAATGAACACTTATACAGTATTGTAGATAATTCCAAATGATGCAAAACCCCAACACGTTTCGACCTTTATAGTACGGTTTTCTTCAGGGGAAAAAACAAGATTTGCGAACATATGTTCTATAATAGAATATATACTAAAGTATTATTTTTTGGCAATAACGTGGTGTGGGCGGATTTCTGCCGGTCACAGGCTGTGCCACAACCCCTCCAGCCTCTAACAATCAAGATGTAATATTCCACCCCCATTGTGTGTAGCTGATTAGTGGGCATGGAAGAAGAGGGAGGAAGTGGGCTGTCATTTACCACTATGTATACGCCCACATCTGTGACTCTATAGTCACATGGGCTGCTCAGATGTCAACGAGGAAATGCTCAGGGTAGAAATACACAGAAAACTTTGCATTTGGACTAGCTGCCAACACTGCTCTGCAAACTCCCCAACTGTAGTGGGGGCATGGACAGGAGGGGGAGACAGAACAGCAGGATTTTTTATTTTTTTTTGCACAAAAACAGAGAAACTGAGCGAGTATGAACAGCATCTACTAACAGTTTTTAATTATGTGGGTTTAATAACACTTTAGGACCCTACAAATCACAGTATTCTAAGATAATCGGTATCAAAAAAATATGCAAAAAAAATTATAAATAAGGCTATGGAAAAGTGTGTGGTGGGTGTGTATGGGGGGAGAATTAAAGTCTAATGCCGCGTACAGACGATCGGACATTCCGACAACAAAACCGTGGATACATTTCCAACGGATGTTGGCTCAAACTCGTCTTGTATACACACAGTTACACAAATGTTGTCGGAAATTCGGAACATCAAGAATGCGGTGACGTACAAAACAGCACGGTACGACAGCAGTAGAAAAGAGAAGTTCAATACCAGTCGTGTTAGTAGAAGTATGGTGAGAGGCGATCCGCGCTTTTCAGTCCGTTACAGCGTGACGAATGTGCCATTTCCATTACGAACGCTAGTTTTACCAGACAGAGCGCTTCTGTATCGTACTTGATTTTAGAGCATGCATGGAATTTTGTGTGTCGTAATTGTCCACACACTTTTGGAATTTACGAGAACAGATTTTGTTGTCGGAAAATTTGAGAACCAGCTCTCAAATTTTTGTCGTTGTAAATTCCGACAGAAAATGTCCAATGTGGCCTACACATGGTCGGAATTTCCGACCAAAAGCTCCCATCGTACATTTGTTGTCGGAAATTCCGAGCATGTGTATGCGGCATTAGTGTAACCTTACCTTGTAAAACAACTCATTCATTTTAAATAAAAATTCAAGGCATAACGTGTCGGTTTAATTATATATATATATGTAAATATGTATGTATATATGTAAATTTGCTATCCCCTCAAAATAACGCAACACACAGCCATTAATGTCTAAACCGCTGGCAACAAAAGTGAATACACCCCTAAGTGAAAATGTCCAAATTGGGCCCAAAGTGTCAATATTTTGTGTGGCCACCATTACTTTCCAGCACTGCCTTAACCCTCTTGGGCATGGAGGTCACCAGAGCTTCACAGTTTTTATTTTTAGTTATTTATTTAAAAAAACGGAAGAACCTCTTTAATGGGCAAATAGGAACAAATAAAAGATGTAATGAACGAATATGGCAGATAGAATGATCTGTACTTTAAAAAAACAAATATGCAATATGACTGGTTGCTGTGGGCAACAGAAATGATTCTTTCAGACACTTTCAGACCATATATAAAGAAATTGTCCTTGTGACATTTTCCTACACACACACACACACACACACACACACACACACACACACACATTTGTGACAGTAATGTCAGTAAAGTTCACAGCAGTCAACCTGTCCACATTATGAGACCTGCATGCTATCGAGCCCTTCCTCTGTCTGCTGTGTTTAATTATAAGTGACTGCCTTGAAGGTAACAGAAATAATCACTACAGAAACTGCAAGTATAAGGAGCAAAAATAAAATTTGTGATTTGAACTGTTTGACTCACCTCAACAGCTGTTTAGCCACTGCCTGCAGGCTGTGTAATAATGAGGGTAGAAATAACAGGATTTTTGACTTGCCATAAAATTATTTTCTTAGAGCACATGGTCAGAAGTAATTCTGAAATAACTGGGTTATACCTCTGACTACAGGAGAACTGGACACTGGCACACAAAAAAAAACTAGTCAGCAAGGTATAACCCCTCCCACTAAGCTTCAGTTTAATGCAAAGACAGTACAGTAGTGAGCGAACAGAGGGGTGTGTCCCAGGGGTCAAGTCCTGGGGAAAAAAGTGTGGGAACTCCCACCCAAGATCCACTCCCCCACCAAAAAAAAATGATACGCTCATATGCATAATTACTAAACCGCATGTTTTTTTTCTTTTTTTTTCCGATCCACTGTACCTTAGTAATCCTTTATGTTACTGGCCGCTTTAAGCAAGTTCTTTCTAAATCCCGCGATAACTCGCGGCAGACCTACGCAATGTCTCCTGGGAGCTTTTGTCAAGCTTCTTTCTAAATCCCGCGATAACTCGCGGCAGACCTACGCAATGTCTCCTGGGAACAATGACAAAAGCTCCCAGGAGACATTGCAGCATCGAGGAAGTGACGGAATACCCGCAGTGACGGAACACTACCTGATGAGTCCATATACAGGAAGCGGCCAGTAACATAAAGGATTACTAAGGTTCGCCTGCCCCTGACAGTGACTCAAGCTGGGCATCGCCGCTTAGTGAAGGATTGGCTCTGGCAGCTCGGCTGCTCTAGTCCTGCAAAGGGAACTGCATTCCTGCTGTGAAAAAAGTGCAGGAACTCCGTTCCCACGCGTTCCTGCAGGACTTGAGCCCTGGTGTGTCCTTTAACCACATGCCGACCGCCGCGCACAGATACAGTATACGTCGGCAAAATGGCAAGGGCAGGCAAAAAGGACGTATATATACGTCCCCTTTAAGAAGCGACATTGTGGACGCGCGCGCCCGCTGTAAGCTTCGTGACTCCGACCGCGGGTCCCGCGAACTCGATGTCCACGGGCATACCCGCAATCGTGTCACGGTCAGGAAGAAGGGGGAAATGCTTATGTAAACAAGTATTTCCCCAGTCTTCCTAGTGACAGGACAGTGTACACACAGCTCCCTGTAATCGGAAGCTGTGATCACTGTGATGTCACACATAGCCCATCCCCCCTTCAGTTAGAATACATCCTTAGGCACACTTATCTCCTTCAGCGCCACCTAGTGGTTAACCCCTTCACTGCCAGTGACATTTTTAACAGTAATCAGTGCATTTTTATAGCACTGATCGCTGTAAAAATGACAATGGTCCCAAAAATGTGTCAAAAGTGTCTGATGTGTCCGCCATAATGTCACAGTCATGATAAAAATCACTGATTGCCGCCATTACTAGTAAAAAAAAAAAAATATTACTAAAAATGCCATAAAACTATCCCCTACTATTTCCAAAGAAATTTGATTTTTTGGGATAAGTGTAAAACCATTGACACATTTTATTTGCTTTTCCCTTTTTTGTTTCTCATCTCCTGCACACCACTCCTGGAGGCCCCTTCACCTGCCACTGTGATACTACAGTCATCTCCAACATCCCTCGTCTTTGGAAACTAGCAATAGACTGAAGCATGAGAATAGGAGGCGTTATACTGGACTAACTTTGTTTGCCATTGTCCAATTCTCCTGTAGGCAGCAGCATAACCCAGTTGTCAACTATTTCTGACCCCGTGTCCTTCATTAACCACTTAAGATCCAGACCAAAACGCAGGTAAAGGGCCTGGCCAGTTTTTGCGATTCGGCACTGCATCGCTTTAACTGACAATTGCGCGGTCGTGCGACGTGGCTCCCAAACAAAATTGGCGACCTTTTTTTTCCCCACAAATGGAGCTTTCTTTTGGTGGTATTTGATCACCTCTGCGTTTTTTATTTTTTTTATGCTATAAACAAAAATAGAGCGACAATTTAAAAAAAAAAATTGTCCTTTTTGCTATAATAAATACCCCCAAAAAAAGATAAAAAAAACTTTTTTTTCTCTCAGTTTAGGCGATACATATTCTTGTACATCTTTTTGGTAAAAAAAAAAAAATCGCAATAAGCGTTTATCGATTGGTTTGCGCAAAATTTATAGCGTTTCCAAAATAGGGGATAGTTTTATTGCATTTTTATTATTTTTTTTTTTTTACTACTAATGGCGTCGATCAGCGATTTTTTTTCGTGACTGCGGCATTATGGCGGACACATCGGTCAATTTTGACACAGCTATAAAAATGCATTGTTTACTGTGAAAATGACAATTGCAGTTTGGGAGTTAACCAATAGGGGGCGCTGAAGGGGTTAAGTGTGACCTCATATGTGTTTCTAACTGTAGGGGGGCGGGGCTGGACGTGTGACATCATTGATCGTCTTTCCCTATATCAGGGAACAGACGATCAATGACAGCGCCACAGTGAAGAACGGGGAAGCTCCGGGGACCGATCGCGGGACTCCGGCGGCGATCGGGTCCGCGGGTCCCGCGGTCACGGAGCTTCGGACCGGGTCGCGACCCACGGCTGGGCACTTAAAGAGGACGTACAGGTACGTGCCTGTGCCCATCCGTGCCATTTTGCCGACGTATATGTGCAGGAGGCGGTCCTTAAGTGGTTAAAACAATTTATAAATGTAACAAGAAATGACTATATACCTTTGTTTAAATCAGTGCCACAGAAAGGTTAAGATAGAACTGTATATACAAGTCATTTTTTATCAACATTTACAATTTATTTTAGCAGAAGATTTAGCACCAGATACTGTATATCAGGGGTGCCCAACCTTTTGAAGGTCGAGGGCCACTTAAGCGACTTAGTAACCAGTCGCGGGCCACAATGAGCAGAGTGGACAGATGACAAGTCTGTGTCCAGTCTGCATATGCAAAGCAGACACAGCCCAATCTACTCTATGGGCCCTCCGATCCAATCAGATAGTCTTTTTTTTTTTTATTGGCAGATCGGATTGGAGGTAAGGCAGGTGTAAAACGGACAGAAGTCTGTTTACATCTGCCACTCCATAGAGGTGATTAGAGGGTCCAATTGGGTCGGACCAATCATGTGAAAGGGGCCTAAGGCTGCTTTTACACTGATGGTCTGCAGTCAATTGCGGCGCAGTGTACCTGTGGTTTTCCCGCCGGTTAGCTGCACTTTGGTATAGACGTCTATTATATTCTCCATGTGTGGTGCACACTCTGAAAAGTCGCTTGCTTCCTCTACCGCCAGCTTAATTTACAACACTGGTGCTCTTGGATGGCAGGTCGGCAACCGGCAATCTGGGCTTGCCAACCAGCCATCCCAGAGCAGGAGGTCGCGGGCCACATCAGAGGGCTCCGCGGGCCACATGTGGCCCCCGGGCCACCGGTTGGGCACCCCTGCTGTATATAGTTACCGCTTCCCAAGAATAGGAATGTCATAGGAAAAAAATCAATTTACCACTTTTGTTCAAAAAATTACCAACGCTCTTTAAACTCCTCAACCTATAATTTACAAAAAACGTTATATTCCCCAGAACCTCGCTTTTTATTTTAACAGAAATTCAATAATGTTCCAAAACTCATTTCTTTTAATCTGTTTTAATTTGTTTTTAAGTACACAATATTTCTGAAAATACATATTTTTTCCTCTTCAAACTCCTCACTACTCCTTTTTTGGTATAGTATAGTGAGCACCTGCAACTGTCACATTTAATGATATAAGCAGGCAAGATACTCCATCATTAAATAAATCTGTTCATTAAAATCTGATATATTAAATATAAAGGTTTTAATTGCCATAGATGTCCCCCTCAGGTGTGTAAGAATAAATTACTGTGATTCATACAAAACTAATTGCAATGACCTCTGTCTCACATGGCCTCTGGCTATTCAAGCTTCATCTTAAAGCTGCACTCTTGGCAAATTAAAGAAAAAAAAAAAAAAGTATTGCAGCGCTGTGTGAATGTGTCCTTAATACCATAATGATATGACCATTGTGAAAATAATAGTACAGTGCTACTGTGCTAAAGTGTCAAAGTAATAAAACAATTTCAGACAAATATATCAGCAATTGGTAAGCGATAAACCATAAGACACATTGCTTCAAACAAATATACAAAGTGATGAAAAGTTCCTGTATTGAACAAGTCCACAAAAAAATCCTGTATTAACCACTTCAGCCTCGGAAGAATTGGCTGCTCAATGACCAGGCCGTTTTTTTGCGATTCTGCACTGCGCCGCTTTAACTGACAATTGCGTGGTCGTGCGACGTTGTACTTAAACAAAATTGACATCCTTTTTTCCCCACAAATAGAGCTTTTTTGCTGGTATTTGATCATCTATAAACAAATAATGAGCGAAAAGTTGGAAAAAAAAAACCCCCACAATATTTTGTACTTTTGGCTATAATAAATATCACCAATTTTTATATTCTTTTTTAAAAAAAGCAAAATTTCTCAGTTAAATTTTTCTACATACTTTTAGTAATAAAAATAATAAGCATATATTGATTGGTTTGCGCAAATGTTTTAGCGTCTACAAAAATGTTATTACTATTTTTTCTTTTATAGTAATGGTGGCGATCAGCGATTTTTAGCGGGACTGCCACATTATGGTGGACACTTTAGATGTGCCAACCTCCTTTTCTTGTCAGTAACATATTTAAATACTCTCTTTATGCTAGGTGAAACATTAGACAGAAAACAGTCACACTGTAATATATGTAGAATAACATTTGCAGCATTATAATCCTCCACTGCCGGTGTCTACAAAAGACTTCTAATAGGGTTGTCCCGATACCACTTTTTTAGGACCGAGTACAAGTACCGATACTTTTTTTCATGTAGTCGCCGATACCGAATACCGATACTTTTTTTAAATGTCATGTGACAGTTTTCAAACCACAATACAGACTAAGGATATTTTCTTTAGAATTATGAAGAACTCTAACTCAAGACATTATAAAAGAATAAAAATGAGTAAAAATGAATAAAAATGTTTTATTTGCTTGTCACGCAGTAGTAAAAAACTCAAAGAATTTTCATAGAACATGTTGATAAATACAAAAAAAGTATTCTATTTAGGTATCGGGAGCATTTGCGCGAGTACGAGTACTCCCGCAAATACTCGGTATCGGTCCCGATACCGATACTAGTATCGGTATCTGGACAACCCTAACTTCTAATGAGGCCCAGTCATAAGTGGCCCTGTCATAAATTGATTGATTTGCAGATAAGGAATACACATTTGTGAACCTGGAGATATTGACCTTAAACTGAACCCACAGAGCAAAACTTTGTAAATATACCACTATTTATGCTGTAAGGCCGTTACCATCACAAATAGATGGTACACTAATGTATAAGAAGATACCAAAACGGTCTATAAGGGCTAGTAGACTCAACAAGCCCCCTAAGAGAAATCTCTCTAAAATACACATTATATTTTGTATCTAACAAATCATAATTTCTTTCGGTTGTTAGATTGTAAAAACGTATATGTGAATATAGATGTTTCCAGGCTTAGCAGCATTAAAGTGTTACTAAACCCAGGGCCCTGCATTCACCATATCTGGTCTATAACATTACACAGAACATGGAAATGCAATTATTTTAGTAAATATAAACTGCTAAATACCTTTTCTCATCAGCAGTATATAGCAATCTTATAACTTCTATCAGTGTCTGGGTAAAGCTTGTAGGAGTTTTCATTCTCCTCTGACTGTCCTATAAGGCTGCAGGACCCCTGACCCTCTGTCTGGACAGTGCTGATTGGCCCTGTGCCTATTACATGCTCCCTCCCAAGAATTTTTTTTAAAAACGCTCTAGTGATACACACTAAACTGAGCATGTGCAAAATGCCCTCAAGGCTCTGTACTGTCAGGAGATGGATTGGGGACTGTGGAAGAAGGAGAGGATCAGAGAAGACAGGATCAAACAGCCTTTTTACACAATGCGGAGGCCGGACCCCTTAAATTAGGGTGACCAGACATCCCCAGTTTCAGGGGACAGTCCCCTGATTGAGGACACTGTCCCCGGACCAAGTCTGTCCCTGGTTTTGTTCCCAGATTGGATTTAATAGGGCACAGGGGCAATTTCAAAGACAGTCAGTGCAGAATTAAAATTAAAAAAATTGAATTACACACCCCCCGCTCCGCCGTGCCTACTAGCATAGGGGGGTTGTATTTTTCCCATTATCTGTGCCCCTTTCTGATTATCATTTGCTGGTCGGAGCGGAGGGAATATTTCTTCAGTTTCGGGCGCATGCCCATTCAGCTTCACTCGCATGTTCTTCTGCCTTGGCTCAAATCCTGCCCATCTCCTTGCCTTCCCTGGCAGAGTGATCTTCCTCCGCTCCCCATCCAGTAGTAGCCGGGGCCCGAAGAGTAAGACTTGAGAGGCTGTGAGGCGGGCGGTGATGGGCAGAGAGACGCTGATTGTTGCCATTACTAGTAAAGGAAAATATGTCCCCGGATTTCATTTTAAAAATCTGGTCGCCTTACCTTAGATGCCACAGTGAGTTTAACAAGCATGCTTTACTGAATTTACAGACTGGATTTTACGGTTGTGGGTTTGGTAACACTTTAAGGGTATGTCTGCTGAGCATTATAAAATACTCTCAAGCACAACCATTGGATCCTTTAAAATAGTGTTAGCTCTGAAACCTCTGTCCCAGTGGCAAGAAAAACTGCTGCATTTGGCAGCTGAAGTGCTCATTTACCATTGAAACTACCAAGGGTTGGTTAAGGATTAGATGAAACTTTGGCTTCATGCACATGGGCGCAGTCGCCCATGCAGCTTAAAGAGGCTGTGTATTTCTGGTGCCCAGGATGTCCCGGGACTGCGTACAGCCACCCACAGAATCAAGGTGTGTAGAAGGCTATATACGGCTATGTGGCACTATTGGGCCTCATGCACACTGGACGTTATAATAATGCCAGTAGCTTTGTAGTGTTTTTCAGCATTTTTGCAATAGCGTTTTTCAGCATTTTTTACATGGGATCAAAAATGTTAAACGCTGGTGAGCCACATTTGACCGTTTATCTGCGTTTTTACAGCTGAACAACTCTACCCAGAACCCACTAGTTTTGGGTTTATGTTACAGCCAAAAACACCCCAGCTGATAACAGCCTATGTGTGCATGGACACATAGGATAACATGCTGAAGAGTTTATGGACTATAGAAAAAAACATCTGAAGGCAGCTGTAAAAACGTCCAAAAAAGGTCCAGTGTGCATGAGGACTTAGTGCAAAGTAGCGAATGCACATTGATATATCTTAAAAAAAGAAATTACTCTGCCTCAGATTTTATACATTTATTCCTTGAAGCCTCCTACACACTGTCTGATTTTATTATCAGATTACTCTGTTTCGTTACAGATAGGCACACATCTTGCTTGAAAAAACAAAATGTCCATTTCTTTGTCTTTATGGTTATTTTTGTTCCAACCAATTCTTCATTTCAGCGGTGACCTTTAATAAGAATAAAAAAAATAAGAGGTCTGGAACAGCTTTATAAATTAAGGCTAATTCCAGCGTGGCCCAGATATTACTAGAGCCGCAGATGTTGCACCAGGCTTCTTGCAATGTGACTGGCTTCTATAAGCAAGTGTCAGTGCAGTGTGAAGACTGATAGATTAAAAATTAATGGTCCTTACCACAAAGATATCTACAGATGAGAATTTGGCAGAGAGCTGTCAGGCAAGCTCTGTTTTCCCATATTTTACTGCGCTTTTTGCGCTAGAGGCTGTTTTTGTAAATGTGTTTATCAAACATACTAGATAGCAGCATTAGGCAGGCCAGGCCAGCTCATTTACTAATGAAGCACACAACCCCTGTGCACACGTGTCATTAGACACTGATATATAGTCAGAGCAGATCTTCCAAATGATCCATCTTAATGTGGAAATCACTTTATGAAATGAATACCATGTTGCATATCCAATTTACTGTGAAAACAAAACACAAATTATTTCTGGCTCATCATGAGATCATTAGGAGTGGGGTCAGCATCTAGGTGATCCATGTGTTTATTCTGGCTCCTGTTCATTGAGAAGACGTGAAATCTCAGCTCTGACAGCTAAAAGTTGTAAAGCCTAATTACACCACATTTCAAATCAATGTATTATGTAAAGAGCACCAAGATGAACCCCTCAGTGAGGTCTAGGCTAGACTCTATAGATTTTTCTAAAAGAGTCAATCCACACAAAAATATGACAGATACTGATGGATGCTTGATAGTTAAATCACCAAATGGGTTCCAAGTCTCGGAGACGAGAGACGTGCACAACGGAAACATTTGTTTTGGTTTCCTTTGTTAAAGCGGGTTGTAACCCGCTGAAAAAAAAAAAAAATCCTGCAAGACAATGGCATAAATGTGCTAGTATGCTTCGCATATTGGCACATTATGAAATACTTAGCTCACGCAGCCCGACCCGGTCAGCACTGACATGTTGCCTCGCCGTTTCTTCCGAGGTTGCTTGCTCCGGCGCTGTGGGTGGCCGGAGCCGCGATGACGTCACTCCCGTGCATGCGGCACGATACGCAGACCTTCACTCTGCATGCGCCACTGCACGCAGGGTAAATATCTCCTATACCGTGTAGGTTTAGGAGGTATTCATTTTACCTACAGGTAATCTTCATTATAGGCTTACCTGTAGGTAAAAATGTCAAAAGCAGAGTATACAGCCGCTTTAAAGGGGTTGTAAAGGTTCATGTTTTTTTACCTTAAGGTGCATTAAGGTGGAAAAACATTTGACAGATACTGCCACTCAGCCCTTCACTTCACCTTTTGCGCTGGCCCCCGGCATCCTCTTCTCCGCTCAGTCTGACCGTTGATTGGCTAGAGTGGATGGATTGATAGCAGCGCAGCCATTGGCTCGCGCTGCTGTCAATCACATCAAATGACGCAGCGCGCCAGGGCCAAGTGATACCGTGAGTGGCTATAGCCGCCGCCTGTATTACAGGAGAGCGCCCGCAATTATCCTTTACAACCCCTTTAAGTTAATCATTTAATTTCATCATATTCGTTATGTTGGAATTATTCGCTTTCGGAATTCCTTTTGTATATTCTGATTAGTTTTGTATATCCTTGTTCCGAAGCTTACAGTGCATCCGAAAAGTATTCACAGTGCTACACTTTGTCCACATTTTGTTATGTTACAGCCAAATTCCAAAATGGATTAAATTCATAATTTTCCTTAAAATTCTACAAACAATACCCCATAATGACAACATGAAAGAAGTTTGTTTAAAAAATGTTGCAAATTCATTGAAATAAAAAAAAGTTAAAAAAATGCCATGTATATAAGTATTCACAGACTTTTCCATGCCACTCAAAATTGAGCTTGGGTGCATCCTGCTTCCACTGATCATCCATGAGATGTTTCTACAACTTGATTGGAGTCCACCTGTGGTAAATTCAGTTGATTGGACATGATTGGGAAAGGCACAAGCCTATCTATAGTTGCCACTGCATGTCAGAGCAGAAACCAAGCCATTAAGTTCAAGGAATTGTCTGTAGATCTCCAAGACAGAATTGTATGGAGGCACAGATCTGGGGAAGGGTAAAGAAAACTTTCTGCAGCATTGAAGGTCCCAATGAGCACAGTGGTCTCCATCATCCGTAAATGGAAGGTTTGGAACCACCAGGACTCTTCCTAGAGTGGGCCACACAACCAGAGATCGGACAAGAAGGGCCTTAAGTCAGGGAGGTAACCAAGAACCTGATGGTCACTGACAGAGCTCCAGCATTTCTCTGTGGAGAGAGGCGAACCTTCCAGAATGTCGGAACATTTGGGGTTAAAAGAATACATATAAAGTCGCATATTGTATATTTTGTATATTTTGCAATTGTTCCTAATTCATGTATATTATGAACAAATGAGAGACCATTTTAATTCATAAAGTTCATGAGCTCATGAATAGACAAGGATGTTATGTCTTTACAAGAGACTATAGATGTCTGGTTAAACCAATCTCCCAGGTTGTAACTCAAAGGTTTTGGACACCTAGTAAGATAAACAAGATAAAAACTTGTACAGAATGACCCAAAACAACTGGTATTGTCTTTATATAATGAGGCCATGGGGCTGATTCATAATTACTGTGGTACTGTCTATTTAAAATAATGTTCCTTTTAAATATATCTGCACGGTATATCTATGTATTAATTATATATCCATATATAAACCTGTTTAATACATAGACATCATTGTAACAAGGGTCCCAAGGATAAAATCCTATAAAAGCTTAAAAGTATTAGAAACTGCTTAACTTAAAATCTGGTATTAGTTCAAAGGAACTTCCCAAACCATTAGTGTTGATCATAAACCTTATCACAATCATAAATTGAGAAATAGCCGGGTTGTCTGTTGAAACTTGACAGACGTTGACAATTAATTGTGTTTCTTTAAGTCAAAAGGGGTCTTAAATTATTACTAGCCCTGGATGACCCCAAAATTAGAAATGATTCCTTATACACCACCAACTACAGGTTAAAAGTGGCATTACTCAAAATAGCCACGTCCTTGGTTGCTATGGCAGCCTACCTAACATAGCATCATTTGACATAGTCAGTGACGTAGTAATGTGAGATACACACCCACTTCTTGGGTATGTTAAAAAGGAGTTGTAGAGGACACGAGAGGAAAAGGATCTTGAAGGGTTGCTGATGGAAGAGCTCTCACTCCATCTCTGAAGGCTATCTCTCGATCTCTGGAAGGAAGCCGACTCTGAAAAGATGTCTGGGGGAACTCTCTCTCTGAAAGGATCTCTAAAGGAAGCTGGAACGCAAAGATGTAGGGGGTTGAAAGAAGTCCTTCTTGGGGCTTTTCAAACTGACAGACTCTTAAAATACTGGTAAAGTATAAATCTTTTATTATTACCATTTAGGTAATTGAATGTTTTTCGCATACACGTAACTAAAACCATTTAAGTATATTTGGCAAAACCATTTGGGCGTTATATTATTTTTAACTGCAGTATGAAATAATTACTGTATTTATCGGCGTATAACACACACAGGCGTATAACACGCACCCTAACTTTAAGAGGGAAGTTTCAGGAAAAAACTTTCCACAGCCCCCTGCGTATAACACGCAGGCACAGTTTACCCAATATTTTCAGGGTAAAAAAGTGAGTGTTATACACCAATAAATACAGTATATTCCAAATATTAAGAGACATACACAATTTTTGTTTGTCATTAAAAAGCTAAATGCCAACAGTTTTACGGTGATGTCTGGGAAAATAAATTCTCTCTAAATTTAAAATAAGCTTGTTTGTATTGCCAAGCGTGTGTACAATATGTCCTTTGATCTGTACACATATAAGAAGTAAAGGAGATCTGTTTGTGTTGAGAAGAGATGACATAATGTAAACAAAAGCTCTTTACATGAAGCCATGAAGTCACGGAAAGTTATTTTACGAGTTACCAAGTTTTAAATATACCATGATTTAAGTAAGAACTGTGAATATACCTTGTCATATAATGTAAATATTATCTGAACATTTAACCATCATGTATCTTTGATTGTAGAAGTACATCAATTATTTGTTTTATCACAAATTATACCTGATTTAAATTTTGCACTATATCTTTAGTTAATAAATATATATTTTTTAAAATATTCATTTGTGTTACTTGACTTCAAAATAGCACGGATAAAAGAATTTTGGAATTCATGTTTTGATATTGTAGGAAATTGTAATTCTCCCATGCACAGATTTACATATTTCCATAAATACAATAATATTTTATATTTCAGTATAAACATTCTGACAGTATATGAAGGCACTATGCCGTGATACATCAATGGTTCTGACAAGAAGAACAACCATCTCTGAAGCACTCCACCAATCAGGCCTGTATGGGAGAGTGGCCAGACAGAAGCCACTCCTCAGTAAAAGGCACTTTCATGTTGTCATTATGTAGAATTCTGAGGAAAATTATGAATTTAATTCATTTTGGAATAAGGCTGTAACATAACAAAATGTAGAAAAAGTGAAGCACTGTGAATACTTTTCGGATGAACTGTATTTCCGATGATTGGCTATATTCATTTGAATGTGTTACTTCATTATTTTGAGAGATTACTTATGTACTCTGTTTGGGTTGGATGGAGGTGGATCCATCAAAATATCTGAATCATAATATAATGAATGGAACAAAATTAAAGAGGAACTGCAGTCTGCTCACATTTGTAAAAACAACATCTTTGCCATTCTGAAGCTTCCCTCCAACCACTTTGCATATTTTATATATACTTAGATTCTGTACTTGCCAAATAGGCTGCATAAATCTCCCTCCACTGAGTCTGGCTGCATTCATTTTAACTGTGGGCAGCTAAAGCTGCCGCCTGTTCACTTCCTGGATTTACACAGACACACACACGCCTCCAGCTATGCAGCTCTCATTGGCCCTCTTATGACATCCCCCCTCCCTTCCTGGCAAATTATGTCATAAGCCTAGGCTTTTTACCAGACAAGTAACAGGAAGTGGGCTGTAAAATGTATTTACTGGCAGAATTTTTTTTTTTACTATTTAAAGTTAAAACAAGAAGGGCAAAAGATGAAAAAATTACTGAATTTCTGCTTTAATTTTGAATTAATTTGTTATGCTACGATTCAGAGATTCTGATGGATTCACCTCCATCCAACCCAAACACAATAAGTAGGTATCATCATCTTATTTTACTTTTATACCTTACTGTATTTATTGCAATATGTTTCCATTTTATATGTAGTGCATTTTTTATAATCATGAAAAAACATTAATGAAACAAAAATAAAAATGAATTTGAACCAATTCGGATGATTCTTTATGTGATCCTATTGAAACAAATGAATGCTTTGTTTTGTTTTAATTTATTTCAGATTTCTTGAAATGTGTTACTATTTTGATTCAGAGATTTGGATACCTCAGAATCATAAAAAATGTCATCCGAATTTTGATTAATAATGAAACTAATTGCACATGTCAGAGTTCTACACATGGTCTCCTGGGTCCACATACTCATTGCAGCAGATATGAGGGGTCCACATACCTTTTACAGTGCTGTAGAAACACAAGTGAGAATTCGAGGTGGGCTATGAACTTTGCCAAGAACAATATGGGGGGGGGGTTCTCACTTTGGGCTCTCCCAAAAGATAAGAAGCTGATAAGTAATCAAAGATATCCTCCCCTGGAACATTTAGAAAAACATCTATATTCAGCTTTGTATTAAGGCTGTTGATGGTTCTCTTCAAATTCTGCAATTGGTAACTTTTTTTTTCTTTAAATGTATCCACACGTAATTAAGAACCAAAAGTTATATTGCAACACATGCAACAACATTTATTGCACCCTACAGATTTGATAAAATAGTTCTTATTGGAAGAGGATCATCATCCCCATACATGGCAAGAGCACCCCAGGGGAAAATAATATTCCAGATTCTGATAGATGCTTGATAGTTAAAATCACCAAATAGGTTCCAAGTCTCGGAGACTCCAGTCGGAGTTCTGCACAAGGTCACCTGAGTCCACATACTCGTTGCAGCAGATTTGAGAAGTCCAAATACCTTCTACAGTGCTGCAGACACACAAGTATTTAAGGTTGTCAAAAACTCAGCCAGGAACAATATGGGGGGGATCTCACTATGGGTTGTCCCAAAAGATAAGTCAATTGGTAACACCAACAAATATTTGGCTAACACTAAACCCCTAAGGTATGCAACTTGTTATCAGTTCACAGTTTGGTGATGTGTTCAAAATTATGGCAATCTTTAAACACGCCAAATTTAATTGGTTTGAACGACTTCGAACACCCCCCCCCCCCCCCCTACGAGTCCTAATAGTGTCAAGAAAAACCTCCCCTGGAACACTTAAGAGAATATCAATACTGTATTCAGTTCTGTATAAAGGCTGGTGATGGTTCTCTTCAAATTCTGAAATCAGTAACACGAACAAAAAATACCAAGCTCTATGAAGGGGGGGGGGGGGAGCAGAGTGATAAAATATTTATACATTTAAAACAATGCATCCACACGTAATTAAGAACCAAAGATAGATGGTAACTTGTGCTGGAACATTTATTGCACCCTACAGATTAGAGAAAATGGTTCTTATTGGAAGCTCATCATCACCCCCATACATAAGAGGACTCCAAGGAAAACAACTAATGGACCTTTTCCATACCAGGATGATCATTACCAATGGTGTAAATAGAACATTTACCAAGGGCACATGGATCCAGTTGCAATTTCCATGGCAAGAACAATTTCCTTGAGAGGAAAAAATATACATCATGTTGAAACCTTCATTTAGGTTTCTTATGAGCAAATATTCTCTCATTGCTGCACAGAAAGTTAATTATCTCGCTTGACCTTGAAATGAATACACCCCCATCCCCCATAGGGAGCTTCTCTAAATGCATTAAAAAAATTAAAAATTCTAAAACGTTGAATAGAAAAGTACTTTCCTAAGACATGCGACTTCGGTAAGACCAAATCATTTTGATCTCTACAGTATTACCAGTAACAGTGGCGCTAGGAGAACTGTGGATGACACAGGAAATAAGTCAGTTATCTATAGACCTGGAAACTGCATAATATTAATCTGGAATCAATGGCATTGTAAACTTACCTTGTATCACAAGTCTCTAATAAATGTCACATATGATACTATGTCATAATTGCTGTCAGCAACCTGTGCTGAAAACAACACAACTTCATTCCAATGAGTAACATGACCACATTCATGGACAAGTAGTAAAATAAAACCACAAAAAGCTGGAGAACATAAACAAAACCTCATAAATAAAAAGCATAGGCATGTCTATAATATACAGTGCAAATCTTATTTATACATGACCATTCTAGTCATATACATTCTCTCACTGGTTTACAATAAAACTGCTTATTGGAACAAAAAAAAAAACTTTACATCACTGACATCTTCAACCAGGGTTCCTCCAGAGGTTGCTGGGGGTTCCTCAGATAAGTTCCCATTGATCTTTTTAGCCATTTGTAAGGGGGTAATTCTTCCCAACGACCACACGAATAAGGTGCATTCCTCCCACTGACCATCACACTAATGTATCATGAGTTGTAGCTATAAAAATTTTTAGGAGAGGTTCCCTGAGACCAGAAAGTTATTTTAAGGCTTTGTTGAAGAGGTTAAGAAAACCTGTTCTAGGCACTCATACGTAAAATAGGTTACAATAGGTTATTGTGCATTGGTCTATAGCTATTATAGAACAAGCAGTGTTAATACCCAAGCATATGCCTAGGTCAAACTTTTTTTTTTTTTTCTTAAGTTTTGGATGTGTGGGGAAGGGTTAGACTCCATCAAGCTTTTTTAGTTTGTAGTGGTAGATGGAGGTCACTAAAACCATAGGTAAATAACAATTTAAAGGGGTTGTAAAGGTACAATTTTTTTCCCTAAATAGCTTCCTTTACACCTTAGTGCAGTCCTCCTTCACTTACCTCATCCTTCCATTTTGCTTTTAAAATGTCCTTATTTCTTCTGAGAAATCCTCACTTCCTGTTCTTCTGTCTGTAACTCCACACAGTAATGCAAGGCTTTCTCCCTGGTGTGGAGTGGCGTGCTCGCCCACTCCCTTGGACTACAGGAGAGTCAAGGGACGCCCACTAACACAAAGCTCCGTTCTCTATCTGCAACGTAGAGAGCGTCCTGAGGAATTTCCAGCACTACAGTAAAACCTTTAGATTGCTCTGCAGTACACCCTTGTGGGAATAAATCAGTTTATACATTTATAATAAATTTCACCTCCCAAAAATTCAAGCTCACTCAGTGACTTTGGCTATCACGTTAGATAGCTTAGAGCATTGATCTATCAATTATAAAGACAATTAAATATTGCACAGAATTTTACTGCACAGATGGATGGTGATTAAAATAGGCTTTACAGTAAATTATAGGGATTTCAAGACATATGAAAAATAGCAAAAAAGGCCACAGATCTCAAGTATTGTTCACCGAGGAAATCAATCTTTGTAAAGGCTGGCATATGTAGTAATGAGTTCAGGCCTTGAAGGTTAGTTCAGGTAACAATGGCAGAAACTATTCTATGAGCAGGGCAGTAAATACAAGTGATCAGCTACCGACTACCTTTAAAAGATGATTTTTCAGATTAATGCTGCACAACTAAAAACTACTCATTTATGTTTAGGGGATTCAAAAAAGCACTTTTTACTTACCCAAGCCACTGTTCCTGCTGGCCCCTTGATGCTACCAGACCAGTCTCTGCAGCCTCTTCTCCCCTGCACTCTGGCAGGTCCTCTGATGTCATTAAGACCAATGCTGGTGACCCTAGTCCTACATTGGACGTAAGGGCACCAAGGGAAGTCCACTGATGGAGTGTAAGGGTGCACATCTGCTGGGGGAGTGCAGGATCAGGTAAGTAAAAAGTTTTTTCTGTCCCTTAGGCAGAAACAAGCAGTTAATCCTTGAAGCATGGCTGCAGCCCAACTGCAAAGGAAGAGTTTTAGGTTTCCTGGAGTTGGGCATTTGTCCATTGGTCAACTGTGCCAATATTACAGAAGTCCAATCTTTAAGTGTTCGCGAAGAGACCTCTACCCTAAGCTAAAACTATGTGGCTGGGTTCCTACAGATTCTATCATGTCATCTGGCATGCAAACACGTTTTGGGGGATAAGAACAATTGGCCTTCATCAGGGCTACAATAAAACAAGAAATGTGAAATAATACACAAAATCACCAAACACTGAGGCTACCTAACCAGAACCATTAGGCTCCACTAACCAAAAACGCAGTTAAAATGATTCTAAAGGCTGAAGCTTTTTTTGCCTTCATGCATTCTATGCTCCCGAGCTTCATTGTGATCCAGTGATGTGCATGAGTGCCTTGGCTCTACAGGGACTCTCCCTTCTCATCTCCAATGAAGAGAGAGGTGCGATGAGGAGAGAGAATGGACACAGAGCAACTCGGGAGCACGGCAGGTATAAGTCTGACATGTTTGTTTGGGTTTTTTTTGTGTGCCTTCAATATCACTTTAATAGATATTGGCTTGCAAAAATTCAGAGCTTTGCATTCAGACCTTTTGATTTGGCAATGACTGGCCACCACAAGAACAGAAAATCTCATCTCTTCAAATACTTCTCTTCTGTAATAACATGCTTCTTTTCCAGATAGTCTTTGAAAGTTAGTTCATACATCAAGAAATATCTGAAAGTCTGTAAAAGCTAGCCCATTCTATAGGAAAGACCTTAAAGCGGAATTCCACCCAAAAATGGAACTTCCACTTTTTGGAACCCTCCCCCCCTCCGGTGTCACATTTGACACGTTTCAGGGGGGAGTGGGGAGCAGATACCTGTGTAATACAGGTATTTTTCTCCCACTTCCGGGCATAGATACCCGAGCCACCTGCGGGTATCTATGCCACTTCTTGCCCCCCCGCTGTCTTCTGGGAGACACTCGGGTCCCAGAAGACAGCGGGGACCAGTGGTGTCATGCATGCGCAGTAGGGAACCAGGAAGTGAGGCCGCAAGGCTTCACCTCCCGATTCCCTTACCGAAGATGATGGCGGCGGCAGCATCCGAGAGCCGAGGGAGAGATGGGCTTTGGGTGCAGACATCGCAGACAACCAGGACAGGCAAGTGACCATATTTTAAAAGTCAGCAGCTGCAGTATTTGTAGCTGTTGACTTTTAAAAAAAAAAAAAAAAAAAAATTTGGCGGACCTACGCTTTAAAGTCATTGACAGCTAGCCCATACCCCAAAAAACGAATCGTCTATGAAAGCTAGCTCTTTCTTTAGATAGGCATACAATCTCTACTTTTACGTTTCATGCTTGGTGTGGTGTCCAAATTTACCATGCTAAAGTTTTGTCGGGCTTCTTAAAGACCTTAGCTTATTTATGATCTTAAACCTCTTTGGGCCAGATCCACAAAAACGGGCATATATTTAGGCAGGCATAGCGCATCTCATATGCGCTATGCCGCCGTAAATCAGAGTGGCTCCTATGGTATGCACAAAGAACTTGCTCCCATATGCGGGCCGGCGTAACGTAAATCTGCCGGCATAAGCCCGCGTAATTCAAAGTAGGCTTGGAGTGGGCGTGTTGTATGACAATCTAGTATGACCCCACGTAATTGACACTTTTTACGAACGGCGCATGCGCCGTCTGTGGACGTATCCCAGTGCGCATGCGCAAAATCACATTGCAAATAGTCAATGCTTTCGACGTGAACGTAACTTACGCAAAGCCCTATTTACGCAAACAACGTAAACGACGGAAAATTCTACGCTGTGCCGACGTCCATACTTAACATTGCGTACGTCTCATAGAGCCAGGGGTAACCTTACGCCGAAAAAGCGTATCTAGCTAATTTGCATACTCTATGCGGAAATCAACGGAAGCGCCACCTAGCGGCCAGCGTAAATATGCACCTAAGATCGGATGGCGTACTAAGACGTACGTCGGTAGGATCTAGACCACATTCAGGCGTATCTTGTTTTGTGGATACAAAACAAAGATACAACGGCGCGGCGTATCAATAGATACGCCAATGCAACTCTTTGTGGATCTGGCCCCTTATGTTTGCATCCCTGATTTGCTAGCAATGTTTGATAGATGTCCTTACAATGCAAACGTAAAATGCAAACCCACTATTCCCTGGGCAGTGATGGCTCTACTATTTATTATTTTTGCCAAGTCTGGCAAATGTTTTTGTTGCTGGCACAAAGTATATTTAGTTCTTTCTTCAATATTCTATATAACACATATCCCCCACTTTGTCACTTTTCCAGCACAAACCAGCTCAGTGCAACCATCTGCTGTGCACAGGCCCACTATCACAGCATTTTATATCTGTCCTGAGGGTATCAATTCATTTCAGTATGCCGTATTTAGCAACAAATCCAATGATTGGCCTAGTTATTGAGAATTATAGCAGAGTGACTTGTATACAATACAGAGCAAGTCTATAAAACCTGTAGCATTTTCAAGAAATAAACAATGCTCTTTAAACTATTGAAAGACAATATTAACCCTCTTGCTGTTCTTTGGCACAGGGGAACTGGAGAACGGCATCTTATCAGTATAAACTTGTGATTAGATATCATTTTCAGGAACAACAACAAAGAGCGACCTCTTGTAGCAGGCTAAAGTGACCTTTTGTAAGATGATGAAACTCTCTAAGGAGTGTCAACAAATTAAAACAGCGCTATCAAATAACTGTGCATATTTGACTATATAAAATACATTACTACAAAACTGCCACAGAAAAAAGATATCAATCCTGAGTATATCAGGGAAGGTATCAAGCTACTGGAAGACAAAAAGAACATCATTATCCGCCCTGCTGATAAGGGGGGCGGAGTAGTAGTGATGGACAAAGACTATTATCATCAGCAATTGTCCACACTGTTGGAAGATCGAACCACCTATAAGAGGTTGAATTCTGACCCTACAGAAGCATACAAAACACAACTGGATTCCTTAATACAATGGGGTTTCCAGATCAATGCCCTGAATATTAAAGAGAAAGCATATTTGGCTCCTTCTGTGTGTAGAGTTCCGGTTATCTACACCTTACCGAAGATACACAAACATGCAACCATGCCACCGGCCCGTCCAATAGTGAACGGCATTGGGTCCGTCACGGCAAGGTTAGGTGAATACTTGGACAAATTCCTCCAGCCAAGTGTGCGGGAAACTAAAGCATACTTAAAGGATACAGCTGATCTGCTCATATCCCTGGAGGATATAAGAATAAATCCAGGTACTGAAACCTTCCTTGTGACGGCGGATGTCGCCTCACTATATACTATAATACAGCATGAGGACGCTGCTCTGGCACTCAATTGGGCATTGAGTAAGAGGGAGGAGATCCCGTTTACACAAAAAAGATTTTTGGGTCAAGCCCTCGATTTCTGTATGTCGCATAATTATTTTTGGTTCGATGGTTTCTTTTTTTCACAACAGGTTGGCGTGGCTATGGGAGCTAAATATGCCCCTAGCCTCGCCAACCTGTTTATGGCGGAGTGGGAGGACAAAAGTATCTTCAGAGATCAAAGATCTCAACTTATCTTCTATCGGAGATACATTGACGACATCTTTTTGATCTGGCAGGGATCGGAAACAGATCTCAAAGTTTTCCTTGAAGTATTGAACAACAATGTGAACAACATTAAACTGGAATATGTGATCAGTGCGTGTTCAGTTAACTTCTTGGATGTAACTATAGAAAGATGTAATGACAGGTTGAAAACAAAGGTGTACTTTAAAAGCACTGATCGAAACAGTTATCTATCGATCAGAAGTGGACACCACCCTGCTTGGATAAAGAATATCCCTAAAGGGCAATTTCTCCGAGTGCGCCGAAACTGCACTGATGACTCAGATTATTTTGAGCAGGCGAATGTACTGAAGAAGAGATTTGCCCAAAAGGGATATGATGAGATCAACCTGGTGTCAATGATTCAAGAGATCGCAGAGAAGCCGAGAGAAGACTGTTTTAAGAAGAAAATAGAAGAACCATCCACAAATGAACACCAGTGGAGCTTCCTGACGGGCTTCCACATCCAATATAAGGAAATTGAAACCATATATAAGAAACACTGGCACATCCTCAGCAGAGATAGACATCTGGGTGGAGTGATTCCTCAGCAGCCACGTTTTATATATAGACGTGCGCCCAATTTTGGCGATAGAGTGGTCCGCAAAATATTGGATCCACCTGATCGCCAATTGAAAATAGATCTGAAAGGATTCTTTCCTTGCAGAAGGTGTATTTGCTGCCGCACGGTGAAAGAACACAACAAAGGAATTAACAAAGTTACCAGCTCCGATGGCACAATGTTTGACATTAAAGAATTCAGTACATGCAACTCGTCATATGTTGTATATTTGCTATGGTGCCCATGCGGGTTATTATATGTTGGGAGGACTAAAAGACTTCTAAGAATCCGCATATCAGAACACCTAGCAAATATTAAAAAAGGCTTTGAGGAACATAGCGTTTCCATGCATTTTAAAAAGGTACATAACCAGGACCCCACGCTTGCTCAATTTTGTGGCATAGATGTGGTTTACCCATCTTGGAGGGGGTCACACAGAGTCCGTGACCTTTCACAGCGCGAAACTCACTGGATATTCTTGCTAAAATGCCTTTTTCCGCGGGGGTTGAATATAGAGGTAGATTTGAATTGCTTCATCAATAATTCTTAGACATTTATCATACCCACACCTTTCCCTCCGTGGGTTTAGTATTACCCTTTCTGGCATCTTTTCAGTATATGTACTCTTTTATTCATTTATCTGATATTTTGCTATTAATTAATCCCTTCTCCAGTGGTGGTGTTATCGGTGACCATTTGCGATCAGCTCAGCGATCACTAATTCACCACTTGTATTTAGTTCCAGTTTTAGATTGATTTTATCGAGTTTCATTTTTAATGCATTTCTTACATATTTTAGATATATTTTAATTATATATATTTAATCATTTATATGAATTTGCAATTAGCGTTTGATACTAATATGTACTAATGCAAAATGTTATTAATTTATTTTAACTGACTATTGCCTTCATCCAGTGACAAATGTTTTTATATGTATTTGTTGATATACTCCAGCGCATGATTGATATATATCAGCTGATGAGTTAATTAGGAACTGTTGTATGGCTATTCAATATAAACACAGTGTAATGATTGTGCTGTAGATGTGATTCGTGGTCACGGGGACACCCGGAAATCGGCTTTTTTTTTTTTTTTTTTTTTTTTTTTTTTTTTTTCTTTTTTTTTTCCTCTCATTTCCGCCGCCCACGTCTGCCTATACAACAGCTGATTTGCCCCTGTTGTGTTGTTAGAAGCCATTCCCCGCGGCGAGCCTATCATGAGCAGCGTCTGCTCGACCTATCAGGTCGGCTTACCGCTGTGGCTGCTGGGTAAGACAGCCAGCCAATGGAGGAGGCGCTGACTTCCTCCTAGCTTTGGCTGCATAAGCGTTCTAGGCCCGCCCATCGTTGTAGGCGGAGCGGGATGCGCTGTGCAGCACGTGATTGGCTCAGACTGCTGCTGTTGGGGGATGTGATTAACATACTCTCTCACCTATTGGAATCTAGGGACTGGCGCCACGCCTATCGCACTGGCTGATTGATTCATACACCAGCCAGTGGTGGTGGATGATGCTGTCAGCCCACAGCAGTTTGGGATTATCGTTTACTTCCACCCACAGTTTTGGAGGAAGTGGGAAAACGCCCAGGACTGATAGGCTGATTGATCTGACTACATCAGATATAAGGTAACCATTTATGACTGTGTGGTTAGTCCCATGAATAAGTTTTTATAACGAAACATGTCGGGGTATTGCCATACAGTCTAATTTTACTAGTGAGTGCTGCGTTTTTGGATGCAGAGTGCGTTTGAAGTTTTTTATTTAAGTGGATGTGCAGCTGCATCTGACAGAAGTCCATGGCACCGTGAGTAGGAGAATTGGTTTCACTTTTTCTCGCTGATCGGGGGTCCGCCGTGACTGCTTCTCACCATTTTGACGTTTGAAGGAGTTTCTTGATGTGATATTCTGCTGTTTTACAAGATTTTGTTTGTGAGTGCACTGTTTGAAGTTTTATTTTGGTGTGCTATTAAACCTTTGATGGTATCACACTATTTGCACTTCTTTTGTCTCTCTCTGACATATATGTGGAACTGATTGGATGTCATATTTGGATTACATCTTTATTGACGGGAACAACTACATCTGATAAGGTTTTTTGTGCCAAAACACGAGAGTGTGAGGCATACCTATCCGGTGAGTGTCCATTTGATGGGGGAGGAGTCACTGAGCACTGTCGGGTGTGGTGGAAGTTTTTGAAAAAATTTGAAGATCGCAGGATCCTTATACACATGAACTTTGCTTTGTTTGGCCACGTTCTAAATTATTTTTAAAGACTGTCTCTTGCACTTTCAGTGCGTTCACTTCACGTTTAAGTCAATCACGGGTGTTTATTATTACAGTCACAGTTTAGTGTTTATTTCTTAAACTGGATATATTTTGTTTATTATCACTGTATATCATTACATATGGGTTGTAGTAATGTATTTTATATAGTCAAATATGCACAGTTATTTGATAGCGCTGTTTTAATTTGTTGACACTCCTTAGAGAGTTTCATCATCTTACATTCGTTTTGTTCACTTATTATCTTCTAAACAGCAGCTAGGCATCATCCACTCCTCCATAGGCGCAACGGTGGGCGACTTTTTAGGGCGCATTCTATAGATCACCCATTGTTACTATAAAGTGACCTTTTATAAAAAAAATTCTGTCCACTATGGTCAGTCAGGTATTTCACCTGAATTACACCAAATTCAATCAATGCTACAATGGTAACGAAGATAGAGATTGGTGTAGGAACAGCAGATGCTGCATACAAGTAAGGCCGGCCATACATGGTTCGAATCCAGGCCTAAAACAGCAGGAACCAACCTAGATTCCACAGTTAATGGGCAGGCTGAATGTACCAATTAACTTGGCTACAACAAGCCTGCCAGATCCTCTTACAATTATAACCAGCGGCTGCTTTCGCCGGTAGCAATAATCACCGACTCCTCTTGGCAAGGACGGTTTCCCCTGCCCACCTCCATCTTCCTGCTGAGAGCAGACAAAAGTGCACAGTAGGGTTTTCCATCAGCACTGTCTGCGTTAAAGGGAGAATCGTGTAAATTTCTTTCTTGGTTGCAGGGAAGAAATTCACATTGTGAATCCTTTTTAACCACTTTGTTACCGGGCCTATTTTGGCACTTTTCTCCTTTATGTAAAAATCACAATTTTTTTGCTAGAAAATAATCAGAACCCCCAAACATTATATATATTTTTTTTAGCAAAATGGCGGTCATTGCAACTTTTTTTCCCGCACGGTATTTGCGCAATCATTTTTCAAACGCCTTTTTTTAGGGAAAAGTTTCATGAATTAAATAACAAAACAGTAAAGTTAGCCCAATTTTTTTTGTATAATGTGAAAGACGATGTTACGCCGAGTAAATAGATACCCAACATGTCATGCTTTAAAATTGCGCACACTCATGGAATGGCGCCAAACTTCGGTACTTAAAAATCTCCATAGGCGACGCTTTAAATTTTTTTACAGGTTACAATTTTTGAGTTACAGAGGAGGTCTAGTGCTAGAATTGTTGCATACGCTCTAAGGCACGCGATGATACCTCACATGTGGGGTTTGAACGGTGTTTACATATATGGGCGGGACTTGCATGCGCTTTCGCTTCTGCATGCGAGCGACCGGGACAGGGGCGTTTTAAAAAAAATAAAAATTTTTTTTTTTTTTTTTTTTACACTTTTTTTACATTTTATTTTTTTTGATCACTTTTATTCCTATTACAAGGAATGTAAACATCCCTTGTAATAGGAATCACTGTGACAGGTCATCTTTATGGAGAGATGTGGGGTCAATAAGACCCCACATCTCTCCTACAGGCTTACAAGCATGAAAATCGGTGAAAAAAAAATCACCGATTACATGCCGACAGCCGCGATAGCGGCTTTGTTTACTTCTGGGTACCGGGCGTGACGTCATAACGTCGCGCCCGGTCTTCCGACGGTCATAGAGATGACTGTGACCGTCTGGTAACCAGTCATCTCTATGCTTCACCAACGAGCGCCGGCTGATTCGCTCTCCGGGCCCCCGATGGCACGGGAGAGCCCGGAGAAGCACCGGATGGCGGCGGGAGAGGGGGGACGTCCCCTCCCGCTGCCTAGAAGAACGATCGAGCGGCGGAACGTTCTTCTGGTGCACAGAATCGCCGGCTGAAGACGTCGATATCTGAATAATGCCTGCAGCTGCAGGCATCATTCAGATATCACCGCACAAAGCCGAGGACGTCCCAGGACGTCCTCCCGGTCTGAAGTGGTTAATAGAAGGTGCTAGATATACAGTAGGTAACTTACAATATTGATTATGCTATTATGATCAAATTCAGTGGGATAATATACTTTAATTATGGATGGAGATCAGGTTTTTATTGCTACCAAAATGGAAACCGAAGTGTCACACCACTGCCAAGAGGTCTAGATACAACATTATTCCAGCAAAGGTCAGGGGGACAATCCAAAGAGTAATCATCACATTTTTGTGGTTTAAAAATGCTCCCTTTATCAAGGCCTGATTGAACACAATTTAAATGAAATAGAAGTGAACTGAACCATAAATGTTATTTCTTCCAGTATGATTACAAGTACAGGCCTGCTTATTTTATTTTGGTTGTCTTGTCTCTGCTGGGGTGATTCGCCCTATTTGTCTTGGTGCCCTGGCCATGGTCACCGGGACCGAAAGTGGGGGGAAAAAAATGTTTTTTGAGCTGTCACCAGAACAGGAATAAGGGAAATTGTCAAATGGGGACATTCGTTCTAGTGACAACTAAGAGGAGATTCACTCTGGATAGATTTACTTTTTGTTCTATTAGAAAGTGGAAGGTAAAGAGAAATCTTATGAACATGACTGCAATTTAACCAATCCCTACGCCAGGGGTGTCAAACTCAATTTCATCGAGGGCCGCATTAGCATTATGATTGCCCTCAAAAGGGCCAGTTGTATCTGTAAGATTAGATGTCCAGCGCACCCCCTCCCCTCTATATTCAATTTTAAGAGCCACCCCACCATCAGAAGTTCAGTCCCCTGACCCCCCTTTCCTTATGCTGCTGCTGGGAAGGAGCTTGATGCATTGCTTGAAAGCATAAAGTAGGGGTCTGGAGGAGGACCAGAGGAGGGCTGGAGCTCTGTGGCAGCTGCAGAAGAGGTGGGAGGGCCACATGAAATGGGCCGCGGGCCTTGTGTTTGACACCTGTGCTCTACACTGTCCAATTAAAAAAAAAAAAATAGGAGGGTTTCTTTCCACTTTAGCTAACAGGACTGAAGGCCAGCAGATACAGTAGGAAGCATATGCATATGTATTGCTCTGTTGCCTTGATAGCTCACGGCTTGCCCCTTCCTTCAAAAATGTGGAAGATAGGTTTTACAGCACTAAGGAACATCCCCCAAGTGACAATGTCCTGGTAAATGGCACTAAACGCTGTGTTGTATGGAGGCAGTGGAGAGAGCCACATGTTCTTCCGTATGTAGAAGTACTATAGGTTTTACAGTTCATGTGCAATTGACAGTGTGGGAGAACAACGCACACAAGTACAGGCCATTAGCAGGCCTGCTATTCTATGAACCTGAATGAGCAAAATACAGGATTGTTTTTAGGGTAATTTCGATCCTCAAATGACAGCAAGCATTATTAGTTATTGAAATTAGGGTACATTTACAGTGAGGGGTGGTTTGGATTATTCTAAAAAGCGGTCATCGAGGACCGTCTCATTAAGTGAATTGGAAACCGCTACTGCCTCCAGGTTTAGTCTGCCAACAGAATGCCCTGATGAGTTAAATGGCAGTCAGAGCCACTGAACAATTCATTAGCGTGTATGACTGAAGGGTCTATCGGAAGTGATTAAAACAAGGGAGAAAAAAGGAGAGGAAATATAATTTTGTTCGAAACAATACTTAAAAGTCACTTTTCAAGCCAATAACCAGCCTCTAATTAGGATGAATGACTAAAAGATCGCAATGAGGCAACAACGTACAATATGGTGGTTGCTAATCACTTAAGGAAACAGAACATGTGCTCAGAATGAAGATATATTAAAGTGTTTTCTTCACAAAGTATTCCTAACCAACTGAATAATGCATCATAATGACCACTCCGAGACTACCCAACAAGTTTTTAAAGAATTTATAAAGCACTTTATCCTCCACAATTCAGTTGATTTATTTCATTTGCAGCTCGGGGGAAGAGAGGCAGAAATGCTTTTTGCTTTCAATTCTAAAAAAGAACAGAGAAGATGTAGGCGAATGTTCTATTTACACCGTGTCCAGAACAATGACTGGATGGAGAAAGAAAAAAGAAAGAATGCTTATTCTTTGTCTGGGAAGGTCGTCAATAGACTCTGCCCCCTTCATGCGCCAGAAATCATGGGTGCAGTCAGCAGCCGGAGGGTTAACTTGTTTTTAAAACCAAAAGGTTGGTTTGAGGTAAAACACAAAAAAAAAAAAAATATTCTGTTCTGAGACAAAGATTAGTGCATATTGCTGACACAGTACTATACACAGCAGAGAGTAATAAAAAGAACACTAATCAACTCAGTCCTGAGGGAACGTTCCATGTAGGAGGCAGGCATTTAAAGGAAACTATGCCCAAAAAAAAAAAAAAAATACATCTCGACATGCATTTAAAAAAATCACTTTTGTTTTAACACACAAGTTGCATTTGTTTTGATGTTTAAACAAAATGTCGATATGTTGCACAGTGCAGTAGCACTAAAGGCAATTTTTTTTTCCATTTTGGATGGAGTAAAGGAGGGTTATAACCTCCATAAAGGCTTTTTTTTGCCATCTATGTGCTTCTGGGGAGATTTTCCTGTATATCCTATCCCACACCCAAAAACAAGTGAGGTTGTCATCAGTAGACATGTGCACAAATTTTTTTTTCGTTTTTTTTGTTCTGTTTCGTATCGTTCCGTAGGTTCGTTTCCGTTCGTTTTTCGTAAGACGCCCGTTTTCCCGTTCGTTTTTCGTACGACGAGATTTTTTCGTATTCCGATCGTTTCGTATTTTCGTTACCGTTTTATTTTCGTACATGCGGGATGGTTCGTTATTCTGTTTAATTCATGTCTTTTGTTGTTCGACAATAATTTTCGTGAATTTTCGTCAATGATTTGCATTCCTTTTTCTGTTCGTGTTTTCGGTCGTGTGTTCGTGTGACATCTATGACAATTTGTTGTGGATGTCATGTGGGCATGCGAGTGAAGATACGAACAGAAAAAGGATTTTCGTCATTTTGTACTTTCGTAAATATATCGCGGGATTCGCGTCACTTTCAACACGCGGCTCATCCATATTAACGATTGTTAAGCCCCATACACTTGGTCAGACTTTAACAACAAACATAAAAACAATTGTTTTCCGTTCGTTCTCAGAAAATGTGTTTGTTTTTAAACTCCATCAGAAAACCATTTTTGGGTTCAAAAGTCTGGCCAACTGATCTCCCTTCAGATGAAAATCCACATAAAAGTTTATTTGGCTTTACTGTACTACTCAGCACAAAAGAGAAGCTGCTTTACTAACTACACTCACTGCCCATTCAAAAAAACGAAAATTACATCTGTGGCAAGGGATTTGCATTCTGTGTTTTGGGTCCTTTTTCTTTTGGTGTTTTCGGTCGTGTGTTCGTGTGACATCTGTGGCAAAAGATTTGCATTCTGTTGAATCCAAAATACGAACAGAAAAAAGGAATTCAAAATACAGGTTGCGGGTCTTTTGTTGTGGATGTCGTGTGAGCATACGACTGAGGGTGCGAACAGAGAAGGGATTCAAACAAGATACAGAGTGCAAATCTTTTGTTGTGGATGTCGTGTGAACATACGGCTGAGGATACGAGCAGAGAGGGGATTCAAACAGGATACAGAATGCAAATCTTTTGTTATAGATGTAATTTTCGTTCTTTTGCCGTTTTCGTTTTGTCGTATTTTCGTCAGATCGTTCGTTCGTATTTGCGGTTGTTTGTTATGCGGCTCATTCGTAATCCTGTCGTTTTCGTATTTTGGTGCTTTAATTTTTTCGTATGTACACATTATTCTGCGGGTACGAAAATGAACATTTTCGTACGAAAATAACATTCGTACGAACGGGAATGCACATATCTAGTCATCAGAGTCACCAGGACTAGTGGCTGGACGACGACATTGGATACAGCGCCCTGAGGGGATTTTGTTCGCATTTGTAGCGCTATACAAGTTACTCACTCACTCCCCATTGGAAGATTTCCCTTCTATTCTGGTTTTGAGGACAACCCAAAATTGGGGAATTTCTTTCACATTTGGAGATGATAATAAAAAACAGGACAGAGAGGGTGAATCTCCATAATGTGGGCACAGGCAGCAATAAAAACCTGACAGGGGTTCCAATCTCTGCTAACTCCATTCAATGCTAAATCAAAAGTTTTGTTTAGCTATACTATATAGGTTAAGTTTGTAGGCAGGTTCTAACAGTTATATAGAACATGGATAAGAATCCAAAGTGTATTTTCAAATTGCAAAAAAACAAAATTTAAAGTCAACAATTAGATAAAATTGCACCTCCACATTTCTTTAACCACTTGCTTACTGGGCACATATACCCCCCTCCTGCCCAGGTGAAATTTCAGCTTTCGGCACTGCATCGCTTTAACTAACAATTGCGCGGTCGTGCGACGTGGCTCCCAAACAAAATTGACGTCCTTTTTTCCCCACAAGTAGAGCTTTCTTTTGGTGGTATTTAATCGCCTGTGCGGTTTTTATTTTTTGCGCTATAAACAAAAAAGTGAGACAATTTTGAAAAAAATACAATATTTTTTACTTCTTGCTATAATAAATATCCCAATTTAAAAAAAAAATAAAATTTTTTTTTCTCAGTTTAGGCCGATACATATTCTTCTACATATTTTTGGTAAACAAAAAAAAAAAAATCGCAATAAGCGACTGGTTTGCGCAAAAGTTATAGCGCTTACAAAATAGGGGACAGAATTATTTTTTTTTAATTATTTTTTTTACTAGAAATGGCGGCGATCTGCGATTTTTAATGGACTGCGACGTTATGGCGGACACATCGGACACATTTTTGGCGCCATTCACATTTATACTGCGATCAGTGCTATAAATATGCACTAATTACAGTATAAATGTGACTGGCATTGAAGGGGTTAACACTAGGGGGTGAGGAAGGGGTTAAATGTATCCCTGCTTAGTGTTCTAACTGTAGGTGGAGGGGGGGTGACTGGGGGGGTGACCGATCTATGTCTCTATGTACAAGAGACACAGATCGGTCTCCTCTCCAGAGACAGCACCGCTGTCTCTGTGTAAAACGGCAGTGAGAGATGATCTCATATGTTTACATATGAGATCCTCTCTCATTGGCCGCACAGATCGCCTCGCGAACGGCCACTCTGATTGGCCGTTCGCGGCGATCTGTAATTGGCTGTGTCCGAGGGACACGGCCAACACAGATTTTCCCCGCAGCGCGCTCTGGAGCGCGCGCGGGGAACGCCCAAAGGGGCGGCCGTCAATTGACGGCGGTTTGGCTTTTGGGATCCGCACTGTAGCCGTCAATTGACGGCAGGCGGATCCCAAGTGGTTAAAATGTTACTGTGTCATATAATATACTGGGCTATGCCCTATCCATTTGAGCTGTTACTCTTGCAATATAACAGAAATCAACTTTATCATATAAGTCTATTTCTATTCTATCTAGGAGTTTAGGATGATTGTGTGAGGTTTAAATGAATGGGGTAGCTACCTGTATCTTGACAATGTTGTGGTGGAGGTGCAATTTTGAATTTGATTTTTTTTTTTTTTTTATAAAATAGGATTTTTTGTACTCGCGTAAAATCCTTTTCTCTGAAGTCCATGGACGGACACAGCTCCTTAAATCTTGACAAGTGGGTTATGTTCCCTGTTTACAGGAGATCCTGTAAACAGGGAACATAACCCACTTGTCAAGATTTAAGGAGCTGTGTCCGTCTATGGACGATAAGAGAAAGTATTTTTTTCCCCATCACCAGTTGTTTCTCTTTGAAGATACACTTTGGATTCTTATCCATGTTCTATATATGCTGCTTTTTGATCTAGAGAGAGACACACCTCATGGCTAATTACTAATGCTGATGATTTGAGGAATTATAGTTCCTCTTCAGCCTTTTCACACTATTGTGGTGTAGCTCCCTTGACTATTTTTATTTTTTAGGTTGTAGCAGTAAGTATTTTTCCCTGCCAGGGGGGTGAGAGTAAATGCCTTTCCTGCTTCATTGTTTATGGCGGGTACTTCTCTGGGCCCCGACCCACTGGTCCTGTGTGATATAAAAGGGACCAGGGTCCAGAGCAGAAGAGGAGGTGGGAGAGGAAGGAGGAGGAGGGTGCTATCCATCGCCATGCAGATGTTGATCAAAACCTGGGGTTCGCTCCGAAGACACCAGCACTGGTCTGTCCCTCAGAAGGACTTGTACCTACATGGAGATGACTATAAAAGACTTGACTTTGCTTGGAATACACCTTAACAGGTATGCAGGGGCAGCACTCGAGCCTGTAGTTAAAGTTAGGGAATAGGAAATAATATGCCTTTATCTGTTGGACTGTCTACTTACACCTTTCTTAAGTAAAGCATTGAAACTTGGTCCTTGTCTGGTCTGAAATTACTGAAAGGGGTGTAATGTAACTAACCAGCACAAATATTTCACTGAGTGGTTCTTAAACACATTGGGATATGAAGATATCGGTTTGGAATAGAGTAGTGTGAGGACACAAGGGTAACAAGTTTTACAGCAGCCTGTCGATAGAGTGTACCTGTTATAGATGGAACAGCTTCTAAAAGCGAGGGAGATGTTGTCGGCAGTCCGTCTCCCATAGCAATGGGAGCAGATTCACATTGCAGAGGTTCCCATTCTGTACAGAGGTTCGAGAGTTAAAGGGGTTGTAAAGGTTTGTTTTTTATTTTCTAAATAGGTTCCCTAGCTGGGTGTTAGTCAGCATGCTCACCTCCTCCTTTGGGACTTTATCCCTGTGGGGAGACGATGTGAACGTTCACAGCGATGTAGTCCCAAGGGAGGGGGAGAGCACGCTGACTAACCCCCAGCCAGAACGGCTCGGATGATGGGGGCAAGCTTACTGAGGAGGAACAGGAAGTGAGAAATTCAGACAAAGAAAAAAAACATTTAGAAGGGAAATGGAAGGAAAAGGTAAGTGAACCAGCAATGTACTAGCTTAAAGGAACCTATTTAGAAAATAAAAAACAAACCTTTAAAACCCCTTTAAGTTCACATGTAGAGCCCATGTAGGGTGCACAGCAGGGCCCACTCTGCTACCAGGAAGTGGTAATGGAAAACGTTGGGACAGGTGGATGTGGAAATTGGTTCAGCGTGTCCCTCCTAAATTCACATTACAGAAATGGTGCACATTGTCATGAGAACCAGAAGTTAACTGGAGAATTGCAATGCAGTGTACATGCATCTTTATTCTAACTGTAGAGGCCTAAAACATTTGCACAGTATTGCATATCCATCAGAATCAAGCCTCCCTTCTGGTCCAGCGCTTTGACACACACATCAGAGACATTAGGCAAGGATAAGGATGACAACCCTGGAGCAAACACTTTATAATGTGTTTTTTTAAACACATTACTATGTTAGTTAAGATAATTGATTCCCCCTGCTTGCTGGGAGCTACCAACTAGTAAAAACACATGTTAATTACAACCCCATGAGCGCTCATTGTTCAATTATCTGTGAGTGCTGGTGATTTTTAAAACTTTAGTAGATCCTATGTGGCTACAAAAGGCATGCCAAGGTGCTGATATGGATAACAACCATGCTCCAATAGGGTTCTGTGGAACCCTGAGGCCCCGTACACACGGTCGGACAAAACCGATGAGAATGGTCCGACGGACCGTTTTTATCGGTTCACTGCTGAAGTGGCCTGATGGTCTGATGTGTGTACACACCATCAGTTCAAAATCCGATCGGGTCAGAACGCGGTGACGTAAAACACACAACGTGCTGAATAAAACAAAGTTCAAAGCTTCCAAGCATGCGTTTACTTGATTCTGAGCATGCGCGGGTTTTGAACCGATGCTTTTCTGTACTAACCATCGGTTTGGTCCGATGGGGCAGCGGTCCATCGGTTCGGTTTTGAAGCATGTTTTAAAATTTTGGACCGAAGGAAAACAGACCGATGGCCTATACACACGGTCGGTTTGGTCCGATGAAAATGAACTTCGGTTCATTCTCATCGGACCAAACCGACCGTGTGTACGGGGCCTAAGGTTCCTCCAGGGATAGCTAGGAGTTCCTTGAGCTGAGGCCATCTGACCTCCCATCTAAAGGTGCCTACTAGACACGTGCACACTGAAATATATTTAATTTTTCGAACGAAAACGAAATTCCGAAACAAAATATTTAGTTACTCCCGAAATTCGTTTTTATTTATTTTGTTTCGTTATAAAATGCATTCGTCCGAAAATCCGAATTAATTAAGGTCGAATCTGTCAATTGAAGGCTTATGGTGTCTGTCGAATGTTCTAAGAAGATTTGACGGAGCAGCTAAACTGTACGATGCCGCAATCATACCAGTCGTGTTCCGCCTACAAGCTATAGAAGAATTCTAATGTTGTATGACACTAGTAATAATTAAATTTATGAATTATTAAATACTAGTCAACTAACATAAAATTCTTCAGCCTATGGGCATTTGACCAAAATGTATGTTTTTGGCGTCGTACAGTTTAGCTGCTCTGTCGAATCTTCTTAGAACTTTCGACAGACACCATAAGCCTTCAATGACAAATTCAACTTTTTTTTCTTTGAGTCGTTCAAGTCGAATGGTCTACCCCAACACTGTCTCTATAACGTCGAATCTTTTCTCTCTATGTAGAATAATCTTGGACTAAGAGTTAGGTTAGGCACATTCGACCGCAGGTTCGATGGACACAGATTGCTATTGTCAGCGTCATGTCGAATCTCCTATCTATATCCAACTGTTGTAGCAACGAAAACAACACATTTTTTTATGTCGGAACTTTCGGATTTTGCGCGTTCGTTTTTGTTTGTTAAAACCATAACGAAAATACCTGAAATTCGGAAACCAAAATGCATTCAGATGAAACTAATGCACATGTCTAGTGCCTACATAGTTTCAGGTCTAACGCCACTTGGCAGAGCAAGCAATATGACTGTATGGGTGACATTCTGACCACCCCTGTAAGGGGGGCATTCTTCTCATTACCATCAATGTAAAGGAAAATTCCCAATGAACTTTGATAGACTAATCTTCCCATGGGTTCCCTGAGACCTGAAAACTAATTCAAAAGGTGCCTCTGGAGCAAAAAGGTTGAGAAAGGCTGCTGTGGATAATACAAAGAGATTACGGGGACAAATCAGCTCATACCAAATAGCAACATTCACTGACAATATGCACGTTGTTAAAGCGGAGGTTCACCCAAAAATCAACTTTCTGCCATTGGATCCAGCATACTGCTGACATCTGCAGTATGCCGTTTTTTTTTTTGTACTTATCGTTTTATCAGCCGTTGTTATCCGGCTCCGAGCGGGGATTCCTTCCGGGTATAGACATTCCTAAGCCAAGCGGAGTTGATTGACGGGCTGCTAAAGCGCGTCACGCCTTCCGAAAATACCCGAAGTGACACTCGGGTGTTTACGGTGCCTGCGCAGTCAGCTCTACACGGCAGGCGCCGTATAGTGCCGTAAACACCCGAGTGTATTTTCGGAAGGCGTGACGCACTTTAGCAGCCCGTCAATCAAATCCGCTTGGCTTAGGAACGCCTATTCCCCGCAGAAATCCCCGCTCGGAGCCGGATAACAACAGCTGATAAAACGATAAGTACAAAAAAAAAAACAGCATACTGCAGATGTCAGCAGTATGCTGGATCTAATGGCAGAAAGTTGATTTTTGGGTGAACCTCCGCTTTAAATGGGAGTTGTGCAATTTTAGACCTAAAACTATATGAAAAAATATTACGTTTTTTTTTTTTGTATCAGATACAATCAATTTTTCTCGGCGATTTATTTATCGATGCTAAATTATTGTATTACATTAACAAATGTAAAGCTAGTCATGTGCTACAATTTAATTTTAGAAGTTTGGACAGAACTGTGCAGAAATTGAAATATGCATGAGCCACATGGGATGCTTTCTAATCATGAAATATGGAAAGGATTGTACTGAAAGAGCGATTGAATATAATGTAAAGTTTTCATTAGATCTAAGAAAAAGTTGGCCGCACTTTGTAATATCTTAGTTCAATCAATTTTCTTACACTATGGTAATAACATATTTTAATTGCTGTACCATTAACTTAAACTTTGTATATTCCATAATCAAATTGACACAATGCTCAAAATGTTAAAATGGGCTCTGTTGCTATATTAAAAAAAATCACCCTGTAAAAGAAAAACTTAATTAATTTAATTTCCCCATAAAAAAGAAAAGTTAATACTTGTCTATCCTGTTGCCCATGTCTCGAATTTTGGCTCTTATGCAGAGTTATGCTAGCCAAAGAATCTTTAGAATTTGAAACATTTCTGGCAGTGAAGAATGCTTGGTCCCCCAGTGCGCGCCAATGTCCACCCAACTCCGACAATTTCAAAACAGGAAACAGTGTCATTGCAGCAAGCGGGTAAAACCACAGCACACATCAGGGGACACGGCATCCGAAAATGCTGTAAAGTCTTCTGATCAGTGGCGGCTGGTGAAGTTTTAGGATGGGGGGGTGCAAGACCCCCCCCCTCCATGTTTGGTCCATCCGACTTCTCATAAGCCACACCCCTTATATAATCCACCCACTCCGTCCCCTGTATTCCACTCATGTCAGGAATATACAGCTCAGCATCACAGGACAGAGTATATAGCCCCAGCATCACAAATCATGGTATATAGCGCAGCCTTACAGATTGGCGCAAACTAAAAAATTACACTGTTAGTAATGAAGGACTCTAAATAGGGAATGGGATTACCAGAGACTGCGCACATACTGCACGAGATTACCAGAGACTGCGGACATACTGCACAAGATTACCAGAGACTGCGGACATACTGCACGAGATTACCAGAGACTGCGGACATACTGCACGAGATTACCAGAGACTGCGGACATACTGCACGAGATTACTAGAGATTGCGGACATACTGCACGAGATTACCAGAGACTGATTTACTGCACGAGATTGCCAGATAATTTAGATAACCAGGTAATTTAAATATAAAAGATAAATAGTTAATAAGTTAATAGGCAGGGGTTGGGGGGGCCTTGCGGCCACTATTTTCGCCGAACAGTTAAATTATAAAAAAAATATTAATAAGCGGGGGGCGGGGGGGTTGGATGGGGGGCTGTTGGTCTTGGCCACTATTTTCGCCGAACATTTAAATAAAAAAAAAAAGTTAAGAGGGGAGCATGGTTACTAGAGAACAGGAGTTCTTGGGAGCATTAGAGAGGATGGTTTGAGTGATATATTGACACAAGATTGGTGATGTAGCTTGGGGCAGAGTTGTAAATGGCAGGGTATGATGATGATGTTTTTTTTTTTTTATTATTCAAATTTTATTTTAAGTTTTTCATAAAAAACATATAGAAAACATAAAAGACAAAGATAATATCACAAGTAATCATATCAAGCCAAAAACATCCACAAAATTAAAAGAAAATAGAAAAATATGATTTTTCACTAAACAATCCTAAACCCTAACTCGATACAGAACTCATGTGGTTGAGCCACGGCGTCCAAATAGAGTTGAACCTCTTAGATGAATTTCTTTAAAAAAATAAAAAATAAATATATATATATATATATATATATATATATATAGTCACAGGAGTGCAATTCGTTTTGCACTCCTGTGAACCGTTTTCAGCGGAGTCTGCTCTCCGCTGACGTCACTCTTATCAGTCAGGGAAGCGCGTCATCATGACTTCCAAGTCTGGATCCGCCAGCTGCCCTGATTGATGGCGGTCTCAGCAAGCCGCTGAGACAGCCGCTCCCCGTCCCTCCACTGCTCCAATGAGCGCTGAGAAGTAGAGCAGAAGCGATGCTGACTGACAGTCAGCATCGCTCTGCTCGGGGTGGAGTGAGAAGCGAGCCATCAGTGATGTTCGATGGCTCAGGTCTCAGTGCAGAGAATCGCCGGGGACAGCTGCAGCATCAGTCTTATGCTCCCATTCACCGAGGTAATTATGGGTAGGAAAAAAAAAAAACATACTTCTCTTTTAAGTTTAATTGGTCTCCGAGCCACAAACCACCCATGAATGACATTAATCCGCTTTAGTGGCTTGAGCACTGAGCAGTCAACATAGCCCAGTAAACATGTTAAAGGGTCTACTGAAAGGTTCGGGTTTAAGATCCCATTAGGTTTGCCCACAACCTCCACCCAATACCTCTGGAGTTTTAGACAACGCCAGAATCTGTGACCCCGAATTGCTGCATCTAGAACAAGCATAGTTGGCTCTTAAACCAATAGTAAAACAGAAAATCCAGGGTCCTATACGCCCTATGCCATATAAAGAACTGGGTCAGCCTGTTTGAAAGTGATGAATGTTGTTAGTATTTAGAATTGTATTGGAAGGACTGACAGAAAGGGGTGGCAGACACTGAGCGCTTGATAGGGTAGATGAGTCTAGCAGCAGCTTTAGTGATCGACTAAAGAGGGGATAGACTATGTAGAGGTAGACCAATGAGGAGGGAGTTGCAATAGTCAAGGCAAGAGACAACAAGGGAGTGAATGAGTAGCTTGGCAGTTTCATTAGTTAAAAAGGTTTGAATTTTAGAGATGTTACAGAGGTGAAGACTACAAGATTTTGACAATGATTGGATTTGGGGGCTGAAAGGACAGGTCAGGGTCTAGGATCCCACCTAGCACCCTGACACGAGGGGAGTGACTAATCAATCGATAATTGTATTACAGATTTTTATGGTAAAGTCTGGGAAGAGAATACAATCTGTGTGTGGGGCGGGGGTTATTATGAGCTCAGTTTTTAAAAAGATTGAGTTTGAGAAAGTGGCTTGATGTCCATACTGGTATGTCTGTTAAGTTAGCGATGCGAGAGGAGACTGAAGGGGTAAGTTGAGGGGTAGAGAAATAGATTTGGATGTCTTCAGCATAGAGATGGTATTAAAAGCTGTAGGAGTTTATCAAGCGACCAAAAGAGGTGGTGTAGAAAACTGGGCCAAGGACAGAACCTTGAGGAACCCCCTACAGAAAGAGGACTATAGAGGAGAAGGAATGAAATTCCAAGGCTTTACTATGCTCATGCCATTGAATTAAAAAGCGTTTTAAATCGCTTATCCTGATCAGTTTTAGTCGTGGGGATTTATTTACTAGATGCAAATAGAATGTTTACATTGCAAGGCAATGTTGCACTTGGCAAGGGAATTTTCCCCAGAGCTTAGTAAATTAGATGAAGCTCTGCTGACTTCTATCATTCAACCATGTGCAAGCAAAAATGGTGGTGTGTTTTTTTTTTTTTCTTTGCATACAACTGGGTATTCTTTGCAAAGTGGGATCTTTATTTTTATTTTTAAACAGAAGGTGCAAAGTGAGATTTAACCACATTCACCAAGCTCTGGGGAAAATTCCCTTGCAAAGTAAACAGCTTTTTTGCCTTTCATAAATCAACCACTATGCATCCACAATATTAAAAGCACAGCTGAAAATATAATACATGTATAGGTCAACTTCATTTTCTGCACCCAAGATCGTTTTCACTCGGTCTCACTAGTCTAAGTGGGCAGTGTTTACCTACTTAACATCTCTTACATGATGATGTGATTGTAACGATTATGTATGTACTAGAGCTGAAAAACCTAACATTTCCCCATTTATGATGTACTAGAATTTTTGATGTTTACATTGACAGCTAAAATACAAATCTATGTGTTTTAGACAAATACAAGACATCTTGCTATCAGCACATTGTTGCATGACAAGAGGTAGGTTGTCACAATTATAGGAACATTGCAAAACCCATTAAAATCTTCTGTTTGCATGGTAACCGTATTCAGTTATCGCAGCAGTTAAGGCTCCTCTCAATGGAATAGGTTTTCTATTGCACAAAATATTATCTACCAGCCCCATAACCCCTGGCGAATAGGTTTTAAAATCTTTTGTTGATCCAACTAAAATGTGCCATGACATGTCATAGACAAGACAAGCAATTGTTAATTAACCACTTAAGGACCCCCTACCGTAAGGCGACCAGATTTTTAAAATGAAATCCGGGGACATATTTTTTCTTTAATTGTAATGGCCACAATCAGCGACTCTCTGCCCGTCGCCGCCCGCCTCACAGCTTTTCAAGTCTTACTCTTCGGGCCCCGGCTACTACTGGATGGGGAGCAGAGGAAGATCACTCCGCCAGGGAAGGCAAGGAGGTAGTCAGGTCAGGATTTGAGCCAAGGCAGAAGAACATGCGAGCGAAGCTGAAGAAATATTCCCTCCGCTCCGACCAGCACATGATCATCAGAAAGAGGCACAGATAATGGGAAAAATACAACCCCCCCTATGCTAGTAGTCATGGCGGAGCGGGGGTGTGTAATTCTATTTTTTTTTTTTTAATTCTGCACTGATTGTATTTGAAATTGCCCCTGCCCCCTATTAAATCCAATCTGGGGACAAAACCAGGGACAGACTTGGTCCGGGGACAGTGTCCTCAATCAGGGGACTGTCCCCTGAAACTGGGGATGTCTGGTCACCCTACCCTACCGACGATATACGTCGGCAGAATGGCACATCCACGTACATGTACGTGGCTCTTTAAGCCCAGCCGTGGGGTCGCTGGCGCGTGCACGCGACCCGGTCCGAAGCTCCGCGGCCGCGGGACTCGCTGACCCGATCGCCGCTGGAGTCCCGCGATCGGTCCCCGGAGCTGAAGAACGTGGAGAGTTGTGTGTAAACACAGCTTCCCCGTTCTTCACTGTGGCGCTGTCATCGATCGTGTGTTCCCTTTTATAGGGAATCACAATCGATGTCACACCTACAGCCACACCCCCCTACAGTTGTAAACACACATGAGGTCACACATAACCCCTTCAGCGCCCCCTAGTGGTTAACTCCCAAACTGCAACTGTCATTTTCACAGTAAACAATGCATTTTAAATGCATTTTTTGCTGTGAAAATGACAATGGTCCCAAAAATGGGTCAAAATTGTCCGATGTGTCCGCCATAATGTAGCAGTCACGAAAAAAATCGCTGATCGAAGCCTAAAAATTAATAAAAATGCAATAAAACTATCCCCTTTTTTGTAAACGCTATAAATTTTGCGCAAACCAATCGATAAACACTTATTGCGATTTTTTTTACCAAAAATATGTAGAAGAATACGTATCGGCCTAAACTGAGGAAAAAAAATAATGTTTTATATATTTTTTGGGGATATTTATTATAGAAAAAAGAAAATACCAATAAAAGAAAGCTCTATTTGTGGGGAAAAAAAGGAAGTCAATTTTGTTTGGGAGCCACGTCGCACGACCGCGCAATTGTCAGTTAAAGCGACGCAGTGCCGAATCGCAAAAACTGGCCGGGTCCTTTAGCTACCTAAAGGTTCCGGGTCTTAAGTGGTTAATAATACAATTCTGTAAAACCTTTTTCATTGCAGTTAATTTTGCAGCTCTTGTTGAATAAGAGTTCTCCACAGACATGACAATTAAATGCTAGGACTAGAGCTTTCATCGAAACGCATTAGTGCTCTGCTGTATTTGTTTTGATGTCCCCGATCTCTCAGCTTTTACCAAATAAGGTATTGTGAAGAACTGTTATCAGACTTCAAGGAATTGTAAACTCTTTTTTTTTTTATAAAAATAACAAACATGCGTATACTTACTTGCTCTGTGAAATGGTTTTACACAGAGCAGCCCGATCCTCTTCTTCTGGGGTCCCCCACCGGCGCTCCAAACCCCCTCCTATTGATCAGGTTCCCCTATGGAAAGCTGCTTTCCCTGGGGGCACCCATGCTCGCTCCTGAGTCCCGCTGCTGCATCCATTGACACAGCCAGCGGGACTTGGCCCTGCCTCCAGCTCCGGTGTCACTGAATTTGATTGACAGCAGCGGGAGCCAATGATCACTCTGTCCAATGAGGAGAGAGACAGTGGCTGGAGCCTCTGCACTCATGCACATCGCTGGATTAGATCGGGTTCAGATAGGGAAAAGGGGGGGGGTCTTGGGGGAGCTGCAGGACAGAGATTTTTAACTCTAATGCATAGCTTTACAACCATTTTCTTCAAATTTATGTTACTGAGGAGTTCCAGCCTGGGGGGGGGGAAAATAAAAGGTCTGAAACTACAAATACTGCAGCTGCCGACCTTTTATAATGGACGCTTACCCATCCAGGAAGCCTGTGATGTTGGCACCCCTACTTGTTCTGTCCATCGGCTTCAGGTGCAGGTGCTGGCATTGCAAGTAAGGCAAACGGGCAGTGAAGCCTTCAGGCTTCACAGCCGATTTCCTACTTTATATGCGCAAGTCGCACACCGCTTTCTGAATGGTCCCATCATCTTCTGGGACACACACACACAGGTCCCAGAAGACAGCGGTAGACATCTGCCAAAAAATTTGTTAATTTCATAAATGTTTTCTTTTTCGTTTTCGCTATGATCAAAATTTGTTATTTCAAATAAGTTTGTAACGTCGAAAAAAAATTGAATTTGTTACGCTCCATTTATTTAGGTGCGGTAGTCAAATTTGAAAATCCGGAACAACTATTAAATTATAAGTATTGGAATTTAGCTGTTAGTGAACTTAATCATATAGCCAGATTCAGAGAGACTTAGGCCGGCGTATCAGTAGATACGCCAGCTTAAGTCTGAATGTGCGCCCGCGCTAATTTAAGCGTATTCTGGTAACCAGAAACGCTTAAATTAGGCTCAGATACGAGCGGCGTAAGTGTCTTACACCCTTGTATCCTAAAGTGTAATTTTTAGGCTGACCGCTAGGTGGCGATTCCATTGCGGTCGGCGTAGAATATGTAAATCAGTAGATACGCCTATTCACGAACGTACGCCCGGCCGACGCAGTACAGATACGTCATTTACGAAACGCATTAGCGGCCTAAAGTTATTCCATCAAATAGATGGGATAGTAATGTTAAGTATGGCCGCCGTTCCCGCGTCGAAATTCTACGTTGTTTGCGCAAGTCTTCCGTGAATAGGGATTTACGTCCACGTCGAAATCAATAGGCCCGTGCGGCGGACTTAGCCGCAATGCACACTGGGAAATGTAGGCGCATGCGCAGTTCCAAAAAAACGTCAATCACGTCGGGTCAAGCCTAATTAACATAAAACACGCCCCCTCAGCCTAATTTGAATTAGGAGCCCTTACGCATGCCCGCTTTAGGCTACGCCGCCGTAACTTAGCAGGCAAGTACATTGTGAATCATGTACTTGCCTCGCTAACTTACGGCGGCGTAGCCTAAATGCCATAAGCTACGCTGCCGCAAGTATGCGCTCGCCATCCTGAATCTAGCTAATAATGCGCACTCTGTAATCTTTGTACAGAACTGCATAAGCTCACAATTCCTACTCTTTTTCCACAGGAAATGTATCCACCAAAGAGTCATGATTGCACTATGACAGGAATGTACCTTCAAGGATAATTATGATTTTCTATGATTATCCATTAGAATACTTCCGTCCATAGTTATATACTCACCTGTCTTTGATGCTGAAAGATCCAAGCTGTGCATTTGACAAGGAAGGGCTAACTTAAAAGATAATTGCACAAATGTAAGGATCTTCTTTAATCATGAAGATAACCAGTAGAAATAGTTCAACTTGTCTTACTATTAGCTTCTTGTAAATGACTCCGTTTGACAGAGGGCGAGGTAAACGTGTAAAGATGGGCACACACACACTAGTAGATGCTACTTAGATTTTTTTTCTGTTTTAATTTTTTTTTTCAATTTTATAACCATGGGGGGGGGGGGGGTCAAACTGATGTTCATTTTTAACTGCAGTAAAGAGATTCAAAGCAGGATGGAAAGTTTCTCGAGCAAACAATTTTCTAATGGTAAAAATGTTTTTCTTTCAGAAAAGTCAGAGGGTTGGATTCACAAAGAGTTACGCCGGCGTATCAGTAGATACGCCGACGTAACTCGGAATCTAGGCCCGCCGTAAGTTTAAGTGTATGTCGTCCGTGAATAGGGCCGGACGTAATTTACGTTCACGTCGAAACCAATACGTCCTTGCGGCGTAGTTTGGAGCAATGCACACTGGGATATGTACAAGGACGGCGCATGCGCCATTCGTAAAAACCGTCAATCACGTCGGGTCACCAATCATTTACATAAAACACGCCCCCCTCATCCTCATTTGAATTAGGCGCGCTTACGCCGGCCCCATTTACGCTACGCCGCCCTAAGTTAGGAGGCAAGTGCTTTGTGAATACAGCACTTTCCTCTCTGACTAAGGCTGCATTCACACCTCGGCGTACAAAATCGCTGCGTTTTGTCCCGCGAATTGCGGCGACAAATAGCAGCGTTTTGTACCGCGATTTGCGGCGACAAAACGCCGCGATTGTTAATGCAGCCTTCACCCCCTCTATGGAGATGGTTCACATCTCCTATGCCGAACGCCGAAAGCCGCCTGAAAAAAAGGTCCGGGACTTTTTTTCAGGCGGCAGGCATACGGCGTTCGGCGTTGAGATGTGAACCATCTCCATAGAGGTGCATGTTAAATCATCCCCCTGGCGTCTCGGGGCTGCAGCGGCGTCGCACTACAGGCGTATATACGCCTAGGTGTGAACGGGGGCTTAAGGCGGAGTAGCGTAAATACGATATGCTACGCCGCCCATGTGTTCAAAATACAAACGTTAAAAAAAAATGTAATTTTTAAGTACTTTCAAATGACATTCGTAAGTCATCGCACGTACTGAGAATTTTTGTATGATATTTCATATATACACTATATTGTCAAGTATTGGGACCCCTGCCTTTAAACGTACATTAACTTTTATGGCGTCTTAGTCCGTAGGGTTCTATATTGAGTTGGTCCACCCGTTGCAGCTATAACAGCTTCAACCCTTCTGGGAAGGCCGTCCACAAGGTTTAGGAGTGTGTCTATGGGAATGTTTGACCATTCTTCCAGAAGCACATTAATGAGGTCAGGCACTGATGTTGGATGAGAAGGCCTGGCTCATAGTCTCCACTCTTATTCATCCTAAAGGTGTGCTATCGTGTTGAGGTCCGGACTCTGTGCAGGCCAGTCAAGTTCCTCCACCCCAAACTCGCTCATCCATGTCTTTATGGACCGTACTTTGTGCACTGGTCAAAATCATTTGGTGAAGGGGGGATTATGGTGTGGGGGGTTGTTTTTCAGGGGTTGGGCTTGGCTGCTAAGTTCCAGTGAAGGGAACTCTTAAGGCGTAAGCATACCAAGACATTTTTGACAATGTAATTCTCCCAGATTTGTGGGAACAGATCGGGGATGGCCCCTTCCTGTTCAATCATGACTGTTCACCAGTGCAGACTGCGAGCACTTCTGGAAGAATGTTCAATCATTCCCATAGGAGGAAAGGGTGATGTCCCTACCTTGCCCCATCAAGTTTGAGGTAGGTAGGATATCAAGCTTTATTACTATTATTAACCACTTCAATATCGGCCTATCGTCATATGACGTCCACAGATGGGATCTCCCATCCTGGGTGGACGTCATATGACGTCCTGGGCTTTGCCGGGGGATATCTGAATGATGCCTGCAGCTAGAGGCATCATTCAGATATCCATGTCTTCAGCTGCCGATCCTGCGCACCATAAGAATGATCATAGCGGCAGTTCCGCCGCTTGATCGTTCTTATAGGCGGCGGTAGGGGACATTCACCCCCCTCCTGCCGCCATCCGGTGCTTCTCCGGGGCCCTCCCTTGCCATCGGGGGCCCGGAGAAGGACTTGTCCGGCGCAGGCAGAAAGCATAGAGATCACTGGTGACCATATCTCTATGTTCTCAGATCTCAGAGTTCCAAAGTGGGGAAAGGTGTCTTTTTTTAAACAGTTGACGCAAAAACAGAACTTCCTATTGAATGGAAGACCCTCTCACTGCTTGTTCTGATAACAGCTGTAAAAAACTGACAGGCAGTCAAAATCTTTTCATCACTGTCAATGCCGCATCTAAACTATCTAGGAAACAACAGCTATGGGTGTCCATAAAGGTGAAGCCTTCATCAGGAAACGTATGGCCACCCAATTTGCAACCTGTTAAACTGCACATAGATATCACTGCAAATCTAAATCTCAGTAAAAATACTGATAAAAATATTGTCTTTGCAATTTACCATTTCAGTTTGTAAATGCATGCAAATCATTTTAAATTGCTATGCATTTTAAAGAATATAATAAAAAGCATGAATATACTCAAACTACAAATTAATGGTCCATACAATAGGGCATTGTGATTCACGTTCTTTATTCTAAATGCTAGGCCTGGCTATGTGATGAAAGATATCTATAAAAAAGGAAGGCTTTGGATATTTGTCCTAATTACATTTGGTTAAGCAATGTGAAATTAAAGTTTATATATTGCATAGAAGAGCACTAAACGGCATTAGATGGGCCCATAAACTTTATTAACATGTACATAACGTGTCACATAGATCTCAATCTCCTTGACCAATAACCTGAAATAATCGGCAAAGACAGAAAGCCAAGGGGCAAAAGAGCGACTTACATCTTCCCATCTTGTCGATGCCAAAATAATTAAACTCAGTCCCCTGGCAATCAGTGCCTGCTGTTTGCTCTCTGCTTGCTTGTTTGTTTTCCTGTAATAGCTCTATAATTTTATCAAGCGAGAAGTCCGCGTTCTCTCTGACTCACAGGTACCAGACCGCAAAATCTTCACCAAGAGGTGAGAGCAGAAAACTTTATGCTTCAGGGAAGAGAAGGTGTTAAGCTGGAATTAAATGGTTAAAATAAACTGTACAGATGCATTTAGATAAGATGCCAAAAACAGAACAGTTCTCTTACAGTATAAAACCTCACTTGTCAAAAATTGGCACATGCAAAAGACAGAGATGGCTCCAGGGGCGAACTGACCATTGGGGCTCTCGGGCACTGCCAGAGGGCCCCGTGCAACTAGGGTGCCCCATCAGGGTTGCCAGGCTCAATAAAACCAGGGACAGTATGTAAAAATGTGTTTTTTTTTTACATCTGCCCCTGATATGTCTGAAACCGACATGCTTTTGATGTGAAAATCCAGAGATTTTAACTGTCCTGCCTCTGCACTGCCTCCTGGCGTGGTGGCCATCTAAGCCCGGGGGCCCCATGAGTTGTCAGTCCGCCCCTGGATGGCTCTAAATCCCAAATGAACGCTTGGTTGACTAAATGCATTCCAGGTACAAACAAAAAGGTGTTTAAAGGTCTTACAGGCCTCATTCATGCATGTAGTGGACTGGCTAAATGCAGACACATGCATTTACTGTAATGACCGATGGACTGTTTTCATCGGACAAACCGATCGTGTGTGGGCCCCATCGGTTTGTTTTTTCATCGGTGAAAAAAAATAGAACATGTTTTAAATTTTTCCTATGGAAAAAAAAACCTATAGAAAAAAAAAAACGATCGTCTGCGTAGAAGTCAAAATCAAGTTGACGCATGCTCGGAAGAATTGAACTTCATTTTTTTCAGCACGTCGTAGTGTTTTACGTCACCGCGTTTTGGCACGGTCGGATTTTTGACTGATGGTGTGTAGGCACGACTGATGAAAGTCAGCTTCATCGGATATCCGACGAAAAAGTCCATCGGATTAGATTCCATCAGATATCCGATCGGGTGTACGAGGCTTTGTTCTCTGTTCTGTGCGGGGCCCCAGATCCAGGTGCGGTATCAACCTTCAGGGTACGCGCATCTATGGGCCCCGCCACCGTGGCCTGCTTCACTGAGGTTTACGCACCATGAGGAGCCTCACCCCAATATTGAGAGGGGCCCCAGCGACTTGCTGGGCCCCAACCTTCTGCTGTAAGGATCCTAAGCTGAGAGCCGTGCGATGGGGGATCGGCCCGTGGAAAACCTAGAACTAGAGGTTGTCCGGGAGGCCTAGACGAACCATCGGGGATCCGGTCACCACGCCGCATGACAGGTATGCTTAAGCTGTCAGTTGGCGACACAAAAATCTGAATTGACTGGGAGGATTCACTCATCCTGATCTCACATACCTCAAATTGATAAAGCCTGTATCAGAGGCTCTGAGTCGGGCCGGTGCTACAGGCCTGTTCCTCCCAGTGATCCGGCTGCCAGGCCTGTGATAGTCTCCTGCCCGGGGGCACTTTACCCACCCTGATCGGGGTGGCAAAGAATCGAGTTACACTATTGCTAAGAGCAGGCTTGCTCTTTTTCATATCCAAGGCCTGATACTAAAGTTTCTCTACGCTCATCAACCTTTCTCTATTGTGTGCCATGTTGATGTTGGCCATGTTGGGGCCTTGGAATAAAGCATTGAAAACTCATTTTATGTCTGGACACTTGCTCTTTATCTACACTCACGGATGTCACCCCTAAACCAAGCCAAGAAGGTAACTCAGTAAGCTGAATATATATTTGCTTACCTATACACTTGTGGCTGTTGCCTTTGTGAAGCGACACTTTTCTTGACAACTGTGCAACTTGCCAGAAACATTCCTTAAATGTGTTCTCTTTGATGTCTGGTATGGCATTAAATTTGTGTCCTTTATGGCATTTTTTTCAATTTTGGAAACTGCCAAAATTCGCAGGGTGCCAAGGCCTTTTTCACACGGGAGCCTCAGTGAAGCGAAATCTGCATGCTCAGCTGGGGATCTCTCTGCTGTTCCCCACTGAGCAGGCAGATGATAGGTCCATGTCCGTTCTGCTATGCTATGCAGAGCAGACATGGACACAGTCCGGCTCTCCTCTATGGGGCAATCAGATGGAAATGGACCACCTGTCTGTTTCCATCTGATGCCATCTAATTCGAGAGACAGACGGGGAAAAGGACCACCATTCGTCTGTTTTTGGTGGACAGGTTCGGATTAAATGGCAGCGGACATATGTTCGCTGACATCCGCCACTCCATAGTAGAGATCGGAGGGCAGTGGCAGCTGGTGCTAAACCCCCAGGTCCGCACTCATGCAGGTTGCAGCGCCGCTGCTTCCTTTGCCTCTCCTCCCAGCCAGCCAGATATGCCTCCTGTCCCGATTGAACGTGAGGAGAAGCCAGAAGACAATATAGATTCGCTAGTATCACAAGTGGGTGGGTTTGGGGTGCAGAGCCCAACCCCAACCTTTTTCAAGCCAATTAGAGCCTCAACCTCTAATCATGTGGCTTGAAAAAAGGAAATTCATAGAAACCTATGAGTCCGGCGCCCCGCATGCATCCGTGCATGCAAAATAGAGGGGCAACATCCCTGTGAAAGGGGCCCAAGTCAGGGGAATAAGGTGGCTGGTCAAGTTTCAAAAAGGATTTCTGGGACAGGAACTCTCAAACACTTAAAGTGGTTGTAAAGGTTTTTTTTTTTTAAACAAACATCTCTATACTTACCTGCTCTGTGCAATGGAATTCTTTAATGATAAAAAAAGATAATGTACCATTACTCAGGGATCTCAAGAAATAGTACACATAGTCCCATTGGTGGGCCAGCCCAGAGAATTAGAAGACAAAAGACAACCGCTGAGGACATTGATTTTTAAAGTGAGGGTTTTGGTTTTCCAGCATGGGGTGGAAGGAGAAATGGAATTTGGGAAACAAAAGCAATAATGAGGCAAGTAACAAGATAATTTGTGGGTTTGCTATACTAATTTCATTGATGTTGACAGTTCAATAAAGGAAAAGAGGGCAGTCCACTAACAATTTAGGAAAGTAGAGAATCAACAGCAGTGACAGCAGTGATACCGTTTTCTGCACTCCTTTTTTTCACAGGTGGCAATCCAAATGCAGTCACATTGTTGACGAAATCTGTGCTTCCTTTACCAACGCCATGCTATGGTCAACCCGTGCTACCTTTGAACCTGGATCTATATGGTTTATCTTTATAACTGAAAAAAAAAAGTCCTTCTTCCAAACAAGATGCCTTTATGTTCAAAAATAATCATTCATGTTCTGAATGAGGTCATAGTAACTACGAATAAGCAGAAGACTTCAATGTACATCAAAGGTGGATAAAAAGAAGGAATGCATTCCTCTAGGTCAGTGGTCGCCTAAGGCCTCGTACACATGATAGGTTAAACAGAGGACAACTGTCTGATGGACCGTTTTTATCGGTCAAAACCGATCGTGTGTGGGCCCCATAAGTTATTTAACCATCGTTTAAACAAAAAGCCAACTTGTAAATTGAACCGATGGATTCCTAACCGATAGGTCAAAACCGATCGTTAGTAGGCACAACCATCGGTTAAAAATCCACGCATGCTCAGAATCAAGTCGACGCATGCTTGGAAGCATTGAACTTTGTTTTTTTCAGCACGTCGTTGTGTTTTACGTCACCGCGTTCTGACACGATCGTTTTTTTTACCGATGGTGTGTGGGCGCGACTGATCCTCAGTCAGCTTCATCGGTTAACCGATGAAAACGGTCCATCAGACCGTTCTCATCGGATGGACTGATCGTGTGTATGCGGCTTATAACTTCGGCCCTTTGCTTGCTTTAATCCAACCCTTTGGTCAGTATATCATTCACTGACACCAACAAAGGGGCATAGTTCCTCCCAATGACACCAATAATGAGGCTCAATGACGCCAAGATGGGGCACAATTCCTCCTAATGATTTCAACGATGGGGCACAATTTCTCCCAAAGAAATCAACGCTGGGGCAACGTTCCTCGCAATAACACCAACAATGGGGCACAATTACTCCAACTGATGCTGGGATATTTTCCACTCGAGATGGCTCGGCCCCCTGTCTGAAAGTTTGGAGACATCTGCTCTAGGTGAATGTAAATCCGGTTGGGCTGATCATTTCTGAAAGCAAGCTTTTGCAAGCAATATTACACTTTATAAAAGCTTTCCCTATGGGAAGAAGAAACCCCTCCTAATTAATTCAAGTATTGTAGATGCATAATTTGCAGGAAGTGATTGAGGCTGCTCTAATTGTGTCAAGAGCATCTTTGCTTTGACGTGTAACATGACGAGCACCCCCCAAAACACTCATCGCATGATGAAACAAATGTTCTAAGGGGCCTCATATTACAATTCAGTTACAAGCTTGATGACCTGGAATGTTTTCATTCAAGCGGTTTGTATAATTGCACTATACATCAGATTTTACGACAGAATTCATAATAGTCATTAGGGCCATAAAGTCTGATTTATACGGCCTGTAAAACAAGATTACTTCATCTGAGCTAGTCTGAAGAAGATGTCCCACTACGTACTTTTGGGAGCTGTCGCTCTGCAAGAAGAAGATATTACACGTCAACCAGAAAACAGAAAAAAATATGGAAAAAAAAGCTACAACAAAGTAGCAGGCATGTTTTCAAAATCCCTTGTATAAACAAGTGCAAAACAATCTCTTTAATATGGAGTAGGATTAACGGGGGGTTTCACACATTTTGGTTTTGGCTAAAAAAAGAGCAAAAAGGTAGCGATGCATTTTAGTTATGCAACTAACTACATGCTTAGCTCAAAATTTGATATTTTTTTTAACCACTTCCATACCGAGCACATATACCCCCCTCCTGACCAGGTGAAATTTCAGCTTCCGGCAGTGCGTCGCTTTAACTGACAATTGCGCGGTCGTGCGACGTGGCTCCCAAACAAAATTGGCGTCCTTTTTTCCCCACAAATAGAGCTTTCTTTTGGTGGTATTTGATCACCTCTGCGGTTTTTATTTTTTGCGCTATAAAACAAAAAAAGCAACAATTTTGAAAAAAAATTCAATATTTTTTACTTGTTGCTATAATAAATAGCCAAATTTTTTTCCCAAATTTTTTTTCTCAGTTTAGGTCGATACGTATTCTTCTACATATTTTTGGTAAAAAAAAAAAAAAAAAAATCGCAATAAGCGCTTACAAAATATGCGACAGAATTATTATTATTATTATTTTTTTTATTTTTATTTTTTTTACTAGTAATGGCGGCGATCTGCGATTTTTTTATTGGGACTGCGACATTATGGCGGACACATCGGACACTTTTGACACATTTTTGGCGCCATTCACATTTATACTGCGATCAGTGCTATAAATATGCACTAATTACTGTATAAATGTGACTGGCATTGAAGGGGTTAACACTAGGGGGTGAGGAAGGGGTTAAATGTGTAGCCTGGGTGTGTTCTAACTGTGGGGGGAGGGGGGTGACTGGGGGAGGTAACCGATCTGTGTCCCTATGTACAAGAGACACAGATCGGTCTCCTCTGTCCCCTGACAGGACGTGGAGCTCTGTGTTTACACACAGAGCTCCACGTCCCTGCTCTGTCACTGCTGATCGTGGGTGCCTGGCGGACATCGCGACCGCCAGGCACGCGCATCGGCATCTCGGGGGCGCGCCCCCCAGTGGCCGGAGGAATCCAGGATGTCAATTGACATCCTGTTGAGTTTCCAGAGCCACTGTGAAGCCGTCATTTTACATGCGGCCGGTATTCAAGTGGTTAAAGCAAACAGTTGACAAAATTAAATGTATTACCTGCACATTGCATACTAGCACATTATGCTATTGTCTTGCAGGTTTGTTTTTTTCGGCAGTTTACTACCGCTTTAAGAAAGGCCTGGATTATTTCCTAAATATTTCCTAAATGTACATAATATAACTGGGTACTGACATTTATAGGTAAAGTTGATCCGGGGAATATTTGATTGCCTTTTGGGGGAATGAGGAAAGATTTTTTTTTCTATTGGAGCAAATTGGATCATGCTTTGTTTGTTTGTTTTTTGCCTTCTTCTGGATCAACTGTGGGTATAGGATTGTATATATATAGGATCGTATGGAAAGATGGAAAAAAGAAACTGTGCTAAGATAATATAGGTATTGAGATGGCCTGAAGCTCTAATAGGTAAGGAGCAACTAACCTGATAACATAACAGTGAAAAGAAGTGTGAAAAATATATATAGTTGCGCTAGTGTCAAGACCACCTTTGCGGGGAAGGTGACTCAATCACCCCCACCCCAAACGTGGAAATAAATTGAATGAACATAAACCATGAACTTATTATAAATGATTAGAGTGCACAAATAATAACAAATTCAAATTATAAATTGGATGATAAACAAATCATAAAGAATAAGCTAATGACATCAATCAAGTGACAGTAAACTTGTGAGGATATGAAAAAATGCACAAGGTGAAGTCCAAAGGAACAACCAAAATTGCATAGAAATTGTGTATAAATAAACATAAAAGTCCATAAACTGCTGTGAATAAACACCCAGTGATGTTCCAAGATATCAGCTATGCTTTCTTCCTGGGATCAACCGCTTCAAGTGAATTCCACCACCATAATGCAAAACGAGTAATGGCGGCGATCAGCGATTTTTTTTCAAGTAAATTCCACCACCATAGTGTAAAACCAACGACTTTTATTCGACTCTTATTCGGAAAACCCGTCTGAATGGAAATAGTTTTCCAATCGGACGGGTTTTCCTGTTTGCGTCCGGCCGGCGCAACAGGTTTAAGGCTGGTCTTATACTTACTAAATGTGAGTTTTTTACCGTTTTATTTTATTTAATAAAAGGTCGTTGGTTTTACACTATCGAGGCATCTGCTTTATTTGCATGATACTATATCATCTGATGCCCTTGAGTTTGTCGTACTACATCGTTGGATTACAACGTCACGGATGCCGAGTTCGCCCTGAGTGCCGGGTTTAACATTCATGCTGGTCTAGGTCCGAATTACACAGGACCATTGGCTCTGGTAAGCAGTTTTGCATCATGGTGGTGGAATTCACTTGAAGCGGTTGATCCCAGGAAGAAAGCATAGCTGATATCTTGGAACATCACTGGGTGTTTATTCACAGCAGTTTATGGACTTTTATGTTTATATATACACAATTTCTATGCAATTTTGGTTGTTCCTTTGAACTTCACCTTGTGCATTTTTTCATATCCTTACAAGTTTACTTGTTTATCATCCAATTTATAATTTTTGTTTGGTATTATTTGTGCACTTTAATCATTTATAATAAGTTCACGGTTTATGTTCATTCAATTTATCTCCCCGTTTGGGGTGGGGGTGATTAAGTCACCTTCCCCGCAAAGGTGGTCTTGACACTAGCGCAACTATATATATTTTTTCTCATATATATATCTATATATATATATCTATATATACTGTGACAGGAAGTCAGGTAAATCTGTGGGTGTTGTCACAAACGGGACATACATTTCTGCCTTGCTTAGACAATACACTGATCATTATTGGGCGTCGGCTGCAAAAATAGCCAGACAAGGTCTAAGGGCGTTGAAAGACTCCAGCTGTTCAGAGTGAGGCGATCAAGCCCTCTATAAGAAGTCCAGAGGGTTACCACTAATGGCTGCATCACTCCTAAGGCTGTGTGAGTAGGAGAGCAGTGCCAGAAGGTCTTCTGTGAAGGTGAGAAGAGGATTGATTTTTCTGTGTGATAAAAATCAAAAAAGACTATTGTTTGTGCTGTATGACCAGCACTGTCTACCCAGCAGTAGGCTGTGTTAGACTTCATAGATAGGTTCCTGTGTGGAAGGTAGACGCTCCAGAGTGGCTAGGATTTATTTAATGTTTGATTTTGTTTATGCTGTTTGGATGCTTGCAATTGTTTTCCAGCAAGATGGAAAAATAAACCAAAAACGTTGTTTTCAACCGTCTTCGACTGCCTGTCTGTATAAATTTAGTGTGTTGGTCACACACCCCGCTACCGAGCTAACCCCTCACAATATATATATATATATATATATATATATATATATATATATATATATATATATATATATATATATATATATATATATATATATATATATATCTTTTTTTTTCAATTGGTTTGAACTGTATGGTCTATTTTCAACCAATCTATAAAACATATTTAGGAAAAGCAAAGGCAATCTAACGTTCATATAGTTTTGTAAAACTACATTTTGTAAATCCCCCAAAAAAGAAATGCAGAATGACTCACATGTACAGTTCTACCTTTACAGCCTGAAATGATTCATCACAATTAGCAAAATCATAGAGCTGAAGTGAAACCCAACTATAATAGTCAAGGTAAGTACAGGCATATAATTATACAATGACAGCTGAGTGGAAAATCATGTTCTAAAAACCTCTGTACCCAAAACTACCGTTTGCCTTAATTGTGTAGAAATTCAGAGAAGTACTGAAAATCCAGTCCTCTGGCCTTCAAAAATAAAATGGAGATGAAATACGAATGATAGAGAAATATTTGCTTCTGGCAGAGCGTAAAAGAAAAGAACGAAAAAAAAGCAAGAACATGAGGTCAAAGCACAAGCAAAGGCGCTGCGCCATTATTTGTTTAGGTGGAGTAATGAAACATATCTTCACAGAATGGTTTAATTGCACATGGAATATGGTATGACAATATCTTCTATTATACACACACAAATATATATATTTTTTAATTAATCTATTCTTTTTAGAGGCTTCAATTCCACAAAGAAGCACTCTCAAAGCCTTGCTCAATCTGACTGCAATTCATTATCACAATTATACACAGTTAAATTTAACATTTCTTTATTAGTTAACTGCTTGCCAACCAGCCGCCGCAGTTATACAGCGGCAGGTTGGCTCCCCTGCGCGAGAGCCCGTAGCTAAATGTCGGCTCTCGCGCAGGCCACGCAATCGCTCGTTACAGAGCGAGGATCGGGAGCTGTGTGTTTAAACACACAGCTCCCGGTCCTGTCAGGGAGAGAAATGCTGATCTTCTGTTCATACAATGTATGAACAGCGATCAGTCATTTCCCCATGTCAGTCCACCCCCCCCCCCCTACAGTTCAAACACACCCAGGGAACATACTTAAGCCCTTCCCCGCCCCCTAGTGTTAACCCCTTCACTGCCAGTGGCATTTTTATAGTAATCCAATGCATTTTATAGCACTGATCGATATAAAAATGCCAATGGTCCCAAAAATGTGTCAGAAGTGTCCGCCATAATATCAAAATTTTTTTTTATATATTTTTGGGGGAAATTTATTATAGCAAAAAGTAAAAGATATACATTTTTTTTCAAAATTGTCGCTTTATTTTTGTTTATAGCGCAAAAACTAAAAACCGCAGAGGTGATCAAATACCACCAAAAGAAAGCTCTATTTGTGGGGAAAAAAAGGACACCAATTTTGTTTGGGAGCCACGTTGCAAGACTGCAAAATTGTCAGTTAAAGCGACGCAGTGCCGAATTCGCAAAAAGTGCTCTGGTCTTTGCCCAGCAATATTGTCCGGGGGTTAAGTGGTTAAATACATTGGAAATGCAAAATTGGAGCGCATATCATTTCACTAGACAATACAAGTTTCTAACAAACTTTGATGGGATTTTTTTGAACTTTGCATAGTAGAAATCTTTCTTGAATATTAATGTAAGTATCAAGAACAGTGCTGCGCTATCAATAACAGATAGCCTTCCAACATTAGAGCAACAAAGCATTTATACAAGATAAAAATCACTTAAAGTAATTAGCATAAATCAACTGGAGTTGACAAGTCTTAAAAGTCCACCCAAAGGAGTCTTTGTAGGATGACCAGTGATTGCTGAAGACCCTTCATCTTCAAACCGATCACACTGCCTCCTACCATAGCAATTTGACCATTCTAAGGCCCCTTCTAGATCCATTGCAGTAGCGCCCGCATATGAAAATGGTGTTCAAACCACACAAGTGAGGTATCGCCGCGATCGGTAGAGCGAGAGCAATAATTCTAGCCCTAGACCTCCTCTGTAACTCAAAAAATGCAACCTGTAGAATTTTTTAAACGTCGCCTATCGAGATTTTTAAGGGTAAAAGTTTGACGTCATGCCACGAGCGGGCGCAATTTTTAAGCGTGACACGTTGGGTATCATTTTACTCGGCGTAACATTATCTTTCACAATATATAAAAAAAATGGGCAAAATGTATTGTTGTCTTATTTTTTAATTAAAAAAAGTGATTTTTTTCCAAAAAAAGTGTGCTTGTAAAGACCGCTGCGCAAATACGGTGTGACAAAAAGTATTGCAATGACTGCCATTTTATTCTCTAGGGTGTTAGAAAAAAATATATATAATGTTTGGGGGTTTTAAGTACTTTTCTAGCAAAAAAAACTGTTTTAGTCTCGTAAACACCGAATCGGAAAAACAAGCCCGGTGGGAAAGAGGTTAATGACCACTTCTGGTACCATGTGACATTTTAACACCAAGTATAGGCAGACAGCCTATACTTGGGCCTGGTGTTTATTCAGCAGCATCCATATTACAACATATTACAGCTCCCCGCCCCCAGATCACATGACAAACTGTTAACTGTTGCCTAACATGCATAAGGAACTAGGCATAACAATTTACCTTGAAGTATAACAAAGCATACACATCATTACAAGGAGTGAGGGGCCAGGAGCAGCAAAGAGGGACCAACTACACAGAGGAGGTAGGTATAACATGTTTTTTTGTAAACAAGACTTTACAATCACTTTAACCACTTCCCTACCGCTGGACGTCATATGACGTCCTGGACTTTCGGGGGAGATATCTGAATGATGCCTGCAGCTACAGGCATCATTCAGATATTCTTTGCATCCAGCGATTCTGTGAACCATAAGAATGATCATAGCAGCAGTTCCATCGCTCGATCAGTCTTATAGGCGATGGGAGGGGACTTCCCCCCTGCCGGTGCTTCTCCGGGCTCTCCCGTGCCATTGGGAGCCCAAAGAACTTATCACCCAGCGCCGGATGACAACGATAGAGATACCAGTCATCTCTATAACCGTCGCACAGGTTCCCGGAACTAAACAAAGCCGCGATCGCAGCTGTCAGCATGAGATTGGTGAATTTTTATTCAGGATCTCATGCTTCGCAGCCTGGAGGAGAGATGTGGGGTCTTAAGAAGCTTTGCAGAAAGACCTATTCAATACCAAATGGTTACATTGCTATGTCACTGTCAGAATCTGTCACAAGTTTAGCAACTTCCAAATCAGACAAATTAGACTAAATCAACACTCCGACTTAACATGGAAGCAAATCCTGTGAGGTTTGAAACCTAAAACTCCCACTGATGTGCCAGAAATAGCAGAGATATGGAGGAATATTATGTAGGAAGAACATTTTAATTACACTCCATAAATCGCATAATAAAATGTCATTTCATTTTTTACATTTCCATACTGCAGAAGCATATACAACTTGGCTAGTTTGCAAAAGAAAATTAAATTTCATTATTCAGTTGCAATTATGGCTGTATAATGATATTAGGAACCAAAAGAAACTGCACCAAAATGTATGCACTTCAACAAAAAAAGGATCCCGGGCTCCTAAATCCGACTGATTGCATATTTTAGCAGTATATGCCCAATCTAAATCTCAGAAACAGGACAAGTCACCAAGTTGGAAAAAGGACCACCCCCTCCTAAAAATGACGTGTAAACTCAATAAGTTGTAGCTAGTCACATTCTCAACCGCACATAGGTTATTTACTTTCAACTGTGATCAGCTGTGGTAATTTTAATTAGCTCAGCATTAAAAGAGCTTTTCTGGAGCATGTCAGTCCCTTATAGTGCAACTGAAGCAATCAATCAAGTATGGGTGGCAAGGCACTGTCAAAAGATCTCTGGGAGAAAGTTGTGAACATGCACAAAAAAACGTCAAAGTGTTTGTCGTTGCCTAGAACTACAGTGATGTCTATTATTAAGTGGAAGGTATTTGATAGAACACAGACACTCCCTGGATCAGGACGTCACCCCAAACTGGAAGAAAGAGCCAGAATAAAAAACTGGTCAGAGAGGCGACCAAGATGCCTACAGCAACTCTGATGCAGGGGCAGGAACTTATGACAAATAGTGGTAATTTTGTGCATGTCACAAATTTCCCACAAATGTGGCTTGTATGGGAGGGTTGCAAGAAAAAAAGCCATTCCTCAAGAAAGGCCACATACAAATCACCACTGAGCTTTGCCAAAGGCCACATGGAAAAGGTGTTATGGTCAGATGAGACTTAACCTTTGCCATATTCCTGTCTAGTGAAAAAGCATGGATTACAGAAGTTTCTTAAACGTCAGATTTGCTGCAGCAGATACTATGAATGGTACAGGTTTCTGTGGACCCCAGTGTTGATCACTCTCAGTTTATTTGTACTTGTTGTCCGACCAGCAGGAAATTTTCTGTGCAGGGCGAGACTGCCAGCATCACATCCTACGAACCCCAAGATCCAGTGATGAGGTGACTGGGTATAAGATAAAATATGTAATGAAAATAGAAAAATATTTCTTTCATTAGCATGTTGATGATGGGGCAGGGGGGAACCATGGAAGGCATATATAAGCAGATTAAACATTAGCTTTAAATCAATCCCGGATGCAATATTTAATTCACCAGTCCATCTGCTAGAACAGGCTTCTTTTTTAAATCGAGTCCAAGGCATGAAGACGAGGTGGTATTATCAGCAAGGTCCAAAGAATGATTCACAATTCAATATCTCTGTGTAACTGAGAAGTGAGAAGCAGCAGTAATTGTACCGTATAATAAAGCCCCCATTGCCTAGACGGGAAGCAGATAGAGAATTTACAGGGATATTTGTGTACGAGACAGCCCACTGCTGAATTGCTTTTCCAAAACCATATAAATACAAGGGCACAAATATAATACATAGGCTGGTGGATAAATGAAAATGTTCCCTTCCAGAAATCCTCAATCACTGAAAGCTATCAAACCTGAAAAGATTCAACGCACACCAAGAACATTTAACTCACACAGGTGTACACGTTTTACAGCCACTTCTGGAAACGCAACTACCGATTAAAATAAAGTAGGAAGCAAATCAAGCTGGTACTAACGTAGGGCGATAGTAAACAATCTATTAACACAGTTTGTTATTTTACAGCCACTCCTTATAGTTTACATTAAGTCCTTGCCTCTATTAACTGAACTGACTTGGCTGTAAAAAGATTTTTTTCAGTTGTTGTTTTTCTTAAAGCTCTTTTTAAAGTCCTTGTGGTCCACCAAACTAATTTTCAGTTTCTTCCAGTACAAAATCCCTCTATCACCAGCAGATATTGAAGGTGCTTGAAACCAAGGATGAGGTCAGGTGCGTTCGCTGCCGCACGTGCAGAGCCCGCCAGGAAGTCGGCACTGCACAGCGCTAATCGCAGGCAGCGAGACATTTTCCAGATCCATGGCTGCAGAGATCAGGAAATATCACACTGACTGATCAGTGCAGTGCCGACTTCCTGGCAGGCGCTGCACGTGCTAGCTGCAAACACGCCCGACTTAAAACCATACATTTAAAGTGGTTGTAAACCCTTACAACACACGTTATGCTACAGATAAGCCTATATTAATAAGGCTTACCTGTAGCTACCCTGGCTATCTCCTAAACTTGCACGGTTTAGGAGATATCCCCTGTGTCTGCATGTGCCAAAGTCATTGGCACATGCGCACAGAAGCAATGGCAAGTCGTGTTGTTGCTTCAGTTAGACTGTGCCGTTACTGGCGGCTCCCGCACGCATGCGCGGGAGTGACATCATCATGGCTCCGGTCAGTCACAGCGCCGGAGCCTGCGACACCCGGAAGTAACTCCGGGAGTGATGTCTGTGGCTGGTGCCGAATACGGGCACCACTACGAGGGCTTTGATCTCAAGTGAGTATTACATAATGAGCTAGTAAGCTATGCCTACTAGCTCATTATGCCTTTTTCTTGCAGGTGTTTGTTTTTGTCACTAAGGGTTTACAACCACTTTAAGGCAAATCATTTAAAGAGGGCAGTCTCTCCGAATATTTTCTCACAGAATCTAACCCTCTCAAAATGTAACCATTCTTCAAGAAATAAAGGTTTGTCTCATAGCCCTGTTCCTTTAATCTCTCGTTTACAGATATAACCACTGACACCACGTTCAATTTTAACCTCGTTACAACCACACGCCGTCAAATGACGGCGGTCGGAATACCCTATTGTTCCGACAGGACGTCATAGGACGTCCTGTCATTTAAAGCCAATAGGGGGCGCGCGCGCGCACCCGTCGCGTTACTGGGAACACAGTGCGCGTGCCTGGCGGCCGCGATGGCCGCCGGGCACCCGCAATTGCCCAGTAACTGAGCAGGACCGTGGATCTCTGTGTATTAACACAGAGATCCACGTCCTGTCAGGGAGAGGAGACCGATGCTGTGTCCCTTGTACATAGGGACACAGATCGGTCACCTCCCCCAGTCACCCCCCTTCCCCCACAGTTAGAACACTCACTAGGCTACACATTTAACCCCTTCCCCGCCCCCTAGTGGTTAACCTCTTTCCTGCCAGTCACATTTATATAGTAATCAATGCATATTTATAGCACTGTTCACTGTATAAATGTGAATGGTCCCAAAAATGTGTCAAAAGTGTCCGATGTGTCCGCTATAATGTCGCAGTCCTTTTGCGCAAACCAGTCACTATATGGTTATTGCGTTTTATTTTAAATTTTTTTACCAAAAATATGTAGAAGATCAAATACCACCAAAAGAAAGCTCTATTTGTGGGGAAAAAAAAAACGTCAAATTTTGTTTGGGAGCCACGTCGCACGACCGCGCAATTGTCAGTTAAAGCAACGCAGTGCCGGAAGCTAACATTTTGTCTGGGCAGGAAGGGGGTGCATGTCCACAGTAGGCAAGTGGTTAAGGCCCGTAAGCAAACACTTCTATAAAAAAAAAAAAAAAATTTGATAATTTATCTAGTCAGTGGTTATAATGAATAGCCACGTTGATCATTTCTTTTATCTTCTTATAAACATTGTATTGGGTATTCTCCATGTCTATAGAACCTGATAAGGAAGAGGACATTTTTTCTTTATCCATCATACGGCATGCCATAAATGTACATTATTATTTACTTACATTGCAATGCCCAACTGGTTTGGACAGGTCTTATTGTATAGTATTCACATACATAGTTTTTATTATTTATTTATTTTTTAACTTGAATATATAGCGGTTTTATTTAGTGTTTTTGTGCCCGTTGCTTTTCATCTTGTATCATTTAAAATTTAATGTGGATATGCTTTCATTATATACCAATCGCAATATGATTCTAAAGGCCAACTGTGGGTTTTAATTCATCTTGCAATTATTTTTAACTACACAGATGTTTTTTTCTTTTTGCACTGTGTAGGTTTCCTATGGCCTTTTACTATGCATCTTTAATTTGATAAATTGATCCCTATAGGCAGCTAGAAAAAGTTGGACTGAATAGAATCAACAAAACGTTCTTTACTGCATACAAATATGAAAAAAACACATGAATTAAAAACTACATGAGCTCTGGTATGCATGGTATCCAATCATGAGAAGTCATTGTTACAAATGCAGATAGCAAAAAAAAAAAAAAAAGAGTTTTAACACTAAACGCTTTTGCTCAGAGCCAGGGCCGTCTTTAATGTTAATTGGACCCTGGGCAAAACAAATCTTGAGGCCCCTCCATACAATTTTGCTCTTCACTTGCTCCGAGACATACAATAAATATCAGCTAGACTTAAAATCATTTTACTGTATCAGATCAGGCAGTGGTTGAGGATCAAGCTGATTGGAGAAAGTCTTATAGACTTTACCTTTGACATGCTGGTCTATTTTCATTCTGAACTCCTCAGACCGACAACTCTCTTCTTTGCTTACTCTGGTCCATGTTCAGTGTGGTGCACAAACAGCAAAGTGACTATTTATTTATTTGAATAGGCTGTTTGACTGATTACAGTACTGAAGACACATTTGATACTAATTACAGGAAACTGTTTGAAATATCACTATGATCCAATTATTATTAAAATAATCTTTTTCTAGTGGGACCAACAATTGTGTCCAGGCCATTTTAGAAAATCTGTAGATGCAGCAATAATTTATCTCTTTTCACTCTCTTTGCTTTACTCTATGTTATACAACTGGCAAGCAGGTATAGATGAGACAATTGCTTTTAATTTAATCACTTTTTAGGAGGAATAAAGCATTGTTTCAATGAGCTGTAAGGTTGCCAACAAATATGTCCATAACTGTGTATTAAAAGAATTGGCTTGGCTTGGTGTTTTTTTGTTTGTTTTGTTTTAAAGTTCTCCTTAATGTCCTTGTGGTCCATTGTGAACAGATTTTTAACCAATTCCAGTAAAAAAAATAAAAAAATCCCTGTCATTTTATAGGCTTTTATAAGCCAAAAGATGCCAAAGGTGTTTGACAAATTTTTAAGCCAGACGTTTAGGAGGGAAATCTCCTTAAAGAGTTCTCAAACCGTGGAAACTGCTCAAAAAAGGGCAAAGAATAAATCACCAGCATTGCATGTGGTCTCCCTTCAGCTGATCTTTTTCCTGTTACTGACTTACCAAGCCTTGTTCTGCATGTTCATATTTGTGTGCAGGTGGCCATCTTGGTAGGGAAGCAGGACTTTGTTTCTTCGTGTCAGAGCTGTCCCCTAATAACATCAGGCACACCTTTCTCTCCAGCAAGAACAGTGAGCAGAACAGTAGTGACATTACCGAATCTCACTCCAAATCTTGTAAGACTTGTAGTCACATCCACAGTGCCCTAAATCCGACGCTGCAGATATACAGCTATGAGTTTATGGACACATGAAGTGCTCTGATATTTTTCAGGCACAATCCTAAGCAATAGGAAGATTTTGTGGGGCACTGCTTATGCCCAATTACAATTTCTAAATGCCCCTCTTAACAGAACAAGTCTGACTTTTGGAGTTCAGGTCCACTTAGACCCCATTCACACCTTCGCGTTTTGTCGCATGTAGCGCGACGCGAACAAACGCCAGAGGGACGAAAAGCAATGAAAGTCAATGGGGATGGTTCACATCTGAACGCTGATGCGCCTGACGCGCATCGCCTGTAGTCAAAAGAAGTTCTGGACCCTTTTCTGTCGCGCAATACGCGCGATATGCGCGTATTTGAGCGTTTTTGGTTTTCCATTGAAATCAATGTAAAACGCCAGATACGCGCGTATTGCGCGACAACAAGCGTTTGCTACAGGCGTTTTGTCAATAGAACTTGTCGCCCATGCAGAAGATTTAAAAAATCTACCAACATAGCAACAAGTGATGAAAAGATGATAGTTTTTCCTATTGGCTAAAAAAAAAACGTCTAAGTACAAAAACGTCGGACAACGCTGTATGCAAACGCGCATATTAGCATGAATACGCGCGAAAAAAACGCCTAAAAAAAACGCCGGAAAACGACGCTATTGCCTACGCCTAGGTGTGAATGCAGCCTTAGATGTGGGCCTAGCGCTCCTATTTATTATAGTGCTGTCAGATACCTTTTTTCCCTTTTAAAGTAACAATTTGAAAAAAAAAAAACACTGTTTCTACAGGCAAATTGTAAATATTTTTTTTTATTATATGTAGCTAGGTATTACATGGGTTAGAATGATACATTTTGCTGCTATAAAGTGATTGTTATTTTAATAAAAAAAAGTAAAGTCTTGCAAACATGTCATACTTGCCTGCTCTGTGCAATGGTTTTGCACAAGCGCTCCTGGCTCCTCCTCTTCGGCGAATGCCCACCATAGAATATCATTCATGCGGGTTTGATCCGGAGCCCCACTGCCTGCATCTATAGACACAGGCAGCATGGCTTAACCCTTTCCCCATCTCCCTCGTAAGGAAATTTGATTGACAGCAGTGCAAGCCAATGGTTCTTGCTGCTATCAATCTGCCTAGTGAGGAACGAAAAAAAATGTGGACAGCCGCACTCTAAGAAAAAAATTGCCTTTATTTGTAAAACAGGATAAAAACACTACAAGCCACAGCAGGGAAATAGGACACACAACTGACGCGTTTCGCACTAGTACTTAGACAAAGGTATGACTAAGTAATAGTGCGAAATGCATCAGCTACATGCATTCCTTGCTACACGCTTCGCCAAGACCTTTGGTCTCTGAGAGGAGGTTAATCACCAAGCAGACTCACCTGGAGTGGTTACTCCCTTTCCCAATATGCCTAGTGAGGAGGGAGACAATCAAGTGTTGTGCCCCAAAATAGGCATCTCTCTTGGCTGAGATCGGGCTCAGGTTTTTACCTTAACCGTATTAAAGTAGAATGAAGAAAGTGGCTGCACACCGACATAATAGTCCATTTATTGAGCAATATTAAAACTGCAATGACACATGCCACAGATACATCAGCTGGTGACAGAGGTTGACACGTTTCTGTTATCAGCTGATGTGTCTGCGATGTGTGTCATTGCACTTTTAATATTGCTCAATAAATGGACTTTTGTTATGTCGGTGTGCAGCCACTTTCTTAATTTTGGCTGATTACGACAGGTGAGCCAAGGCGTGTGTAGCACTGACCACTTAAGGAGCTGCCGATAATTGATTGGGCCTGCACTCTGCCTCTCAACCCTAGAAAATTGGCTCGACCCCCCTTGGCACAACTGTATAGCAGTGTTAGTGTAAGACCCATTGGTAAAGAGAAACACAGTAATATCACACTGTACTGTATATTTACCGTCCCCTTGGTACTCGTCACTTCACCCGCTGTAGTAAGAGAGAGTCTCACACAAGTTGTAAATTAATCATTTAAGCAGTTTACTGAAGAAACTTATTTAGCACATTAGACACAGGGGGTCGTTACAACATAAAGAATGACAGCAATAACCAGCAAAATGTATGTGAAACCCAAATCTCAACGGTCACTTTAAGAGCATATGCAAACAGGCAAAGGGTGGGACTTAGGCCGCGTACAGACGAGCAAACATGTACGATGAAACCGGTCCGCCGGACCGTTTTCACCGTACATGTCTGCCCGGGCATTTCTGTATTATGGCTGTACTCACCATCATACAGAAATCCGCGTGTAAACAATACGCGGGGCGTGGCCGCGACGATGACGTGGCGACGTGGGCGGCCCTGCCAGTTCAATGCTTCCACGCATGCGTCGAACTCATTCGGCGCATGCGAGGGATGGCGGCCGCTCGGACATGTACGGTAGGTCTGTACAGACGACCGAACATGTCCGAGCGGAAAAAAGACCCGGCGGGCAAATGTACGCTGGAATCCTGTCCGCTCGGGCCTACACACGACTGAACATGTCTGCTGAAACTGGTCCACGGACCAGTTTCAGCAGACATGTTCGGTCGTGTGTACGGGGCCTTATGCTCAATATGATAAAATCCTGATACTGAGCACCTTCTCACTCCCTCCTCAGAGCACACACTACACCTGTAGGAAAATATTAAGCACCGTGCTGCAGTGAAATCCAATTCATTTGTCCATATAATGTACTCAAGGGCTCCCCCTAGATTTCAGTACACTGTTCAGCTCTGTGAACCTGAAGTTGTGATGCTGTATAGGAAATGACAGAGTCTCCTCTTCTTCCTCTTCAGCTAGCTTAATTAGATTATACTGCAGTGTTTGTAAATCCAGGTAAGGAAATTAGTAGGTAGCAAAGTAATAATAGAACTGATGTGCTGGTAACTGAAAGTTTACACACTGGTAAAGTTTCTTCTTTAATAAAGTTTGCAACTCAATATTACTTTGCAGGGCAGAGAAAACAACCTTAAAGTTGTACTATACACAGTCTGTGTCTGAGAGAACTACTCCTGTGCAACTACTGATCCCAGCGACAGTCTGGAACTAGTTTAAATAATAACAGTGCACTGTATTTATCTGGGCAAGTGCCCGCTCACCAACACAGGTCCAGATGCTTGCCAGGCTCTTGTCTTGGCGTTTCAAGCTGTTCCTATATAGTTGGCACCGGCACACTGCACTGCTTCCTCTGATGGCTGGTGCAACTGCAATGCAGGACATTTTTAGAAAACATGGATCCTCCGGTCCATCCGCTCACCGGTCCCGCTGACTGTGATCTGGAGCTCCTCAGAGGCCAAACGATTCCCTCCGCGCCATCTAGGCCGCAGTCCGCACACACAGACCTCCCTGCAGGCATTCATTGAATGGCGTCCCAAGAGGCCTAAACGAGGCCTGCTTGTCCTTTTTATCTGGTTACCCAGCAGGCTGTTCTGTGTCTTGGGTTTGGGGGTAGGTGAACTGGGCATTGTGGGTAGGTAGTTTGCTGACTGAGTTTTAACATACGAGTCACTTCCTCCTTCACTACATTTCCCACAATGCTTTGTTTCATGGATTAATGAAATCAAACGAAAGTCTTAATAACATTGAATAAAATGGACGCTAGAGGGAGCCAAACTTATTTAAATTACATCACATATTTACACAGTAACTTAGGTGGCAAAAACTCCTGTGCAACACATGGGAAAAGTTCCACCCCACCTAACCACACCTGGACCTACTCACCTGGAGCGGTGTCTTTCTTTGCTCTCTTATTCTGCATTAAGTTAGAACTATAGGCAAAACTTATTTTTCCATTTTAAAATAGCATAAGGGAGGGTTAAAACCCATTTTTTTGCCATCTGTGTCCCATTGTAGAGATTTCCCTTCCTGTCCCATAGACAAACAGGAAGTGAGAAGAAATCCTTGCAAATTAACAGAATTTCATGGCGGACCCCCAAGTCACCAGAACTAATGTCCAGATGGGAAGATTTCCCCTTTATTACCTTTCTGCGGACAACCAAAAAAAACTTGGATTTTCTTTTACTTTATTTTAATGATAATGGTATACAGGACAAATAGAGAAGGTAAATCTCCTTAAAGGGGGGCACAGACAGCAGTAAAAAACGACAAGTATTCTAATTCCTCTCCCATCGATTCAAAACGAAAAAAAAAAAGTTTTGACTTAAATTATACTTTAAGGTAAAAACCAATAAGGCTTTAGAACCACTTTAAATACATGTTTCATGGAGCTGTTCCAACATTCTGCAGTATTATGAGTAGAAATGTGTAATAATAACCAAGGTCTCCAACGAATACATTTTTCTTTCTAGAAAGAAGTAATAATGATGACATTGTTGTGCTGTATAACACATTTAAATACCTTATTGAACAAAGCATAAAAGGTCCTTACACTTGCATTTTCCTTGGTTACACTGAATCAGAAACAAGACATTAACCTTGTTGGGGGAAAAAAGCTAAAATAGCACATTTTCTAAAGCATGACAGGTTTAGAATGATAAAATAAGCCTCAAGAAATATTGTAAAATAATCAAAAACAGACAAGGCCTCTATTAATTTTCCCACAAAAGGCAATTCCGTACTTGTACTGCTTTGCATAAGTACCCCCCTTCCCAAATAATTTTTTGTATATAAAAAAACTGAAAAAATATTTTTTTATACTGACCATAAAATATTTTATTTGAAGTGTATTGAGGGACACAGAATTAAGTTTGGACACTGATAAACATTAAGGGCCCTTTCACACGGGGCAGAACAGTAATGATCCGCCTCCATGTGTCCGTAAGCTCAGCGGGGATAGCTCCGTATATATCCCCGCTGAGCCGGCGGCTGACAGGGCGGTCCCCGCACACTGTGCAGGGACCGCCCTGTCTTTTCTCCGCTCTCCCTATGGGGGATCGAATGAACACGGACCGTGTGTCCGTGTTCATTCGATCCGCAGACGGAAGAAAAAATAGGGTTTTCTTCCGTCAGCAAAATCGGATGTTAGCGGAGGTGGATGATTACGGGTGTCAGCGGATGTTTATCCGCTGACACCCGCAATCACATAGGGACCAATGTATGTCCCTTTTTTATCCACAAACGGATGGATGAAAAAGCGGACATACGGTCCGCACGTGTGAAATGGGCCTAAGACGGCCCCTATGTACAGTAATTCCAACCATCTCAGTTTTGTGAGCACGAAGTACACTGCTCAAAAAAATTAAAAGGAACACTTTGAAAACATATCAGATCTCAATGAGCAAAAATCTCATGCTGGATGTCTATACTGATATGGATGGGGTAATGTGTTAGGAATGAAAGGATGACACATCATTTGACGGAAATTAAAAGTTTCCACCTACAGAGGGCTGAATTCAAAGACACCCTGAAAATCAAAGTGGAAAAAATTATGCAGCAGCCTAGTCCATTTTGCTGAAATTTCATTGCAACAACTCAAAATGGTCTTCAGTAGTTTGTATGGCCTTCAAGTGCTTGTATGCATGCCCCTAATCAGACGACGGATGGTGTCCTGGGGCATTTCCTCCCAGATCTGGACCAGAGCATCACTGAGCTCCTGAACACACTGAAGTGCAACCTGGCAGCACCGGATGGACCGAAACATAATGTCCCAGAGGTGTTCTTTTGGATTCAGGTCAGGTGAGCGTGGGGGCCATTCAATGGTATCAATTTCTTCATTCTCGAGGAACTGGCTGCATGCTCTCGCCACATTAGGCTGGGCATTGTTGATCACCAGGAGGAACCCAAGACCCACTGCACCAGTGTAGGGTCTGACAATGGGTCCAAGGATTTCATTCCGATACCTAATGGCAGTCAGGGTGCCATTGTGTAGCCTGTAGCGGTCTGTGCGTCCCTCCATGGATATGCCTCCCCAGACCATCACTGACCCACCACCTAATGCGGTCATGCTGAATGATGTTACAGGCAGCATAAAGTTCTCTGCGGCTTCTCCAGACCCTTTCACGTCTGTCACATATGCTCAGGGTGAACCTGCTCTCATCTGTGAAAAGCATGGGGCACCAAAATGCAAAACTAGTGAAAAACAGTCAGAAAAAAAATGTCAGACACCTCCACCTGAAAAAACAATCCTGTTTTGGAGGTGGTCTCATTGTTGCTCATCTAGCGCACCTGTTGTTAATTTCAATTGGAGAAAGTGGTGGTAAATCAGCTGCAACAGCATCTGGACACCCACAACCTACTCGATCCATTTCAATCCGGGTTCCGTCCCGGACACGGGACAGAAACGGCCTTACTGAAAATATGGGACGATGCGCTTGAGGCCGCAGACGAAGGAGAATCATGTCTCCTGGTTCTGCTGGACCTAAGCGCTGCTTTTGACACAGTAGACCACAAATTGCTACTGAGACGACTAACAGAAGTCGCCGGAGTCTCAGAAGATGCCTTACCATGGTTCTCCTCGTTTCTTGGAAACCGATCACAAACAGTGAAACTGGGATCCTTCACATCTGAAAAACGCACGGTGACATGTGGGGTCCCCCAAGGATCCCCCTTGTCTCCAGTGCTGTTTAATATCTATCTTCGTCCTCTCTTTGATATTATCAGTAGCCATGAACTACTTTATCACTCCTATGCAGACGACACGCAGTTGTATTTTCGCATCTGCCACAAAAAGGATCATCATCTAAGATTAGAGAAATGTCTCTCTTCAATAGAAAACTGGATGTCTAAGAGTTATCTCAAACTCAATAATGCTAAAACAGAACTCTTTATCTTTGATGCCAGGCGGAAGAAACCACCGACAACAAACTGGACACCATCTCCCATTCTGGGACAAATCATCGCACCTAGCTCCAAAGTCAAAAGTCTGGGAGTCACGTTTGACACCTTCATGACAATGGACGCACAAATAGGGTCCGTAGTCAGCGGGGCGCACCATTTGATGCGCCTACTACGCAGACTGATTCCATTTATTCCTAAAGAAGACGTAGCAGTCGTGGTGGGAACAATCGTGAATTCCAGACTGGACTATGCAAATGCCCTTTACCTCGGGCTACCCAAGTACCAAATCGCTCGTCTCCAAGTCGTACAGAATACGGCCGCCAGACTGGTGACTGGGAAAAAATCTTGGGAATCAATCTCACCTTCACTGAGATCCCTTCACTGGCTGCCAGTGAAGGACAGAATTGCATTCAAAGCACTCTGCCTGACACATAAGTGCATCCATGGGAAGGCTCCTAGATATCTATGCCACAAGATCAAACTGCACAATTGCAGTCGCATTCTGCGTTCCACCGACCAAAATCTGGTCAAGGTTCCTATAACCAAATACAAGTCCAAAGGAGAAAGAAGGTTTGCTTTCCAGGGCCCCAGGCTTTGGAATGCTTTACCAACCAGCATTCGGTTGGAGCAAAACCACCTGTCTTTCAGAAGGCAGATCAAAACCCTGCTTTTTTGAAAGGCATGAGACTTAATCAACAAGCGCCCAGAGGCGATTCAGTTCGCATGTGCCGCGCTATATAAATTTTTCATTCATTCATTCATTCAAAAGCAGCTGAAACTGATTAACAACCCCCTCTGTATACACCCCTCCCCCTCTGCTACTTAATTTACCAGATCAATATCCCAGGAGTTCTGATTAAAAAATGTTCCTTTAAATTTTTGTGAGCAGTGTACATAGGGTCATAACACAGAGGGGCTTCACAGTGAACGATTGTGCAAGGGGGGCGTGTCAGGACAAATCAGATGATGAAGAGCAGGCCAAGTTCCCAGCATAGCTAGAGAACTGACCACAGTGTGCTCTCTTGCTTAGTGTGGTCAGTTCTTAATAGAAAAGCAGAGGGACTGTCAGGAACACCAACGATTTCACATAAAAGTAGTAATACAAAGAGAAAATAATATTTTCTCATACAAGTACATGGCACATCAGGAATATGAAACGTTGGGGTAACAAACGCTTTAATTAGCACTACTGAAGTCGCTCAGACTTTAGAAAAGGTTCCTGTACTACTTCAAGACAACTTTTATCAGACTTGTGCCCATAGACTTTAATGGAAGTCGCCTCCAAGTCGGACCCTCAGCTATATATTGATGTGATCTTGATCTGACATTACAGGAAGATTAGCCAGGAAGCAGCCCATTCGCTTGCTTCAAAATCACATCAAGATGCTATGAAGTAGTACTCAAGTCGCCAGCTAATTGCCAGGAAGGCGCCTGGCAAGGTAGTGACTTTCAGATCGCAGTAGTATGAACTGAGCCTTAATAGTAACAGGAAGATAATAATTCTTAGACATATGGGACCATCCAAAAGCAGTCCAACTGAGGGGAGGGCAACAGTCAAGGACTCAACAGACCTGGAATCTGGTACTTTATGAAGCTATCAATGCCCAATGAAGGCTAGTTGAAAAACATGGGACAAAAGGCGAATATGTAAATGCCAAGAGCAGAGAAAAAACACTGAATATATCAGTCTGGTAATCCAGAAAAAAGACACAAAGGGAACAGCTAGCCCTCAATTTACAATTACTGGGTTTCCGCATAACCACCTGGTGGTTACTCACTAGGCAACCATACCCCTGAAAAGTAGTCCAAGCATGGATCACTTTCAGAGGAGCGGCACTTCTTGCCGCTATTGTGATTTCACTCTCCACCTGCTCTGAGACATACAATAAATAACAGCTAGACTTAAAATCAGTTTACTGTATCAGATCAGGCAGCAATTGCAATTGGTTGCCAGAGGTTACAGCACATCATTACCACTTACTGACTGGTTGCTAGAGGTTATAGCACACATTACGACTCACTGATTAGTTGCTAGAGGTTACAGCACATGATTTCTGCTTCTTGGTTGGTTGCTAGAGATTACTGTACAGTAATACTGCTCACTGATTGGTTGCTAGAGGTTACAGCACATCATCTCCTCACTGCAGGGGCATGATATACATGTGAATGCCGCCTTTATTTACATAGCTATGCTGCCGGACGCAGTTATTTACATATGAATAGTGACAATTGGGAAAAAACTGCGCTAGAACCCAAACAACAAAACAAAAAGCTGCTAGCACTCAAACAAAGTCAAGCATATATGGAAAAAAAATATGGCAGCACTAAAACAAATCAACAATATATGATGTGCATACTAAAATGCCCCAAGGTAAATTGTGAATGGTAAACATACAAGGTGAAACAAGAACGAATGATGAAAAAAGTTCAAGGAAGCCTGAAGGCTTCATATAGTGATATGAAAGAAAGTCCATGTGGAATAAACCCAATAAAATAAATTCTTCCCATGGGATGGCACAGAGTACAGGGAAATCAGGTTGTCTGGTGTAATTCTCAAACTCTTCACAAAGTGAACAAATGAGGTACTCTTACCAAATCGGATGGACTCATCTGTTATACAACAGTGGGTCATGCAGGCTTGTGATCCCGGGTGGCCTGGATCGATGTTAGAAGGATCCTGGTGGTCCAGAAACGCCTGGATTAATCCTGGAAATGGTGGTCCAGTAGACTGGAATATGAAGTTCGCACTTCTCCACTAACCAATGGATATCAAAGTGGATTCGTGCTTGCTCCAAAAAAAAGTAGGAAAAGGAACAAAGAAAGATGCTCCCAATGGTGCAGGTAAAACCAGGTGTGGTTTATTATATAAAAAATGCCATACAAAAATGACAGATAAAAGTGATCACAATAAAATATGTAAAAAGCAATGTGGGGTGCAGGAATGCTCGCCTGTTGCGTTTCGACTCAAATGGTCATCAACTGGGGCCATCTCCTGTCATGCAAATTGGTTTGGGGGGGGGGGGAACCCTCATCCAATTCGCAATGGTGTGAACCCAGGCTTAAGGTCCAGATTATGAACCACAAACATGCCATAAACTGCCTACAATATATGGAAGATGCTTCGAAAAATCAAGTTGATTTTCTTGTCATAGTTATAAAAATTTAGATTCATCAAAAAGGTAAAAAAATGTATTTAAAAGATAACCTCTCATTTGGATATTGCCATACGATTTAGATCACATTTTAAGCACTTGGAAAATTCACTCTCTTTCTCCTCTTCAAGTCCTCAGTCCCTACTGACCTTGGGACACAGCCTTCTTCTGAATCTCTAATGTAAACTACATTACTTTTAGCAGCTCGTCTTTTTCTTCCATATGGACACTTGTTCCCCTAATCTTTTGAGTCCACCTGTTCCTCCTCCTCTATAGAGCTTGTGAGAAGCATTTTCAGCTTCTTTTTATCCAAAACAGCTTGGCAAGGGTCAAAAGCATTCATAATTATTTTTTCATTCTGAACATGAATTTGTTCAGAAAGCCAAAACTAAAAGAAAACCCAAGTGACACGAAGGTTATTGAGACAAAGAGGTTTTGGAAGGCAACATAATGCACAGGGACATTTGCAGAAGGGTACACATTGTAATCTACCTTGTGCTTTATGGAATTACTGAACACACACTGTTTATAATTTACATTGTCCCTTCTATTTCTGGATGGGGATGATGGCTCTGGATTATTTTAAGAAAACAAGTACCTTTTTCTTAATATACAGCCGTCACAAGACTCATATCTTTCCCATCCTATCTGCAGTGAAACAGCAGCAGGAGCTTCTAGTCCTCTTCTGCTGGTCACATGTTCAAGATAAAAAAGAACTGTTCGGGGTACTGGAGAAAGTGCAGAGAAGGGCAACCAAACTGATGAGGCATGGAGGAGCTCAGCTATGGAGGAAAGATTAGAGTTAGGCCCCTTTCACACTGGGGCGGAAGCTGCTCTGTACCGTTGAAATTGCGGTGGTTTTCGGCCAATAGCGGTGCGGTTTTACCCCTGCTAGCGGCCAAAAAAGGGTGAATACAGGCGCATTGCCGGCGGTATAGCCGTGGTTTCCCATTACTTTCAACGGTGGAGCAGCGGTATACACACCGCTACAAAGATGCGGCTAGCACGACTTTTGGAGCGGTCCTGCTAGCGCACCGCTCCAGTGTGAAAGCCCACAATTTTTGTTCCTGCTGGCGCGAGTGGCCGGCGGTGATCGCTGGCCATGCGCATCAGGTCCCCCGCCGTGCAGGGGGTGGGCGCGCCCTCTAGCAGCTCTTAAAGAAAACCCTGTATGGGGTTTCGCGCAGGGGAGCCATTGTGCCCCTGTAAATAGACGTGAGCTGGTCGGGAACCAGTTAATGACACTTTACATCAGGGGTGTAATACTCAATTTCATCATGGGCCGCATCAGCCTTATGATTGCTCTCAAAAGGGCCAGTTGTATCTGTACAATTAGATGTCCAGCGCATCCCCTCCCCTTAACATTAGAGGTCAAGAGCCACCCCACCAGGGGTCAAGTCCTGGAGAAAAAAGTGTGGGAACTCCCACCCAAGATCCTCTCCCCCACCAAGAAAAAAAAAAATATGATACGCTCATATGCATAATTACTAAACCGCATGTTTTTTTTTTTCTATCCACTGAACCTTGGTAATCCTTTATGTTACTGGTCGCTTCCTGTATATGGATTCATCGGGTAGTGTGCGGATATTCCGTCACTTCCTCGATGCCGCAATGTCTCCTGGGAGCTTTTGTCATTGTTCCCAGGAGACATTGCGGAGGTCTGCCGCGAGTTATCGCGGGATTTAGAAAGAGCTTTAAGCAAGTTTCTAAATCCCGTGATAACTCGCGGCAGACCTCCGCAATGTCTCCTGGGAACAATGACAAAAGCTCCCAGGAGACATTGCGGCATCGAGGAAGTGACGGAATACCCGCACACTACCCAATGAATCCATATACAAGAAGCGACCAGTAACATAAAGGATTACTAAGGTTCGGCTGCCCCTGACAGTGACTCCAGCTGGGCATCGCCGCTTAGTGAAGGATTGGCTCAGGTGGCTTGGCTGCTCTAGTCCTGCAAAGGGAACTGCGTTCCTGCTGAGATAGAAGTGCAGAAACTCCGTTCCTGCGCGTTCCCACAGGACTTGAGCCCTGCACCCCACCATCAGAAGTTGGGTCCCCCAACTCCCCCTTACATCACAGTGCACCCCCCTTTCTTATGCTTCTGCTGGGAAGAAGCTGGATACATTGCTTGAAAAGGAGAAAGTATAAACCATAGACTACCCAGAATACATAAAATGAAAATGTTTTTGTAATAGTAAGTAGTGTTCGAAATTAACTCTCCATCTTTGTTCCTTTGTCTGGCTAGCAAGACCAGACTTCTGCTACAATATTCTAGCAAATGTGTGGATTTAATTCTCTCTCTAAAATAATAGGAACACAAAATATGTGTTTTTCTTGGCTAGTAGTTTGCAGTGCATACATAAATCGTTAATACTATTAAATTGTCCTATTGTCTTCAACCAGTCTCGTGCAAACATTGCTTGATGCATTTATCAGGAACTGAATGATGTTTTATAGACAAACTAGATATTTTGCTGGCCTTATCTCTTATTGACGAATGAGTAATCATCTATTTCTAAAGAATGTATAAAACACCAGCTACACTTGTAATTAAACAGAAATATTCTCTTCACCGATTCTTGATGTCGGTGTGATATTTGTTATACAATTACATTTATGGGCTTCTTTCCCTTTAGACAAATTGACTTTAAAATTCCCACAAAACCCTGAAAGCCTCAACTAAAACGGTTTACAAGACTCCAATGACCAAAACACTGCAGTGTATAGCGTAAGAAAGAAAAAAGAGACTGGGGAAAAGCCTATACTTTAGAGGAAAATGTTAAAATGTATACTGGAAATAACATAACAGTAAGCAGCAATAATAAAACAAACAGTCACCCAGAACAGTACAAAGAGGGACAAAAACTAAGCTAAAGAACACCACTGAGGCAGTAGCATTCATCTCCGAAGATATATTGGTGATCACAGCTTCATTGCCCTGCTTACTCTTAAAATGCAGCACCAATTGGATTTAAGCAATGCATTCCTCCTTCCTAGACCCAGACTAAAAATACCTGTAAACAGAAAGTAGGCACCTGAATAGGGGGCAGTCTCTAATGTAGTTATGATAGTCCATCAAAATCAATTCCATCAATCTGTGAGGAGGTCCTAAGGCAAGGTGTCCAAGCACTAGGGCAAGCTTAATTACTAGAGCAGTAGGCTCTATATCAGTGGTCTCCAAACTGTGGCCCTTTGCTTGCTTTTATCCGGCCCTTGGGGAACCATTTATTTATTTATTATTACTGACACCAACAAAGGGGCACAGTTACTCATAATGACACCAACAATTGGGCCAAATGACATCAAAATGGGGCACAATTCCACCCAATGACATCAACAATGGGGCCAATGACAGGGCACAATTCCTACCAAAGACAATAAAGATGAGGATCCAATTCCTCCCAATGACATCAACAATGGGGCCCAATTATCTCCTAATTGGTTCCTTGATTGGTCCTGAACAAGCTTTATGGGAAATGTGTCAACCTAAGGCCCCTTTCACACTACTACGACTTCAAACTCAGAGACTTGAGGTCTATGAATCTGAACTTGCATCAAAGTCTGACCAAAGCAGGGACTACTTTGAAGTGGGCACGACTTGAAGTCGTACTAATACGAATGGTTGTCCATGGAAATCATGGGGAATGACTTGTCATGCTACTTTGCAGTCCCAAATCGTGGGACAAGTCGTACAAGTGTGAAAGGGGAATAGTGATATTTATATAGTGCATATGTGTGTATGGATTCCAGAATGTATATGCAAGAAGTTAAGTTGGCAACTGTAGAGAGAAACTGTTAATCATGTAAATCGAGTTTTTAGGATCAAGGAGATCCATTTATTTTTATAAACATTAGGTCGCTGTACAGGCTAAAGTTTTTTACATTAAGGTAAAAAACATTTTAGGTAGAGCTCCCCCACCCCCTCTAAATACATACCTGATCTAGGTTTAGCGCTTTGGCTCCAACTGCTGTCAATTAAATCTAGTGAGGAGGGCACGGGAGCGGGGCTAAGACGCAGGTACGCAAAAGAGGGGGGGGGGCATAAGTGTTGGCAGGGAACCCCAGAAAGAAGGACCATGACTGCTGTGGGCAAAACCATTGCACAGAGAAGGCAGTTATATCATGTTTATAATTTTAGGAAAATTAACATTGAACCTTTAATATCACTTTAATAAAGTAACATATAAAACAATTTTATGAGAATGAAGTCATCTCATTTGTACGAGTAAAGTCCATATGAACCTTGAGCAGATATTTAAAGTGGAGTTCCACCCATTTTTTTATGTTTGTCTGTGCTGCATGCTCTAATCTCATAGTGTTCAGAATGGACAATTTTTATTTAATTTGTTGCTTGTAAATACCTTTATTTTGTAGTCCTTCATTACTTCCTCCTCCTTATTTGCCTAGGCTATTTGCAAGGGTTTCTGGGATAGGCATCATGTTTCCCAGTAGTCCTTGCAAACCTGACTGAAACCTATTACATTGCTTGTGCACTGAGCATGTGCGAGATATGCAAAGCTGAAATCCAGGAAGTCATACAGTCTGGCTTCATGATGCCCACACTTAAGATGGCCATGGTCTATTTCTAGATTATAAACTATCTAAATGCTGTAACAACCTAACAAAACGGACCTTAGTTTACAGACTAACTTTACTAGAATACATTAAGCTTGTGTATTACAGGGGTATTTATATTTAAAAAGTGAAATTGTGGGTGGAACTCCCCTTTAAGGCCGCAAGCAATGCTCAAATCTCTCACATAGCTTGCACATAAGTCATGTTTTTGCCATTCTACATTCGGTTGTAAACCACCAGTGTGCTACACATACATAAATCTATGTTTGCTGAGGATTATTGTAAATGTATTTATTTTAACACAGGGAAAAAAATAAGCCGCACAATCTCAAGAAAAGGAGATAAACAATCCAAACGCAGATGCATTTCCTGGAAAATTTACTGTAGAACACAGATTCCCTGAAAGCATTGTAAGTCTAAATCCAGTCTTTCAAAACACTTATAACCATCAATAGATGAACTGAAAAGAAATTCATAAGCAAGGTAAACATCCTGAAATAAATACAATCTCACTGCATGGCGCATTGTGCTATAACCTTTAAAAGGGAAAAAGCAAGGTAAATATAAATGGCTCCTGGCAAGCACACAGATGCTGGCTAAGCTGCAATATCAATAAAAAATAAGCAATATCAGCATATAGAACCTAGAATAGGCTCACTGCACTTGAATTATGTCAATACCACTGACTGAGTCTACAACATTGTCTATGACTTTATAGAGAATAGATCTTATAGAGAAAAAGACTGAAGGACATATGTAAATTGGAAAGGTGATAGCGTAGGTCGGCTATAAATCCATACACACACACACACACACACACAAATTTGTATATATATATATATATATATATATATATATATATATATATATATATATATATATATATATATATATATATATATATATATACACACACACACACACACACACACACACACACAGCATCTACCAAAAGTGAGTACACCCCTCACATATACATGTGTATACATACATATACACATACAAATTTTATATATATTATATATATATATATTATATATATATATATATATATATATATATATATATATATATATATATATATATATATATATATATATATATATATATATATACACACATACACATACACACACACACACACACACATACATATACATACACACACACATACATACATATACACGCACACACAGCATCTACCAAAAGTGAGTACACCCCTCACATTTTTGTAAATATTTTATTCTATCTTTTCATGTGACAACACTGAAGAAATGACACTTTGCTACAATGTTGTGTAGTGAGTGTACAGCTTGTATAACAGTGTAAATTTGCTGTCCCCTCAAAATAACACAACACACACTCATTAATGTCTAAACCGCTGGCAACAAAAGTGAGTATACCCCCCAAGTGAAAATGTCCAAATTGGGCCCAAAAAGTGTCAATATTTTGTGTGGCCCCAATTATTTTCCAGCACTGCCTTAACCCTCTTGGGCATGGAGTTCAACAGAGCTTCACAGGTTGCCATTGGAGTCCTCTTCCCCTCCTCCATGATGACATCACAGAGCTGGTGGATATTGGAGACCTTGCGCGTCTCCACCTTCCATTTGAGGATGCCCCACAGATTCTCAATAGGGGTTTAGGTCTGGAGACATGCTTGGCCAGTCCATCACCTTTACTCTCAGCTTCTTTAGCAAGGGAGTGGTCGTTATGTTGGAATACGGAAAAGAAGCACACAATATTCATAGAGAATTCACTGTTAATAGTCACCACATCCGTATGTAGAACATAAAGACAATAACCCCCTTAATTGGGACTTTGAAAGTGACTAGAAACACCAGAGTATATATGTAAAAATAATTTATTATGGTACACAAAACATTCATGGGATAAAAAGACATGTGAAATATACAAATCCAGACAGAATATCGTTTGAATATATGTGAACAACTCTATGCAAGACCCAATGGCCATTTCAGGTTTAGTAAATAAACAAGAACAAGTCTCCTGCGCTCTGATATTTTATAGGGAGTACTATGAAGTGGTGCGGTTCAATTGAAAGTTATCATCTAGAGTCTTGCAGCCCTCCTCAGAATCGTGGGTATTCATGAAACTATAAAAGAGAAGAAAGAGAGCGGAGGGCGCACCGACCTCGTGTGATACTGATAAAAAATATTTATTCCAATAGTAAAATCAATGGTTATACTCACAAAATTGGAGTTAAAAACAGGCTTTAAAAATGAGTACAGCAGATGTCCAGCATCGTCAGTGGAACACGAATAATCGTTTGAACCAATCAGTAGATGTAAAAGCTGACGCGTTTCGGGGGCGTACCCCTTTCCTCAGAGCTAACGTGGTCTGCAGTGCTCCCTCGCCGTGGTGATTATGGGACTATATATACATACACACACACACATGCACATAACCACACGCCCACACAAGTGGGCAGGCAGACCTATGTTGATAGGTCAATGTCAGGGTGTACTCCTCCCAGGTAGGAGGGGGGCGTTTTTTCAGGGACCACACCTCTACATCCTCAGAGCACCAATCCCTTACATGAGGGTGGTCTCAAAGCAGTAATGCAGTATATGTTGTGTTTTTTGGAACTGTCATTGCAAATGTACACTGGCTCCCATCTTTGGCTAACAATGCATATTTATTTGTTTGGTTAGTTGATTAATTATAGGCCGAGTGTGTGGAGGAGTGCTCATATGCTTTATCCCCGTGTGGAGAAACAATAGGGGCTTACCTGACTGCCCCTTTGCGCTTATCTCCACTGGATCGATGTTAAAGCTCCATGTGAGTCCGTTGGAACGCACGCCAGCCATATAGGACAGCAGTGCGTTCCAGCGATTGGTGCGCGTGCGCGCGCCGTACTGTTGGCGGCGCGCGCCGCATTCGCGGCGCACTATGTCGGTGAATCGTCTCCCTATGCGCAGAGGGGAGACATACTGCTCCAGGCTCTGCAGCATAGGGCCTGTGACGTCACTGCGACTATGGTGGCATAGTACTATGGATGGTGGACCTCGATGTCTGCCCTCTAGTGGTGGAGGGTGCAGAGGACACTTGTACTCCATAATAGTGAGATCCTGAGGGGAAATTACCTTGATGTCCACCCTCTAGTGGTTGGAGGGTGGAAAGGTAACATTAGAAACACATAAATTTTCCAGATAGGTGCTTTTAGCCGAACTCCACAGAAGCTAAGATGGGGCTGCGTACAAAGGGAAATACAATTGAAGCACTGTATCGATAGTGATGTGCATATCTGTGCCCATGCATAGACACCCACATCTCACAAAGTGGCTAACATAGGGGGGACTGCAGACCATCAAGACATCTACATATTAACAAGATGCAACATACAAATAAATAGTGACAAAAAATCCCTCAATGATGTTACATTAGTGCCCAACATGGTATTTACTGTTTTGTATCTATAGCTACTATAATTGAAATTATTTTACATAATATGGTGTTAAAAAACTTAATGTATCTATCTACTCATACTAATATATTAAATGTTTAATTAAGTTTATGATGTATAATCATATGCATCAGAAACGAGAGGGGGAAGAAGCCCTAGTGGTGGGGGACAAAAAAGGCAGGAAGGATGTAGTGTGATAATAGGTGGACTTGAATCAGGTCGACCTCTTTCATTATTGTCCCACTGGTGTACAGATACTCATGTCACAGTGTGCAGTTCGATCTCTTCATTTAACCCATTCGGGACCATACTGCCCAGGGTGAAGATCCAGTAGGCCTCTCTTTTACAGAGGATCTGGTATTTCTTCCCACTGCCCAAACCGTTTTGGATGGCTTCTATGCCAAACACTTTTAGGCCCTCCACTTCACTACCATGGGCTTCTTTAAAGTGTTTTGGTATAGAGCCTTTGTCTTTTTTAGTTAGAATACTACTCCTGTGCTCGTTCATCCTAGTTCTTAATTGACGTGATGTACGTCCCACATATAGTAGGCCACATGGGCATATAATGCCGTATATCACAAAGGCAATTCCGCAATTGATGAACTGTTTAATCATGTGGCGTCTTCCATCCACCCCGATGACATCTTTTTTCCTGTGTTGCATATGTGTGCAATTGCCACAGGTGTTTACACCACATTTGTAGCTTCCTTTTTGATCAAAGATTGTGGTCCAGGGACTTTCCAATCCTTTGTTTTTGTTGATGTTTTTCTTCACCCTGCTTGGGGCAACCATACTTCTTAGATCCTTAGGTCTTCTGAATACCAGATTGGGATGGGGAGGGATACAGGTCTTTAGAAATGGATCAGCTGCCAGGATTTTCCAGTTTCTTTTGAAGATTTTCTGAATGGTTGGGGCTCTGTTATTATATCTAGTGCAAAACCGTACCGTCTGGGTTTCATTCTCCATATGTTTTACGTTTTTTTCACCTGTTGTCCCATCTTTCTCATAGAGCTGGAAATATTTTTGGAATGCTTCCTCAATATGTGATTCACCGTACCCCTTTTCCCTGAATTTTTCTCTTAGAATGATACTTTGTGCTTCGTAATCTTCCTTCTGAGTGCAAGTTCGTTTAAGACGACAGAACTGTCCGAATGGTACATTTTTGATCCATCTTGGATGGTGCTGACTTGAGGCGTGTAAATATGAATTTCCTGCGCTTGGTTTGAAATGGGTCTTAGAGAGTATCTTACCGTTCTCTTCTGCCCTTAGCTCTAAATCTAGAAATATCAGTGACTCTTGGTCCACTACATATGTGAATGAAATTCCGAACGGGTTGTTGTCACAATGTGTCAGGAAACCATCCAACTCTTTGTCGCTGCCATTCCATATAATTAGGATGTCATCTATGTAGCGGGAGTATAATATCAGGTTCTTTGCAAATGGGTTGTTGGCCCATATGTATCTGGACTCCCAGTACCCCATAAATAGGTTTGCGTAACTGGGAGCAAACCTGGCCCCCATAGCAGTACCTCTTATCTGTCTGTAAAAGCAATCTAGGAAAGAGAAGTAGTTGTGGGTGAGGGTGAACTCAATACAGTCCCGAATGAATTGTGCTTGACGTGGGTTGAATTGATGTGCTTCTGCCAGGTAATATTCTATGGCTCTTAGCCCAAACTCATGTTGTATACATGTGTACAGAGATACCACATCCAGTGATAGCCACCTGTATCCTCTTTCCCACTTGTATGAGGTGAGGATTTCCAAGGCGTGTCCTGAATCCTTGATGAAGGATGGTAGATTGGTCACTAGACTTTGCAAGAAAAAGTCTAGATAACATCCCAAATTGCTCGATAGACTATCGATTCCTGCAACAATCGGTCGACCCGGTGGTCTCTCTAAACTCTTGTGAATCTTTGGTATATGATAAAAATGTGGGACTACTGGGTGTTTGGAATACAGGAATTTGAATTCACTTTTTGTCAGGATCTTATCTAGTATAGCTCTTTCTAAAAGTTTCTTAAGATCCTTATTGTATAGTGTTGTCGGGTCCCATAGCAGTCTCTCATAGGTGGTGTTATCTTCAATCAATCTATAAGCTTCTTCCAAATACTGTTATCTATCTTGTATAACAAGGCCACCACCCTTATCGGCCTTTCTTATTATAATGTCGGAGTTGTTTTTCAGGCTATTTAGTGGTGCTTCGAGGTCTATGGTAGAGTTCTTTTTGCCTTTCTGGCTACTTTTTCCACAGACTTTTTTGAATTCTTTCAGGACAACCTCATAGAAAGTGGATATGAAGTTGCCCTTATTCCAGTAGGGATAGAAGCTTGACTTGGCCCTAAAGTTTGTATCAATTATAGGCTCTTCTCCTGTTGTAACAAGAGGTTCGTTTTGAGACCCCCCCGTTCCTTCATTGTACAGTTCTTCCAATATTTCTAGTATATCTTCCTCCAGTGGCTCTTCCTCACATGATGTGGTAGTGTCATCCAGAAGCTCACTGGGTGTGCCATTAATTTCTTTGAGCTTAAAGAACCGCTTCACCGTAAGGTTGCGTATGAATTTGTTGAGATCAATAAATAATTCAAAAAGGTTTGGGGCACGCTCTGGTGCAAAATTAAGACCTCTTCTCAACAGTTTCAATTCATCCTCAGTGAGGACACATTTTGACAGATTGAATATTTTAATAGTAGAGTGATTTTCTACTTCTTTAGTTCCCTTCCTGGATTTCTTCCCTCCCCTTTGTCCCCTTCTCGTAGGTTTCTCATTCTCCGAGTGTTTGGGGGGGAGGGGGTGGGCCTTGCTGTTAGATTTTTCTGAGCTGCGGGTCTTGTCCACCCCGCAGCTCCCTTGCCAAAAAAAGGAGAGGTGTTGGCATCTTTTTTGGCTATTGTTGCTATTTTGGATTTGCATCCTCCTATAGTGCCCTCGCTGGTAGGCTCTATTTGGGTTTCTTGGGGTACAGGTTCTAGTTGGGACTGCTCCGCCACATCTAGATTTTCCTCATGTTGTGGGCGATTATCAATTTTTGTTGGGGTGTTTATTCCAGCTATTCTTTCATTAGTACGCGCCATATTCGCATTAGTCACCCCTTGGGCCTCCTTATATACCCAAGGTGGAGGAAAGCGATCCTGTATAGGTGGTCTGACGGGTTCACTATGGGGGATGTCTCCATTATTTCTATTCCTAATATTGGTGTTTCTATATTTGGTTTTTAGTCTATTTTTGTACTGTTGTTTTGTCCTGTTCTCACGTCTATTATTTTTATTTTTATTATTTTTGTTCTTATTTTCATTGGTGCTAGTGGGACGGTTGTCGATATTTTGTACTGAGTGGTCTGATTGTGGGTGATTTGTGGAGGGGCTGGCGCCTCTATGTGTTCTTTCTTCTGAAGGTGGCATGTTCTGCTCTCTCCTCCAGTTGAATTCACATCCTGATAGATAATCTTGTCTGTCTCTTTTAAATTTCCCTGACTTCCGAATAATCATTTCTGATTCAAATTCCATGATTTGCTCATTTATATTAGTATCCCATTCTGAGAACCCTTCTATTTCAATAAATGCGGCTAGCTCATCCTGTACATTGCTAATATCAGTTTTTATATTTTCCATATTTCTTTCTCTTTGTTTTATGATCATTTCTAGCCATGTTTTATTATACTGACGCATTTTTATAACCCATTCCTGATGTAAATCGTCGTCTAAAAAATTGACCAGTTTGTTAATCCTTAACCCTCTGGGGATTCTGTTGACTTCTAGATATTTTTGTAGCAAAATAATGTCCCACCATTGTGTCATTTCATCTTCTAACAGATGTTTCAACCTATAGAATGCAGATATCATCTTTTCTTCTCTAACCGATATACTGTCAATGTTCGTGTTCGTATCCTGTTCCTCTGGTTGTTGTTCATAATTGTCAATGCTGTTTAGGAAGCCTTTAGCTAGTGAAGCTCTTCTTAGTTGTCTTTCCTCTATGGACAGTACCATAATTAGTTTGGATCACAATTCATATATCTCTTTTCGACCCTTGGTACACACTTGTACTAATCCCACATAGTTCCAAATATCTGGCAGCTGGAGTTCCCAAACGGAAAAAAATAGCAAATAAACAAGAACAAGTCTCCTGCGCTCTGATATTTTATAGGGAGTACTATGAAGTGGTGCGGTTCAATTGAAAGTTATCATCTAGAGTCTTGCAGCCCTCCTCAGAATCGTGGGTATTCATGAAACTATAAAAGAGAAGAAAGAGAGCGGAGGGCGCACCGACCTCGTGTGATACTGATAAAAAATATTTATTCCAATAGTAAAATCAATGGTTATACTCACAAAATTAGAGTTAAAAACAGGCTTTAAAAATGAGTACAGCAGATGTCCAGCATCGTCAGTGGAACACGAATAATCGTTTGAACCAATCAGTAGATGTAAAAGCTGACGCGTTTCGGGGGCGTACCCCTTTCCTCAGAGCTAACGTGGTCTGCAGTGCTCCCTCGCCGTGGTGATTATGGGACTATATATACACATACACACACACACACATGCACATAACCACACGCCCACACAAGTGGGCAGGCAGACCTATGTTGATAGGTCAATGTCAGGGTGTACTCCTCCCAGGTAGGAGGGGGGCGTTTTTTCAGGGACCACACCTCTACATCCTCAGAGCACCAATCCCTTACATGAGGGTGGTCTCAAAGCAGTAATGCAGTATATGTTGTGTTTTTTGGAACTGTCATTGCAAATGTACACTGGCTCCCATCTTTGGCTAACAATGCATATTTATTTGTTTGGTTAGTTGATTAATTATAGGCCGAGTGTGTGGAGGAGTGCTCATATGCTTTATCCCCGTGTGGAGAAACAATAGGGGCTTACCTGACTGCCCCTTTGCGCTTATCTCCACTGGATCGATGTTAAAGCTCCATGTGAGTCCGTTGGAACGCACGCCAGCCATATAGGACAGCAGTGCGTTCCAGCGATTGGTGCGCGTGCGCGCGCCGTACTGTTCGCGGCGCGTGGCGCGCCGCGCACTATGTCGGTGAATCGTCTCCCTATGCGCAGAGGGGAGACATACTGCTCCAGGCTCTGCAGCATAGGGCCTGTGACGTCACTGCGACTCTATGGTGGCATAGTACTATGGATGGTGGACCTCGATGTCTGCCCTCTAGTGGTGGAGGGTGCAGAGGACACTTGTACTCCATAATAGTGAGATCCTGAGGGGAAATTACCTTGATGTCCACCCTCTAGTGGTTGGAGGGTGGAAAGGTAACATTAGAAACACATAAATTTTCCAGATAGGTGCTTTTAGCCGAACTCCACAGAAGCTAAGATGGGGCTGCGTACAAAGGGAAATACAATTGAAGCACTGTATCGATAGTGATGTGCATATCTGTGCCCATGCATAGACACCCACATCTCACAAAGTGGCTAACATAGGGGGGACTGCAGACCATCAAGACATCTACATATTAACAAGATGCAACATACAAATAAATAGTGACAAAAAATCCCTCAATGATGTTACATTAGTGCCCAACATGGTATTTACTGTTTTGTATCTATAGCTACTATAATTGAAATTATTTTACATAAAACAAAAACAAAGGATTGGAAAGTCCCTGGACCACAATCTTTGATCAAAAAGGAAGCTACAAATGTGGTGTAAACACCTGTGGCAATTGCACACATATGCAACACAGGAAAAAAGATGTCATCGGGGTGGATGGAAGACGCCACATGATTAAACAGTTCATCAATTGCGGAATTGCCTTTGTGATATACGGCATTATATGCCCATGTGGCCTACTATATGTGGGACGTACATCACGTCAATTAAGAACTAGGATGAACGAGCACAGGAGTAGTATTCTAACTAAAAAAGACAAAGGCTCTATACCAAAACACTTTAAAGAAGCCCATGGTAGTGAAGTGGAGGGCCTAAAAGTGTTTGGCATAGAAGCCATCCAAAACGGTTTGGACAGTGGGAAGAAATACCAGATCCTCTGTAAAAGAGAGGCCTACTGGATCTTCACCCTGGGCAGTATGGTCCCGAATGGGTTAAATGAAGAGATCGAACTGCACACTGTGACATGAGTATCTGTACACCAGTGGGACAATAATGAAAGAGGTCGACCTGATTCAAGTCCACCTATTATCACACTACATCCTTCCTGCCTTTTTTGTCCCCCACCACTAGGGCTTCTTCCCCCTCTCGTTTCTGATGCATATGATTATACATCATAAACTTAAACATTAATATATTAGTATGAGTAGATAGATACATTAAGTTTTTTAACACCATATTATGTAAAATAATTTCAATTATAGTAGCTATAGATACAAAACAGTAAATACCATGTTGGGCACTAATGTAACATCATTGAGGGATTTTTTGTCACTATTTATTTGTATGTTGCATCTTGTTAATATGTAGATGTCTTGATGGTCTGCAGTCCCCCCTATGTTAGCCACTTTGTGAGATGTGGGTGTCTATGCATGGGCACAGATATGCACATCACTATCGATACAGTGCTTCAATTGTATTTCCCTTTGTACGCAGCCCCATCTTAGCTTCTGTGGAGTTCGGCTAAAAGCACCTATCTGGAAAATTTATGTGTTTCTAAATGTTACCTTTCCACCCTCCAACCACTAGAGGGTGGACATCAAGGTAATTTCCCCTCAGGATCTCACTATTATGGAGTACAAGTGTCCTCTGCACCCTCCACCACTAGAGGGCAGACATCGAGGTCCACCATCCATAGTACTATGCCACCATAGAGTCGCAGTGACGTCACAGGCCCTATGCTGCAGAGCCTGGAGCAGTATGTCTCCCCTCTGCGCATAGGGAGACGATTCACCGACATAGTGCGCGGCGCGCCGCGCGTAGCCAACAGTACGGCGCGCGCACGCGCACCAATCGCTGGAACGCACTGCTGTCCTATATGGCTGGCGTGCGTTCCAACGGACTCACATGGAGCTTTAACATCGATCCAGTGGAGATAAGCGCAAAGGGGCAGTCAGGTAAGCCCCTATTGTTTCTCCACACGGGGATAAAGCATATGAGCACTCCTCCACACACTCGGCCTATAATTAATCAACTAACCAAACAAATAAATATGCATTGTTAGCCAAAGATGGGAGCCAGTGTACATTTGCAATGACAGTTCCAAAAAACACAACATATACTGCATTACTGCTTTGAGACCACCCTCATGTAAGGGATTGGTGCTCTGAGGATGTAGAGGTGTGGTCCCTGAAAAAACGCCCCCCTCCTACCTGGGAGGAGTACACCCTGACATTGACCTATCAACATAGGTCTGCCTGCCCACTTGTGTGGGCGTGTGGTTATGTGCATGTGTGTGTGTGTATGTATATATAGTCCCATAATCACCACGGCGAGGGAGCACTGCAGACCACGTTAGCTCTGAGGAAAGGGGTACGCCCCCGAAACGCGTCAGCTTTTACATCTACTGATTGGTTCAAACGATTATTCGTGTTCCACTGACGATGCTGGACATCTGCTGTACTCATTTTTAAAGCCTGTTTTTAACTCCAATTTTGTGAGTATAACCATTGATTTTACTATTGGAATAAATATTTTTTATCAGTATCACACGAGGTCGGTGCGCCCTCCGCTCTCTTTCTTTTCCATTTCAGGTTTAGTACCCTTCTTCAGGGGGTTTTAATAGGCTTATTCAGTCAACATGTCTAATAAGAAAACACATTGTGTTAGCATATCACTTCCTCTATACATTTTGAAATATTCAGTTTCTTTAAACAAATAATGCACATAGACAAATAAACAATTGTAAAAGATCTACCATCCATAAAAGTTTTGTTTGGTATCCCACATGTCCTGAAAAGATGTGCGCAGCCAATGATGGAAACAATTCTCCGGGTTCAGAGAAAGACCAGTAGTTGCCAACGAGTGTCCCCACTCAGTCCCAGTAGGAAAAACGCTCACAGTCTAAAAAATATACAGGTATAAAAAGGAAAAACAAATTTTCCTTATAAAATACTCTTTCTCTGATAATTAGATGATTACTTTAATTTGAAAAGATGCTTTCAAGGTGTGAGAGGAACTCACTCACATAGCACCTACCAGTATGCTGAATAAAAAAAAATACTGCCCTGAGGTCCAGTCTCTGAAGGGAGGGGGTCATGCTCTGCTTCAGTATGTCACAGTACATGTTGGCATTCATAGTTGCCTCAATGATCTGTAGCTCCCCAGTGCCGGCAGCACTCATACAGCCCCAGATCATGACACTCCCACCACCATGCTTGACTGTAGGCAAGACACACTTGTCTTTGTCCTCCTCACCTGGTTGCCGCAACACACGCTTGACACCATCTGAACCAAATAATTATCTTGGTCTCTCATCAGATCATAGAAGATGGTTGGAATAGATACTGCCGGTGCGGACAGGACGCTTCATGGACTCTGCCTCTCACTAGATGACTTTCCTTTCCTGCTACTAGCTGAACATCTTTCACTTAGGAGGAGACCGACACAACATTATCCATGGGGCAAAACAGAACGGAGGCAAGACCAGAACTCCCTTCTCTGCCGTTTGACAGTGTTGATTCTATCCTTGCCGAAAAATTTGTGAGCTTAAAGTGGAGGTTCACCCAGAAATGACAACTTTTAAGATTAGATTCATGCTCATTTTGTCAAGAGAACCGGGTAGTTTTTTTTTAAATCGAAGCCGTACTTACCGTTTTAGAGATACATCTTCTCCGCCGCTTCCGGGTATGGGCTGCGGGACTGGGCGTTCCTTCTTGATTGACAGTCTTCCGACAGGCTTCCGACAGTCGCATCTATCGCGTCACGATTTTCCAAAAGTAGTCAACGTCGGTGCGCAGGCGCCGTATAGAGCCGCACCGACGTTCGGCTTCTTTCGGCTACTCGTGACGCGATAGATGCGACCGTCGGAAGCCTGTCGGAAGACTGTCAATCAAGAAGGAACGCCCAGTCCCGAAGACCATACCCGGAAGCGGCGGAGAAGATCGCTCTCTAAAACGGTAAGTACTGTTTCGTTTTTAAAAAACTAGCCGATTCCCCTAGACAAAATGAGCATGAATCTAATCTTACATTTTTTTTTTTAGGGTGAACTCCCGCTTTAAGGGATGCACTATTCATTTTATGCTGAATACAAATTATCCTATATAAATTCACCTGATGAAAGGTTTTTGAATCTGAAATGTGTTGGATATCGAAGAGTTTCTCGGACATTGGAGAGTAATTTTTTGATGCAATCACCAGCATTTCACTGCAAGGTATCATGTATTGTGTTTAGTGTAACCTTGTCTTTTGTCCATGTATGTTTTACTAATCCTCATATGTTATGTATTGAATTTTTTTTATAAAAAATCATCAATATCTATTTGTATAGTATTGTTGCCAATTTAAAATCTCACCCAGGGGGTAGTTTGATTTTTCTCTGCAGTTAGGGATGTGGCAACAAACTAATCTGTTCTCGCCCAACATCAGTGCCTGACCTCACAAATGTGCTTCTGGAAGAATGGTCAAACATTCCCATAGAGCAGTGTTTCTCAACTCCAGTCCTCAAGGCGTCCCAACAGGTCATGTTTTCAGGCTCTCCATTATATTGCACAGGTGATTTGATCAGTTTCAGCGCCTTCGTAATTACCACAGCCGTTTCATCTGAGGGAAATCCTGAAAACATGACCTTTTGGGGCGCCTTGAGGACTGGAGTTGAGAAACACTGCCATAGAGACACTCCTAAACCTTGTGGACAAGGCCGCCAGAAGAGTTGAAGCTGTTATAGCTGCAAAGAGTGGGCCAACTCAATATTGAACCCTACGGACCAAGACTGGGATGCCATTAAAGTTCATATAAAGGAAGGTGTCCCAATATTTTTGACAATATAGTGTGTGTGTTTGTGTATATATAGATTATTTTTCTTTATCTGTTGTGCTTAAGCATGGACATATTTTTGTCTGCTTTCCTTTCAACAATAGCCATGTCTGGCTAATGTCCATAACATTAGTCTAAAAGTTCTAGCCATTTCCAGATGCTTTTACATTCAGTTACTTGCTTGTACGGCAAGAATGCACATAATCACATTCCGGGCCAAGCTACATTTAGAAAATATCCAAAAGCCTTTAGGAAGGTAAAAATCAAATCCTCATGGTACTGGCAAGTTTTGACATACTCCTGTTTTCTGGCTTCCCCACTCAGAGCGTGACTGGAAAGGAGAACTGTGTCTTCCTAGGATTTAGGATATGTAAAGATAATGTGATTTGACACCACCAGTAGGCGATTTCAAAAAAATTCCTTCACGCCTTGCTGAGGAGTGTGTTGTTCACAAAACAAATCTTTATTGCTTTAAGATTTAATGATTTTTTTTCCCCCCTCATTTCTGCTTTAACAGGTTTCAGTGCCACCTAACATCACTATATCTGCCAGAATAATGTGACGCTAATTATATTTAGCATAATAGTACTGCTCTATTCTCCCCCCTGACAGACAGCCGCGACTTCCCCAGGTATTTGCAGCTATATACAGAACTGTCACTCATTTTGTTAATTACTCTTTAACATCACATGTGACCCGCAGCACAACAAATGCATTTTAAAATGCTGTGTATCCAAAACAATGGCAGCCTGCCTATGCTCCTCTTAAAGAGCCGTTACATCCAACGCTCACTTGTGTAGCGCTACCCCCTCAGGAGCCGCTGGTTAGATTTGGGATCTACTCTCGCTAAGTGATTCACCCCCTTTAAGTGCCTCGAACCCTCCCTTGGCACACCTGTCACAGGCAATGGTATTGTGTCCCCTAGTTGGCTGGGGCCACAATAGCACATATGAAATATGCAACAATAATAATATACTGATGTTACCTTATATAGATTTGTTACTCCGGAAGTGAACACACCCAACACAAACCATGTAGTAAAAAACCAAAGAGGTAGCTTTACTCAGTATATGTAGTAAGGAGGGTAATAAAAAGGGTAAACAGCAGTTTAACCACTTCCATACCGGGCCTATTTTGGCACTTCTCTCCTACATGCATAAATCATCATTTTTTTGTTAGAAAATTACTCAGAACCCCCAAACACTATATATGTTTTTTTAGCAGACACCCTAGGGAATAAAATGCCGGCCATTGCAACTTTTTATCTCGCAAACATAATTTTTCAAACGCCTTTTTTGGGGGGAAAAAAAACGGTTTTGTGAATTAAAAAATAACAAAAAACAGTAAAGTTAGCCCATTTTTTTGTATAATGTAAAAGATGAAGTTGCGCCGAGTAAATAGATACCCAACACGTCACGCTTTAAAATTGCGCACACTCATGGAATGGCGCCAAACGTCAGTACTTAGAAATCTCCATAGGCGTCGCTTATTTTATTTTTACAAGTTACAAATTTAGAGTTACAGAGGTCTAGTGCTAGAATTGTTGCTGGCGCTCTAACGCACGCGGCAATACCTCACATGTGTGGTTTGAACGGCGTTTACATATGTGGGCGGGACTTACGTTTGTGTTCGCTTCTGAGCGCGAGCTACCGGGGACAGGGGCGTTTAATTTTTTTTTTTATATTTTATTTTTTATTTTACTAAATTTCTTTCATTTTTACACTTTTTTTCCTATTACAAGTAATGTAAACATCCCTTGTAATAGGAATGGTTCGTGACAGGTACTCTTTATGGAGAGATGCAGGGTCAATAAGACCCCAGATCTCTCCTCCAGGCTGAAAAGCATTAGATCGTGAAAAACAATTCACTGATCTAATGCTTTCAGCCGCGATTGCGGCTGTGTTTACATTCCAGGATCCGGGCGTGATGTCATAACATCGCGCCCGGGCCTCCGACGATCATAGAGATGACTGGTGACCATCTGGTCACCAGTCTACTCTATGGTTTCCATCGGACGCCGGCGGATCGTTTCTCCAGGTCTCCGATGGCAAAGGAGAGCCCAGAGAAGCACCGGATGGCGGCGGGAGGGGGGGGGGTGTCCCCTCCGGCCGCCTATAAGAACGATCAAGCGGCGGAACTGCCGCTATGGTCATTCTTATGGTGCAGGGATTCGCCGGCTAAAGAGATGGATATCTAAATGATGCCTGTGGCTGCAGGCATCTTTCAGATATCGAACAAAAGGGAGTCGCGCTTCTAAAATTGTAAAAAGACACAAAATAAGTGTCAATAGAGTAAGTGACAATCATTCAGTGAATTTAGGTGGTAACATAAATGTTCATGGCACTATCAATATGACATGATTAACTATAGTGCAATAAAGAAAAACTAAAAATAAAAAATATAAAAAGAGCAAAAAGATTAGAAACAGTCCCAAAATATATAAATGAAAACAGCAGTAGATCCCAAGGTCCACAGGCGTAGTGATCAGTATAGACAGGAGACCTCCACCCACGGGTAATTTATGTTACCACCTAAATTCACTGAATGATTGTCATGATTGTTACTCTATTGACACTTATTTTGTGTCTTTTCACAATTTTAGAAGTGCGAATCCCTTTTGTTCCATGTTTGTTTGATGTTGTATGACATCTTTGAGATGCAGCTAGTTTGTTTAGTTATTGGGGTATGCGCAATAATTTTTTCTGTGTTACATCTTTCAGATATCGCCACTGAAAGTCCAGAACGTCATATGACGTCCTTGGGCTGGAAGTGGTTAAGCATACAATATTACATGTACAAGAATTACCCTGCAAGCGTCCTTGCAGTAGTCGGCAAATAAACCGAAAGAAGAAAAACCCGGGTAACTAAAATGAGTCTCTAAACAATTATAAGTGATCTATACTCACAAGCTCCCCCTAATGGGCAATTCTGTAAAACACGAGTGCAGGAACGTCTGGCCAGGCCTGGCTCAATTAGCTTCAAAGTGTTCCACAAGGACGGAGTCAATGGTGAAGCGTTGGTGCACTTATATAAATTGTAATCCAAAAGGGGAGAAAGAAAGTTGAACTCAGTCTAGGGGTATGAGGGATATAACTGCGGATGGACCGATTATCCCATCAGCGTCCATCAATTCTTCTAACGTAACTTTCAGGCCTTAGGCCTTTCCGATAGATCGGTAACCAACTCGTGGCCTCAGTTCAGGAAGTTCTATAGTTTATAGGCTGGGGTAACAGTGAAAGTTGGGCATGTGCCCTCTCACCCGAACGGGCTCAGTCCGCCTGAGGCCTTCACGAAAAGCAGGCCAGTCAATCTCTGCTCCACAGTACACGATCTCCGGCTCTCCGCTGCTACAACTCTCAGCTGGCGAATCCCTTCAGATTCCTTGGAAGCGCAAACTGGAGGCACTTGGTCTCTCTCTGCTAGGGTGACCGGTCCTTCTGTGGATCCAGGCCCAGCTTCAGGCCTAAATCCTCAGCTGTGGTACTCTGTGGGAGAGATGCAGGTCCCAAGAGAGCGAACCCAGCTCCTCCCTTCCTTTAAGTAACCTCTCCCATCAGGCTATGCGGAGGCGTCATGTGCTCCAAAAAGGCAGGGCATTGTGGGAAATGTAGTCTCTTCCTATTAATTGTCAATGGAGTCCGTTCTTTCTAATGCCTTCAGTCCCACAATGCATTGCTTGGGAGGAAACAAATGCATTGCTTGGGAGGAAACAAATATAAACACATATGTACAGTATAGATGGAAACCAGTGAGGATTGAAGTCTGCATCGCTATCAATAGTCTATGATGGCATGACCCGGCTACACTTGTTTTTACTGCTGTCATTGTGAGGAAGCAGAGCTATTTCCAGGGCAGAGCACAAAACAAGCATGGCATTGATATGCATGATTCAGAAGTAGCAAGCTTGAAAGACAGTCAATGTCAACCACAACTCTGACAGGTAAAGGATATTCTGACAGGTTCACTTTTAGAACAATCTATATACAATGTTCCTTTATTTTAACATAATTGACAGACCCAACCAGGACAGGGGCTTTTGGAAGGGACTGCAGGCTTGCCTCTTGCCTACTGACTATGGGCCCTGGCATTCGAGGGAGCTACAAGCATTTAGGAAGATGCCCTGCTAAATAATGCAAGGGGACATTACATTTAACAGTTAAGGAAGCCATGATGGTTTCTGCCAACTTGAAACTCAGTAAGCAAAATGTACAGTGCATGCGGAAAGTATTCGTAGTGCTTCCCTTTTTCCACATTTTGTTATGTTACAGCCTTATTCCAAAATGTATTAAATTCATGATTTTCCTCAAAATTCTACAAAAAACAATACCCCATACAGACAACATGAAAAGTTTGAAATCTTTGCAAATTTATATATTAAAAAAAAAAAAAACACATGTACATAAGTATCACAGCCTTTGCTGAATACTTTGGTGAAGCCCATTTGGCACCAATTCCTGCCTCAAGTCTATTTAAGTATGACGCTACAAGCTTGGCACACCCATTTTATGGCAGCTTCTCCCATTCTTTTTACGGGACCTCTCAAGCTCCATCAGGTTGGATGGGGAGCATCGATGCACAGCCATTTTCAGATCTCTCCAGAGATGTTCAATCGAGTTCAAGTCTGGGCTCTGGCTGGGCCACTCAAGGACATTCACAAAATTGTCCCGTAGCCACTCCTTTGTTATCTTGGCTGTGTGCTTAGGGTGATTGTCCTGTTGGAAGATGAACCTTCATCACAGTCCGAGGTCCAGAGCGTTTATCATCAAGGATGTCTCTGTACATTGCTGAATTCATCTTTCCCTCCCAGTCCCTGATGCTGGAAACATCCCCACAGCATGATGCTGCCACCACCATGCTTCACTGTAGGGATGGTATTGGCCAGGTGATAAGCGGTGCCTGGTTTCCTCCAGACATGATGCTTGCCATCAGGCTAAAGAGTTCAATCTCTGTTTAAACAAACCAGATAATTTTGGTTCTCATGGTCTGAGAGTCCTTCAGGTGCCTTTTGACAAATTCCAGGTTGGCCGTCATGTGCCTTTTACTGAGGAGTGGCTTCCGTCTGGCTACTCTATCCATTAGAATGCATGTGCCTCCACTGTGGGGACACTCATTGTTTAGTGTTAGGACCACAGATTACAGGGTGCCTTGGCGCGGCTCTGTGGCTCACGCATGCGTTTGCAAATGCGTGCGGACCAAACCCCTGTTTTTAACGCATACTGTAGACAGGTTAATTTGGTTGTTCTGCAGGCTGGTCAGTAAGGAGCCTTGGTTTTTCCCTGGGCATTCCCCAGGTTTTGTTGTTATCTGTGTTAGCCTTCCTATGCCACTTACTGCGATTGCCAGCAATAGATGGGGGCGGTGGACACGTTTATGTTTCACCCGTGGTGTTTATATTGGTCCAGCAGTGCACCAACACCTTTGCAGCTGTTGTGATATATGCTGGGTGTTTGGTGTGCTCCTGTACCTTTAAAGGAGGGGTGGCTCCGCTTCAGTCCACCTGCCCCCATCTACCCATTAGAATGCATGTGCCTCCTCTTAAAGAGCTGTTACATCTAACGCTCACTTGTTTTTACTGCTGGAAACAACAACAACGCCTCATTGTTTAGTGTTAGGACCACAGATTACAGGGTGCCTTGGCGCGGCTCTGTGGCTCACGCATGCGTTTGCAAATGCGTGCGGACAAAACCCCTGTTTTTAACGCATACTGTTAGACAGGTTAACTTGGTTGTTCTGCAGGCTGGTCGGTAAGGAGGCTTGGTTTTTCCCTGGGCATTCCCCAGGTTTTGTTGTTCACTCTACCATACAAGCCTGATTGGTGGAGTGCTGCATAGATGGTTGTGTTTCTGGAAGGTTCTCCTCTCTTCAAAGAGAAATGCTGGAGCTCTGTCAGAGTGACCCACTCTAAGAAGAGTTCTGGTGGTTCCAAACTTCTTACATGTATGGATGATGGAGGCCACTATACTCATTGGGACCTTCAATGCTGCAGACATTTTTCTGTATCCTTCCCCGGTTCTTTGCTTCCGTACCGTAAGCAAGTATATCCAAAGTGGTTATTTTGGCAATACATATGTGGTAGCGCTCTTATCCTGTTCACATTTTTAAAGGGCACATGCACTTTAAGAGCAGCAACCTTGAATGTTAGTGATCACTTATATTCATATTTAATTTTATTCTTATCACCAATTAGTCTTTTTTAATCACTTGCTTAGCGCAGGAATTCACAGCGGTATACACCATTTACCTACAGTAATTGCTTATTACATAGTACAAGGGCCTGCCTGATTGCATATAAATTGAAAGTGTTTACGTTTGACCTCATATTACATGGTTTTTAGTAAATCTACAAGAAAATTGTATTATGTATGGCCAACCTCAGGCTTCTATCACAGAAACTAGAAATCTATAGAAATTACAGATCTCCCAAGTTATCTTTCAATTAATATTTGTAGCTAGCCATACAGTGGCTCCTGTAATTGAATGCAGTCATTATCTATGCAGCTGCAAATCCTTTGGGTTCCACAGTCATCAGCAGCCTGCATTGGACTAGAGAGAGCAGCTACTAAAAAAGCGGGCGACTCTTTGGATATCTTGAAATGCTGCAAAAAGTTATTCGTTGAGCAACTGACCTACAAATTGCTGACATCACAGTAACTCAAAGCTTTCACTGCCTGCAATTCATTTTTTTACCAGCAACATAAAGGCTAATGAGATTCTGTAGCCGCTATAAAAATCTCTGCTACAAAATCATTGGTGTAAAATGAACGTTATAGCTCACAGTGAGCACACTGTCAGATAAGCGGAAACAATCATGAGTCTTGAGTGATGAAAATAACTGATCGGCGACACCCAATTGGCTCTCTGCAATGCATGATGGGACATGTAGTTTAATCACCAAGTGGAATGTTCACAAGATTCCCACACCTATTAAAAATGAATGAATGAATGAATGAATGAAAACTTATATAGCGCAGCACATGCGAATTTAATCGCCTCTGGGCGCTTGTTGTTCCTGTCTCCTTTGGTATCAAAAGAGATGAGTCTTGATCTTTCTCCTGAATGCTAAGTGATTCTCCTCCAACCGAATGCTGGTTGGTAAAGTGTTCCATCCCCAGTCTAGGCCAGGGATATGCAATTAGCGGACCTCCAGCTGTTGCAGAACTACAAGTCCCATGAGGCATAGCAAGACTCTGTCCTTGGGTGTCATGCTTGTGGATGTCAGAGGCATGATGGGAATTGTAGTTTTGCAACAGCTGGAGGTCCGCTAATTGCATATCCCTGGTCTAGGCCCTTGGACCGCGAATCTCCTTTCTCCTTTGGACTTGTACCTGGCGGAAATTTTGATTGGTGGAACGCAGAACGCGATTGGGATTATGAGCTTTTATTTTTTCGCATAGATAATGGGGAGCATTCCCATAGATACATCTATGCGTTAGACAGAGTGCTTTAAAAGTGATTCTGTCTTTTACTGGTAACCAGTGAAGGGCTCTCAGTGAAGGTGAGATTGATTCCCAAGGTTTTTTCCCAGTCACAAGTCTAGCGGCCGTATTTTGAACGACTTGTAGACAAGCGATTTGGTACTTGGGGAGTCCGAGGTAAAGGGCATTTGCATAGTCCAATCTTGAGTTTACAATAGCTCCCACCACGACCGCTATGTCTTCCTTGGGAATAAAAGGAGTAAGTCTGCGTAGTAGGCGCAGCAGATGGTGAGATCCGCTGACTACTGACCCTATTTGTGCGTCCAATGTCATGTGAGAGTCAAAGATGACCCCGAGACTTTTGACTTTGGCGCTAGGGGTGATGATTTTGCCCAGAATGGGCGGGGGGGTCCAAGTTGTTGGTTGATTCATACGCTTGGCGTGAAACAGGAGAAGTTCTGTTTTCTCTCCGTTGAGTTTAAGATAACTCTTTGTCATCCAGTCCTCTATCAAAGAGAGGCATGTCTCTAGAAGTTTTTCTCCCTCTATTAAGAGGGAGAAAAACATCTAAAAAGATACTAGCTCTTCCCGAGGGACCTCTACTTAAAGCAATTATGTTGATGGGAGGAAGGGTTGTCTGGAGTCAAGTCATTATTATATCAAGGGCACAGATAACTGAACAACAACCACCCCTGGCTTTGATCATAGGGACTAGCCTACAAAGCACTAAACATACATTTCGCTCAGCCAGAGTCCTTCCCCTTTAATCGATTTCCCTCCAGATACAGAGGCCACTCGCAGACTGTACATCCTCCTGTGGGGTTAATCAAAGCCCCATCCGCTATGCTCCGCTACTGATCTCATTAATGTCAAACTGCAATCCATGATGAAGCAGCTTAACGTATTGATCGACATCTTCTACAGCAATGTAATCAATTTATGAAAACAATCCAGACCCAAGTTATCTTAAATTAAAAACTCGGCTACTTTCTGCATAATTAACAGAACTAAAAAGAGCCTCACACAAAAAAACTAAATCTCCACTGTTGTCAGCAAACCCGGATGCATTATCCTTATTGGCAAGGCGTAACTCCTTCATTGCTGGCACGGTCAACATTATCTCCTTATTAAACACAATGCAAAGTTAATTAACAGTTTGTTTAACTGCTTGCCGACCAGCCGCCGCAGTCATACGGCGGCAGGTTGGCTCCCCTGCACCAGAACCCGTAGCTATACGTCGGCTCTCGCGCAGGCCACTAGGGGCGCATGCGCGCCCCCCGACTCCCATGCGCGTGCGTCCCCCCCACTCGCCCCCTGCTCGCCCCCCGACTCCCATGCGTGTGCCCGGCGGGCGCAATCGCTGCCGGGCACACGTGATCACTCGTTACAGAGCGAGGACCGGGAGCTGTGTGTGAAAACACACATCTCCCGGTCCTGTCAGGGAGAGAAATGCTGATCTTCTGTTCATACAATGTATGAACAGCGATCTGTCATTTCCCCATGTCAGTCCACCCCCCCTACAGTTAGAACACACCCAGGGAACATACTTAACCCCTTCCCAGCCCCCTAGTGTTAACCCCTTCACTGCCAGTGGCATTTTTATAGTAATCCAATGCATTTTTATATCACCGATTGCTATAAAAATGCCAATGGTCCCAAAAATGTGTCAAAAGTGTCCGAAGTGTCCGCCATAATGTCGCACTACCGAAAAAAAAAATCCCTGATCGCCGGCATTACTAGTAAAAAAAATAATAATAAAAATGCCATAAAAATACCCCCCTATTTTATAAATGCTTTAACATTTGCACAAACCAAACGCCTATTGCGATTTTTTTTTTACGAAAAATATGTAGAAGAATACGTATCGGCCTAAACTGAGAAAAAAACGTTTTTTATATATTTTGGGGGGATATTTATTATAGCAAAAAGTAAAAAATATTTTTTTTCAAAATTGTCGAGGTGATCAAATACCACCAAAAGAAAGCTCTATTTGTGGGGAAAAAAAGGACGCCAATTTTGTTTGGGAGCCACGTCGCACGAACGCGCAATTGTCAGTTAAAGTGACGCAGTGCCGAATCGCAAAAAGTGCTCTGGTCTTTGACCAGCAATATGGTCCGGGGGTTACTTGGTTAATGTGCAACTTGGCTTAGTAAATCCCAATAATTCTATTAAAATCAAACTAATTTACCCCTGAAGATCTACAGAAGAAATGGCCCTCAATTTCTACGGCGTCAGGAAATAAATCACCAAGTTTATGGACTTAAAGTGGAACTTCAGTAATTTTTTCATCTTTCCATCTATCAAGACCCCTTTCACACTGGAGGCATTTTTCAGGTGCTTTAGCACTAAAAAAATAGGGCTTATAAAGCACCTGAAAAAAGCCTCAGCTGCAATCCCAGTGTGAAAGCCTGAGTGCTTTCACACTGGGGGGCTGCGCTGGCAGGGCGTAAAAAAAAAAAAAGTAGCTTCTTTGCAGCGCTTTAGGAGCGGTGAATACACCACTCCCAAAGGGCCCCTGCCCATTGAAATCAATGGGCAGCACCGCCAAATCGCCAGCAAAGCACTGCTGTAGTTGAGTTTTGCAGGCGCTTTAATCCTTTTTTGCCTGCTAGCGGGGGTTAAAAGTGCCCCGCTAGCAGCCTAAAAGCGCTGCAAAAACAATGGTAAATTGCCTCTAAAAATAGTGGCGCTTTACAGCCATCACCCGAGCGCTTTCAGTGTGAAAGCACTTTAAATCTTCTGCCCTTGTTGTTTTAACTTTTGATAGCAAAACATTTTTTTTTTCTGCCAGTAAATACCTTCATCATGCACAGCACTCACTCTCATGAGAGTTTGCCGGGAAGGGAGGGGGGGTGGGGGAGTCATAATAGGGCCAATGAGAGCTGCAGAGCTGGAGGTGTGCCTCTGTGTGTCTGTGTAAATCCAGAAGGTGAACAGGCAGCAGCTTCAGCTGCCCACAGTTAAAATGGCTGCAACCAGACTCGGTGGAGGGAGATTTCTGCAGCATATTTGGCAAGTACAGAATCACAGTATATATAAAATAATATGCAAAGTGGTTGGAGTGAAGCTTCAGAATGGCAAATATGTTTTATCACAAATGATGTGAGCAGACTGCAGTTCCTCTTAATATATCTCACTGATAACGTCTAGTGCTGCTTTATCTGTGCTACAAAATAGCAGCAGTCATATTTAACTGTGCGGCACTAATCAATATTAAATTAATGATACCTTCTCTTTGGCAACTATGTTTTAAGATAAAAACGTTATACCCATATAAAGAATTTTAGGCTTCCTCCATCTATAGATTGTTAGTAATGCACCACAGTGTCAGATTATTGGAGATCTTAGATCCTTAACTTTTAGCAGAGTGAGAATCTCACTAAAATTTATATTGTATATAAACAAACCAAATGCATGCTGGATGAACTATCAGGCCGCGTACACGCGGTCGATCCATCCGATGAGAATTGTCCGACGGACCGTTTTCATCGGTTCACCGCTGAAGCAGACTGATGGCCTGATGTGCATACACACCATCGTTCCAAAAACCGATCGGGTCAGAACGCGGTGACGTTAAACACACGACGTGCTGAAAAAAACGAAGTTCAATGCTTCCAAGCATGAGTCGACTTGATTCTGAGCATGCGCGGGTTTTGAACCGATGCTTTTGTTTACTAACCATCGGTTTGGACCGATCGGTCAGCGGCCCATCGGTTCGATTTTAAAGCAAGTTCTCTAACTTTTGTTCGAAGGACGAAAGACCGATGGGGCGTACACACGGACGGTTTGGACCGATGAAACTGAACTTCGGTCCGTTTTCATCGGTTTGGACCGACCGTGTGCACGCGGCCTAACACTTCACAGATGCTGGCACATTACTTTAATCTGACATAATAATTCTACTCCAGACTTCTGAACAGTCTTGCATATAAACTCTCATTTGACCAAAATATCACTCTATTAAAAAAAAATCTATTTCTATTCTGAAAAAAAAAAAGTGTGTTCAAAAAATTCATTTGCAATGGTGCCATATAGTGGCATAGTAGGTGAGGTTGAAAAAAAAAAAAAAAAAAGTCCAACCCATGTGTGTGATTATATGTCAGTATTACCTTGTATATCCCTGTATGTTGTGGTTATCTAATAGTTTTTTTGAAATTATTGATGCCCCCCCGCTGAGACCACCACCTGTGGTCCCTTATTTGGAGCATACTGTAGTTCCTCTGTCCCACTTTTCTCCTCATTTGTCCCTTATTTTGGTCTGATCTATATAGCTGTATAAATAAAAATAAAAAAAAAATAAAAAATTATTGCATTTGCAATTTTCAAAATGCCAATATAAAAAAAATAGTGCTAAAAAAAATAAAAATAATAAAAAATAAAAGGACTTTTGGGTTTAACCAAATTTTTTTTTTCTATAGTTCTCCTTTAAAGCGGAGGTTCACCCTAAAAACATGTATATAACATTACATTCTGCATACTTCCAACATTTACAGTATGTGGTTTGTTTTTTACTGTACATACCGTATTATTGCTATTTTCCACCCGGCTTCCGGGTGCTCACTCCCGAGGGAGTAGGCGTTCCTATGCAGAGGCGCAGTGTCATGTGGGACTTCGCCCAGATGATAGACGTCTTAAGAAAAACTTTCCCCCCCGGCGGATAAGGTGTGTCACGAGTTTCCGAAAGTAGCCGAACTGCGAGTCGGCTCTATACGGCGCCTGCGCAGTCAGCTCTACACGGCTCCTAGTCGTTGCGCAGGCGCCGTATAGCACCGACTAACAGTTCAGCTACTTTCGGAAACTCGTGACGCGCCTTATCCACCAGGGGGGATGTTTTTCTCAAGACGTCAATCATCTGGGCGAAGTCCCACATGACACTGCTTTCGACGTGAACGTAATTCTATGCAAAGCCCTATTCACGAACGACTTACTCAAACGACGTAAAATTCTCAAAATTTTACTTAACATAGGATACGCCTCATATAGCAGGGGTAACTTTACGCTGGGAAAAGGCTTACGGAAACAACGTAAAAAAAATGCGCCTGCCGGACGTACGTTTGTGGATTGGCGTATCTAGCCAATTTGCATACTCGACGCGGAAATCGACGGAAGCGCCACCTAGCGGCCAGCGTAAATATGCACCTTTGATCCGACGGCTTACTAAGACGTACACCAGTCGGATCTAGCCCAGCTTAAGGCGTATCTTGTTTTGTGGATACGCCGTCGTAACTTCTTTGTGGATCTGGCCCCATCTGTGCATTGTGGTACATTGCATTAAGAGAAATGGTGCAGGAAGATTTTTGGGGTTTGGATTTTCTGCCATAACTTAGCGCACTTCAAAATGAAAAACTGTGTGCGTTAATGAAATAAATAGTAAGAAAGGGAATCTTAAAACCGAAAAAGATATAGAAAACCCAATATGGTTTCCCTTTAAAGCGGTGGTTCCCCTAAAAATAAACTTTTAACATTGCTTTTCCCAAATTAATTATGATTAGAATCGGCTGGTTTTATTAAAAAAAAAAACAACGTCCGTACATACCGTTTGCTATATTCGTTCCCACCGCCACTTCCGGGTACGATGCTGGCGGTGGGCGTTCCTAATTGATGGACAGGCATCCGACCGACGCATACATCGCGTCACGAGATGCCGAAAGAAGCCGAACGTCGGTGCGGCTCTATACGGCGCATGCGCACCGACGTTCGGCTTCTTTCGGCATCTCGTGACGCGATGTATGCGTCGGTCGGATGCCTGTCCATCAATTAGGAACGCCCACCGCCAGCATCGTACCCGGAAGTGGCGGTGGGAACGAATATAGCAAACGGTATGTACGGACGTTTTTTTTTTAATAAAACCAGCCGATTCTAATCGTAATTAATTTGGGAAAAGCAATGTTAAAAGTTTATTTTTAGGGGAACCACCGCTTTAAGTAATCCAGAAAAATGACCATTTTAATCACAGATCATTAGCTATCTTCTTGATATTATACTGGCATAGCTATAAACCCGTGGGAAGCATCACTGCTTTACTGTATATTTCTGCTGAAACGTAATCTATGCGGAGGTCTATAATTATTTTATACCAGAGTTTATTAATAAAGTAAGAGGTCTTGAGCTATAAAACTGAATATATTTAGTAGACTTAACTTGAGGACAGAAAAATGGTTGATGATTCCTAATATACATTAAAGGATAATTTTACCAGAATATGTCATTTTAGTTCTGGGTGAATGTCTAAGCAAAAGCCAGAGACAGCAGAACCCTCTAGCAGTGGTTGCATCTGGTGTGCATATAACTGAGCAGAGATCTTGCCACCAAAGTAAGAGATAAGAATCGGAAACTTTGGCTTTGGGTGGACCCAGCCTTTAAATGTGTACTTATTTTATGAAGGATATGCATAGAGAAAGGTCCCCAGCACTGCACACCTAGCAAAGCCATTAGTAAACAGGTGAAAGCAACTTCAGCCAGCTTCACCAAAAACCACGCCCCCAACGCATTTCACCCCACCCAGGGGCCTTAATCATGGAGGCGTGGCTTTGGATGAAGCTATCTGAGGCTGCTTTCACCAATTTACTAATGGCCTTGCTAGGCGTGCGGTGTTGGGACATTTCTCATTTATGCATATCTACAGTATGTGAGGAGTTGTCCAGCCAGCTTCATTGCAGGAAATGGACTTACAGGTGCTCAAGCAAAGACCTTAAAGTGATACTAAAGGATACCTTTTAAAAAAATAAAACATTTCATAATTACTTCCACTGCGCAGTTTGTTTTGCACAGAGTGGCCCTGAACATCCTCTTCTGGGGTCCCTCGGTGGCTCTCGCGGCTCCTCCCTGCATTAGATAACCCCCTCTGGGAAGCTTTCTCCCGAAGGGGGTTACCTTGTGGGCACGCTCCTGAGTCATACACTCAGCATTCATAGACGCTGAGTGTATGACTCAGCCCCGGCCCCCCTGGCGCCGTGTCATTGGATTTGATTGACAGCAGTGGGAGCAAATGGCTGCGCTGCTATCAACAGGGATGCCATCAGGAATTATGGGGCCCTTACACAGCTTCAGGCATGGGCCCCTGGAGCAGAGAACTGGGGGGGGGGTGCTGCCGCCTGCTGAAATTGAGAAGCGGGGGGGGGCTGCTGCGAATTGAGAAGCGGGGGGCCCTTTAATTAAAAAAAAATATATATATATATATATATATATATATATATATATATATATATATATATATATATATATATATATATATATATATATATATATATATATATATATATATATATATATATATATATATATATATATATATATATATTAAACATTTATTAAAAAAAAGGGGGGGTTGCCATCCAGGGCCCTGGGGACCTCTGGGGCCTTTAATAAATATATATATATATTATATATAAACAAAAATAAAAAAATAAACCCTTATAACAAATAAAAAAGGGGGTTTGCCATATGGGGCCCTCTGAGCCCTTTAATAAAAATAAAAATAAAAAAATAAATTATAAAAAAAGGGGGGGGTTGCCATCCGGGGCCCTGGGGACCTCTGGGCCCTTTAATAATATTATATATATATATATATATATATATATATATATATATATAAAAAGGGGGTTGCTATCCGGGCCCCTGGGGACATACGGGCCCCTTACAGGTGTACTATACAATCAAAGCCGGGACTCCGTGGAGAGGATGACGGCGGGGACGTGCCGAGCAGGTGAACTGGCTCAGGTAAGTAAAACGGGGGGCCAGTGATTGCCAGGTGTTTTTTTACCCTGCATTTATCGATGCATTAAGGTGAGAAAACACGGACCTTTACAACACCTTTAAGGTTCAGGAGCTTATTTTACAAAGTTTTAAAGCTACAGGCTATAAGAATGTTTGAGTACCAGAAACCAAGGGTCAGAAAAACCTGCGATCATGCAGCGATATAGTACCCCATGGGACACTCTGCAAAGCACACTCAAACTGCTGTGTGTGGGGATCCTTTCACAGCTGTGCGAACTGTTTTGTATTAACGGAAACACATGACAAGGTATCCATACCTATGGGCAATTATGTAAAAAAGGTGTGTACTTTTTGGTATAGGATGGTGTGATTTGGGGGCCATAAACTTCAAGGGAAGTGCATCAAAAAGTCATGTACATGTGTTTATTATGCATTTCGTAGTGGTATCTACTCTACAGACTGCATACAGCCAAGACGTGAAAGGACCACAGCATGGCTGACACAGAATTGCTAATCCGGCTAGAGGGGCAAGACGTCGCCCCTTTGACCCATCCGACACCACCTATGAAGATCGCACCAAGTGTGGCAGGACATTGCCTGTGAGGCGTACAGTACAGATGGACACAGTTACTTTTTTCTGGACATAATTTTAATGCATATACCAATATACGCTTATTAAAAAATGGCAAAACCTTTTATAGCTTGCCACTGACCAAAATCATGAAAATTTATTGCATCAAAAGCACACCGCAAAAACGCAAGATGTGTGAACCGAGCCTTAGAAGTTGCCAGTACATTGCAGAATGCACTTTCAAACCTCAACATAAATGGAAATTTTCATTAGTTTTATTACAAGGGGGAAGTGCAGAGATGTTAACACCTAACTCTACAATGAATGTTCCTTTATATAGTGCATTTGGGCCAAGGGTTAAAGTGGAGGTTCCATCAAAAAAACAAATTTTGCTTTAAACTCTAGCTTACGACTAAAAAAGAAGAAAAAAAAAGATTTTTTTTTTACTCATCTGCCTTTGAAACCACCTAGGATTCTGACATCTCCCTCTAATGCTCCTGGGAAATGTGTGTCATCATTTCCCAGGATGCAGTGCGCTGTCCAATTATCACTCCCCATCCAAGACTTCCAGGAAGTAAGTGCCTGTAGGCTTCACATCTTCACTATCTTTTTTGAATATCTATGCGGATCGGCGGCGGATTGTAAAATAGTAAGTGACCAGATTTATATTATAAAAACGCAGGATGAAAGGACATACATTTAAAAAATGCTAATTGTGGTTGGAACTCCGCTTTAAAAAAAATACTATTTACTTCACCATCCGGTACGCTTGCTGGGAGTGCGTTATAAACTGTACGTAGCCTTCGCTACATATGGTTTACAGCACTGTGTTCCTGCAGCGGGATGAGGACTTCCTGTCCCATTCACAGAACACAATAAAGTTGGGCTGATAACAAAGCTTCCTCTAATTCATTGAGGGGGAGAGGCTGGTGGATGATGTTACGATCTCCAACTCTGCCAGTCAGAGGAAGCTTTGTATTCATTTATAGAATACAAAGCTTCCTGTGAATGGCTAAACAGTGCTTGGGCTGTTCTGGTAGCAGGACTGAAAGTCCCAGTCCCATTGCCAGAACACACACTGTATACAATATGTACATACAGTTTATACAGCGCTCCCACAAAGCATACCAGCCTGGTCCAAATCAACTTTTTAAAGAGCATTAACGCAGAGCTAGGTTTTAAGAAGATAAAAAAAAAAAAAAACAGAACACACGTACATGTACATATACACTTTAGAGTGTTTAATACAGGTCATACAGGCACTCACGTATTAATACACTCAGGCACTTGTATTGATTAGATCCACTACTCACTCACATTTGGATCACATTCAAGTTAGTATTGTACCACTAACCTGGTACACTCTGCCTCTAGTTCAGACAGCGCCACGACCCCTTCACCTTTTTCACTCATATACATATACAACCACTGCACAAACAAAATACACACAAGAACTTGTGAAAGGTCACAACACCATACATTTTTGTCAGTAGATTGCATAGGGTTAACAGTAAAGGTGGCCATACAATCTGATTGTACAATCTCCTTTAGATATGTAGCTGGCTGTGCTGTTCTCCCCCCACCAGGTTGCTATGAGGAGCACTCTGTGCCTGCTCTACTCCTTCAGCCCCCCACCGCTGCACAGGTGTCGGGAAGAGGTGCATTTGTGGGCTGGGTGTAAAATTTCCCCACCCACTCTTACCCCAGTCCCTGTCAGCCTCAGAAAGAGCCATGTTCTTCTGTATAAAATTCCCCGCTTGCTCCTGCAACCTCCCCCACCTCCCGATAGCAGCAAGGCAGGTGTGCATTATTCAGAGATAAAGGGAGAGGATCGTGGGACCCATAGTTCCAAAAGGAGAGTGCAATCAAGGGAGGACACAAAGTTGTCCAGGACAAATTACCAGAGAGCCAAAGGGGAAGCGGAGCAGTGTGGACCTGCTGTTGGACCTGCCAGCACTCTACCAAAGGGAAAGCTACAGAAGAGACCAGCAACACAGGAGTGTGTAAACCCGCTGCTGTGTTCTGAGCACTCAGGGAACTGAGAGACTGAGCCACAGAGAGTTGCTGTTTTTTGGGACCAAAGAGGAGGAGACCCATAGCTGTGAGGACAGACTTCTGGGACAACTGACCTCCAAGCGTAAGGGAGCGGACCTGTTGCATGCCAGGAGTGGGGAGTGAAACTACAAAGCTGAATCCCTTACTGCCCTTAATATAATAGAGACTGATTTTTACTTGGCAGCCCATCAGCCATCCATTGCACACTCTTAATGATATGGCTTCACGTGCACCACCTTACAGAAGGGCCCCAACCACAGCCAATACAGCTAAAACAATTAGGCGCCAGGTACTCTATAGCCACCTCCAAGCGTACTCCTTTGTTAGGAATGCATACACCCACTCATTATTGTATGTGGCTGTATGTTCAGAGCGCACTCAATTACATTTGTTTGGGTTAGTTAATGTGGTTATATTGCCCACATTTTCATAGCAGATAAAGTTTGGTCTAACTTTTTCGCAGTTAGTGAATTGCCATATTATAGGTTGGTTTACCTCCCGACTTAATCAAACATGTTCAGTTGCTTGTCTACTGGATTATGCATTGCCTAACTTGCCATAATACATCTATTTATTCTAATACCAAGTTGCCTGTGGCCTATTTTCTGTGCATTATTACAGAGTGGTAGCATACAGTACTTACGCTAAAGTTACACAGGCGTATCAGTAGGGATTGAGCAATATTTATGCCAAAAAGAGCCCATCATCTCAAGTGGCTCCTGCGGGGGTAAGCGCTACAGATCCATTATCATATGTACTGCAAGGACCTGCCTTATTTGATACCCACTGAAAAAAAAAAAATTCGTTATCCTATTACATCGTTTTGGTTAATCAGGCTGGTGTTGCCCCCTTAAGAGTCAGAGTATTTATCATCTGTAGTGTTTCTAAAACATTGTCCACATAACTCTTCACACCAGTCAATCACAGCTCTTCTAACCGGTCTTGCCTCTGGTAATGTTATGATGTTGAGGAAGCATGGGAAAATAAGGGTTAGAGTGCAAACAGAGATCAACAAAGAGTGTACAAAAAACAAAGGAAATGTCCTAGTTGCAAGTTTCGCGCAGAATGGTCACTTTAGGATTTTGCTCCCCTAGAGTTCTTTTAAACCAAAATGTAGTATATTATAGTCATTAACCATTCCTAAAGCTGAATTACAGGGCGAAAAAAAAAAAACATGAAACTTTTTAAAAAGGTGATTAAATGTAATTTAAATTGCAATGCAATGAAGCCTGTTGGGTGGGGCAACTGTTGGCGAGTAACCTTTGAGGCCTGGCTAGTAGCTCAGGACTTGAAATTTTGAGCCCTGTTGTATGCATTATACTTATCTATGCAGCAGGTGGCGCTGTAGTATTATAGTGTTGTAGTATGTATTCTATGATATAGCAGGATGTATAGACTATCTTTGTTCAATGCACTTGTTTGTTCTCTTCCTGTCTCTATGATGTAAAGATATGTACTGCAATCCTCCATGAAAGTAAATTGTATTTCTGTATACAAGAAGCTTCCAGTGCATGATATCAATACTCTGACAACACGGGTGAAAGAAAAAAATGCCCATGAAAACTTCTGGGATGTATGACATCATTTTGGCCTAGACCAGAAACCAGGAAGAAACTGAAAGCTAGTGTTCACCCTAAAAACAATTTTCTAACATTACATCCAGGATACTAACTTTTACAGTATGCACGTTTTTTTTTTTTTATCGCCGTACATACCGTTATATTGAGATTTTCTCCCCGGCTTCCGGGTTCTGATTGCTGTGGGACTGGGCGTTCCTATCCCTGGGTTAGATGATTGACGTCTGGTGAAACAGTTCCCACGGCGCCTGCGCCCGCCGTGTAGAGCCGACTCGCAGCTCGGCTATTTACGGAAATCTGGTGACGCACCTTGTGCGACATGAGAACTGCTTCACCAGACGATAACCCAGGGATAGGAACTGTGATACTGTAAATGTTGTTAGTATCCTGGATGTAATGTTGGAATTTTTTTTTAGGGTGAACCCCCCGCTTGAAGAAACAATTTTTTTTTTTTTAAACTAGTAAATATAATATACCTTCCTATATTTTTACTGATGTTAGCAGCATCAGGATTAAAAATAGTTAACTTCATCTTAATAGGGAAATTCTGCTTTTTCTAATCCTCCCCCACCCCAACATTTTTGTTTTTTTCTTAGGGGGGAAAGCAGGTTCCTATTTCTGGCAGATACCCGCTCCCACGTCTGCTGGGAACACCTAGGCAATACCAGCACAAGCTCATTCCCCCTTACTGCCCACAACCTCCTGGGACACGTCACAGGTCACAAAGTGCAGCATGGATCGCACATGTGCAGTGGTAAAGCTTCAGGTAGTCACAGCCAGCTTCCCAAATCCAAGATGGCCTGGCTGGGGACCCTAAAGACTCAAACAACCAGCCTGCACGAGGATAGAGCTGGATCTCTGGACAGGTAGGTGTCCTTTAATTAAAAGTCAACAGCTACCATAGTTGTAGCTTTCTTGACTTTCTTTTTTTAACAGACTGAAGAACCTCTTTAATGTTGATTGAGAGAGTTCAAGTCACATTTTTGTTACAAATATTCCATGTACTTATGGTAGCATAATACGTTCTACATTTCATGGTTTTGCAATGAATACATAAGTGCAGGGCAGGACTTAGGGTGGTGGGGGCCCCTGGGCTTGAGTGTTGAAGGGGCCCCCTGGAGCCGAGAATTGGGGGGGATCGAAGTTGTTGAGCGGGGGGGGGGGGGCGAATTGAAGTTGTTGAGCGGGGGGGAGCGCATTAAAGTTGTTGAGCGGGGGGGGATTTTGCAGTTGTTGAGGGGGGGAGTGCCTCTCACCTGTGCCAACAGCCGGGGCCACAGACTGTCATTAGCCCGGCTCTCGGCTATCTTCCCTTCAGCAGCCACAGTCCTCCACACACCACTCCGGTTCCTCCTGCTTCCGTGCTGCCTCCTCTTGCAGTGTGGGAAAATTAACCCTTTTGCCGGACTGCGGGAAGAAGCTGTCTGTGCGGGAAAGTCCCACAGAATCCGTGCGTGTTGGGAGGTATGCGCAGGGTCGCGATCAGGAATTTTGGGGCCCCTTGCACAGCTTAAGGCATGGGCCCCCTGAAGCAGAGAACCTAGGGGGGGTGGGGGTGCTGCCGCCTGAAATTGAGAAGCGTGGGGGCTGCCGCAAATTGAGAAGCGGGGGGGGCCTTTACAAAAAAAAGAAGAAATAAAGAAGAAAACAAATATATATAAATATATGTAGCCATCCGGGGCCCTGGGGACCTCTGGGCCTTTTAATAAAAAGAAAAAATAAACCTCTGGGCCCTTTAATAATAAAAAAAAAAAAACATTTATAAAAAATACATTAAAAAAGGGAGGTTGCCATCCGGGGGGCCCTGGGAACCTCTGGGCCTTTTAATAAAAAATAAAAAAATAAACAAAAATAAAAAAATAAACATTTATAAAAAAAATAAAAAAGGGGGGGTTGCCACATGGGGCCCTGGGGACCTCTGAGCCCTTTAATAAAAAAAAAAAAATATATATATATATATATATATATATATATATATATAAAAAAAAAATTTAATTTTTTTTTATAAAAAAATAAAAAAGGTGGGTTGCCATCCAGGGGCCCTGGAGACCCCTGGGCCCTTTAATAATAATAATAATATATATATATATATATATATATATATATATATACATATATATATATATTATATATATAAAAATAAAAAATATATAAAAAAAACATTTTTTTACAAAAAATAAATAAAAAAAAGGGGGGTTGCCATCCAGGGCCCTGGAGACCCCTGGGCCCTTTAATAATAATAATTAAATATATATATATATATATATAATATTATATATATAAAAATAAAAAATATATAAAAAAAAACATTTTTTTACAAAAAATAAATAAAAAAAAGGGGGGTTGCCGTCCGGGGCCCTGGGGGCCTCCGGGCCCCTGGGGACCTCCGGACCAGTAAAAAAAAAAAAAAAAAAAAAAAAAAAAAATTTTTTTTTTTTTTTTTTAAAGGGGGCCCCCTATTGGGTGGGGCCCCTGGGCTTGAGCCCAGTCAAGGCCAATGGTAAGTCCGGCCCTGCATAAGTGGTCCAAAAGGTATTTTTGTAAATCTATACATCGGTCACACCGCCATTACTGAAAAACTACTGTGTGGCTAATGATGCGATGACGACCGGGAATGCGGTATTAAATACATTTGCTACATTTTACAGATACAAGTGACTATTTATTCCCCCCATATAAATGTACATGGAGCCTTGGGCTAAAGTAAATGTACCATTTGAAAGAGAAAGCATTAAATAGATCGCATTAGCCCACTAACATTTACCAAAACAAAATAAGTTTGCTAAAGTTCCCCAAAGCGAACGACAGAGGAAAATGTTCCGTTAATATGGTTATACATTAAGCGCTCTTGCTGGAAGGGAAGAATATTCCACTGTATCCTAATTAAACAAAGTGAACGTTTCAGGCCTGAATACTTGATTAATCTCAAGGGGGATCATAAATTTCATCCCCAAGGACTATAAGAAACTACAAGGCTGCCTTAGCACAACCTCCCTCCTCTCATGTTTCATAACATTATGCTAATTGCTGAGAATTACCGTCTGCCATTTCCTTCACAGATTCTTTTCCCCCCTTATTTGGGCTTCGCAGGCACAGCTCATTTTCAAGCAAGCGCCAGAAGCAAGCATTTATACGTTTTTAGAAGAAATGAGGGAAAAAATACTAAGCCTTTGTGCACAATGGGCATTAAGCCCTACTGCCTGAGGCTTTAGCGTTTAGCTACGACTGGAGGGCACAAGCACATCGCCCAGCCTCACTTCTGGCATCCTCTCAATCTATACATAGGCTGACAGCTGTTACGGCTGGACAGTGCACTGTGCATTAAAGTGATACTGAAGACTTTTTTTTTCTTTAAAAATAATAAACATGTTATACTTGTGGTTCGCAGAGAGCAGCCTGGATCCTCCTCTTCTTGGGTCCCCCTTTGGTGTTCCTGGCCCCTCCCTCCTGCCCCCACAGCAAGCAGCTTGCTATGGGGGAAGCCAAACTGAGCTGCAGCTCTGCGTGTACATTTAGACAGAGGCATGGTTCGGCCTTTTTCTCCCAATTGGCTAACTGACTTTGACACCAGCGGGAGCTGATGGCGCTGCTGCCATGTCTCAGCCAATCTGGAGTGAGAGTTCCGCACAGCCAAGGTACTTGTGCAACATCTCTGGACAGAGACGGGGCTCAGGTACGTATAAGGGGGGCTGAGGGGGTGCTACACAGACGTTTTTTTTTAATCTTCATGCATATAATGCATGAAGATAAGAAAGAAAAAAATTCTGCCTTTACAACCACTTTAACTCAGGTTCAGGGCAGCATGTGGATGAATGCTCAAAAAGCTCTCATCACTGTGTCTACAACTTAGTCCATTTCATGCATTGTTATTGCTGGTGATCCAATAATCAGGCAAAGTAGGGTTGGCTGAAACATGAGAACATGCACCATTCTGCCATTAGCAACAAATCACCAGTGGCAGGATCGTTAAACGGGCTGCCTGTCTGTATGGCATCAACCGCTCTGCAGCCGCGGAATCTCAGTCGCTAGCAATGGGAGTGAAAATTTTCTCCCTCAGCTAGTGGGGGAAGAAATTTCACAGGGACAAATGGGTGGCCTCTTAGCGATTCTGCAGCTGGCCTTGGCGATCTTGCAACTGCCAATTTGCCTGACATGGGTGTCAGGCATGACTGTCCGACCCCATGATGCAGACATCACGAGGGGCACATGCACGACTAACATCCTCCTGTCTTTTCCCTTCCAGGTGATTCTGCATATGCACTTGGGCCCCATTCCATGACTCCATTCCGGAATCCCGAAACCAGAAGAGAGAGAAAATACAATGCTGCACACATACATACCCGTGCAGTGGTGGAGCGCACATTTGGCCTCCTGAAGTCCCGTTTCCGATGCCTGGATAATTCCGGGGGGACCCTGTTGTATTCCCCAAACTTTGTGTGCCAGATCATCGGTGCATGTTGCATGCTACACAACTATGCCATGAGAAAGGGCCTGGAGATTGACATATGTGATGACCTGACCCCCGAACCAGACAGTCCCCCCCTGTTCGAGGCTACCCCGTCTGCTGAGGGAACAGCAGTCAGGAGTTGCCTCGTGGAACACATTCATCATGGTACAAGGAGAATGCACGCATGCACACCACTGTGGTCCCTAGCTCACACACACCACATCCACCTCACATTGGATTAGCCCAAGTCCACCTTGCAGGACTTGGGAGCAGCAACGCCGCGCCAAGGCTCCAATGGTGTCGCTGACCATTCATACCACATTCACACGGTCATGGGGATAACATCTCCCCGACGACCTAGGGCGACACGCCTTGCTGGCAGGTATGTCACCCCTACATTCACACACCAGTCACACTGTAGCCTGCACTACTGACCGTGTGCATACACTACTACAGAAAAACGCTCATCACCTGAGCATAAATTAAAAAAAAAAAAAAACGCTCATCACCTGAGCAAACATAATCCAAAAACGACAATCAATTGCCCTGTCGTGGGCTCCGCCTGGTGCCAGGGGGGAGCCTCAGGTGGGGGTGGTGGGGCATCAGGAGGAGGCTCATCCTCAGGTCTGCCACTCCTGGCAGGTGCTGGCTGCCTGCCCTCCAACGCCAGGGCAATATGGGTGAGCACCGCGTTGGTCTCAGCCTGCATCCGCAGCTGGCGGGTGGTATTGTGCTGCTGGTGGCGCCTCCTCTGCCTCCCCTCCGCCTTTACGGCAGCCGTATTGGCCTTTACAGCCACTGTCAGGCTCTTGACCTCTGTCACGAGGCGTGATGTCATGGCCTGCAGCTCCGCCACACAGGTCACTATCGCAGCACAGTTCCCACTAATATCCTGCAGACTGTCAGGTATCTGTGCCAAGAAGGCCAGGCTGTCTGCGACACGCCGCACGTCCCGGGCAACAGCACCCATATGGCGGGTCTGGCGGGCCTGATCCCTGGCAAGATCGTCCTGGATGGCTTCAGGAACACCCCTGGTCTTGTGGGTAGCCTTCCTGGGGGCAGGAGAGGCTTGGGGCCGTGTATACGGGGAGGCCCTTGAGGAGCTTCCCCTAATGGTGGAGGAGGGTGAGGGGCTTCCCCTGATGGAGGAGGAGGGTGAGGGGTTACCCTGATGGAGGAGGAGGGTGAGGGGTTACCCTGATGGAGGAGGAGGGTGAGGGGGTTCCCCTGATGGAGGAGGAGGGTTGGGAGGGTGCAGGGATGATGGGATCCTCCTCAACAAGGAAGACCACTTCCTCCAGATCCCCGTGCTCCTCCACTACTTCCTCAAGAGGTGAGGTGTAGGCACACTCATCCGTGGATGGCGTGGGTCGCCCAGCAGCCGACGACGGCCAGCTCCCTCCAGCACATCTGTGGATGACACAAAACATTCACATGTTGGTGGACCCACACACTTGTCACATGTTCCCTTCCACCCCCTCACATGCTACACACCGTATAGGAGATAGATAAAACACACTTACCTGTCCTCAAGGACTGGTCACCGAAGTCGAATCCCTCCATGCCCTCCACCTCCTCACGCTGCAAACATTTGGCAATGACCTCCTCCTCATCCGTCAAGCGCACAGCACAGGCTGGTCCTCCTCCCGTGCCCCTAGCATGCTTCCTTATAAGGGCCAGCTTCTCACGGACCTGACATCTCAGGTCATTGATTTTTTTTGCTCACATCCTCGGGGGTCCTGGTCTCATTCCCTACGGCATTAACCTGCAGGGTGATCTCCCCCAGGATCTCCTTCTTACGTGTCTTGCTGGTCTGGGAACTTAGGGCACCATGGAGGTATTTATCATATTTGGCTATTCCAGCAATTATAATAGCCTTCTCCTCCTTTTTTTTCCTCCTCTCCTTGCCTCCAGTTCCAGCTGCCGCCATCTCTCAGCAAAAGTACCTTGCTTCAGGGGGGGGGGGAAGCAGGATGTACATTTGCACCGGACAGGCGCATGTCTGGGCGTATTTATGCGCTCGGCGTAAGCCGGTGGGCCGGCATATCCCAGGAAGTTGCGCCGGTGTAGTTGTGAGCATGCGCACATGGGAACGCTCATACTTCCACGTCACTGCGCATGCTCCGTTCATGATACGCCGGGCGTAAACCACTGCTCCAAGCTCAGACCATCATTAGCATAAGGTCAGACCCACTTACACTTACGCCGGCTTAAGCCTTCAAATTTACATTACGCCGGCGCAACGTTAGGAGCAAGTGCTTTGTGAATACTGTACTTGCCTCTCTGAGTTACGTCGGCGTAGCACATATGAGATGCGATACGCCGGTATAAAGAAGCGCCGATCTACGTGAATCTGGCCCATAGAGTTTATAATGCTAGTAAAGTATATCTGAAGCCAACACATTTTCTTTTAGTTTTAGATTTAGGGACTGTTTTTTTTTTTGTTCCTTCACCAATTGTTTTCTAAAATTAGTTAAGTGGTGTATTGGGAAAGGGCACTGAAGGAAATCGCTTTACTTTGATTAAATAAAAAAAAACATAGCGAAAAGCGCAGGAAATTAAGACTAAAGCAATATGTTCACTGATAATTAAATGAGGATATAAAACTAAGCAGGCATTTTATTCTCCGTCCTACATCAATTAAGGGACACCTGTCACGGTAGCTACCATTGCTGACCTCTTTTTAAAAAAAAAAAAAAAAAAAAAAAAAAAAAAGCATGTTGCCTGATATTATAAGGCTGGCCATAGGTTACTTTTTTGTTTCTTTCCAATCAGTCAGTGGGCTGACACAAAAGCAAAGTGGATGGAGGAATCCTTTCCACTGTGTCATTGTGTAATTTTCCTTTAACCACCTCAATACTGGGCACTTTCACCCCCTTCCTGCCCAAGCCATTTTTCAGCATTCAGCGCTGTCACACTTTGAATGACAATTGCACAGTCATGCAACGCTGTACCCATATGATTTTTTTATAATTTCCCCCCCCACAAATAGAGCTTTCTATTGGTGGTATTTGATCACCTCTGCGGTTTTTATTCCTTGCGCTATAAACAAAAGAAGAGGGACAAGTTTGAAAAAAAAACATTTCTAACTTTTTGCTATTTAAAAAAAAAAAAAAAAATCCTCGGTTTTGGCCGATACGTATTCTTCTACATATTTTTGGTGGAAAAAATAAAAAAAATATCGCAATAAGCGTATATTGATTGGTTTGCACAAAAGTTATAGCGGCTACAAAACAGGGGATAGATCTATAGCAATTTTTTTTTTTTTACCAGTAATGGCGGCGATCAGTGATTTTTATTGGGACTGCGATATTGCGGCGGACACATCGGACACTTGACACATTTTTAAGACCATTCACATTTATACAGCGATCCATGCTATAAAAATGCATTGATTACTGTATAAATATGACTGACAGAAAAGGGGTTAACACTAGGGGGCGATCAAGGGGTTAATGTGTTCCCTATGGAGTGATTCTTACTGTGTGGGGGAGGGGACTGACTGGGGGAGGTGACTGATCTGTGTCCCTATGTACAAGGGACACACCATCGGTCTCCTCTCTCTGATAGGACATTTACACACAGATTCACAGTCCTGCTCAGTTACTGGGCAATCGCGGTGCCCGGCGGCTGCACGCGCCCCCTAGTGGCTTTGGAAGGCACAACGTCATATGACATCCGCCCAGAACAACAGGCTCTTCCTCCCGCCGTCATTTGATGGTGGGGGGTAGAGAAGTGGTTAAGGGGGCATGGCAGGGGTGTGTCCAATGCCTACATACTTTTGCTAATAGGTGTCCCTCGCTCCCATCTCAAAAAGTTGGGAAGTATGCATTAGGGTTAAATTACAAAAACTGGAGTGTTCAAAGTCTGGTGCAGATGTGCATAGAAACCAATCAGCTTCAAGTGTGTTTTTTTTTTTTGTCAAAACGTAAAGTGTTACTAAACCCAGGAGCCTGCATTCACTATATCCGGTCTTCTGCAGTACACAGAACAAGGGAATGCAATTATTTTAGTCAATTTAAATTGCTAAATACCTTTTCTCATCAGCAATATATAGCAGTCTTGTGACTTCCATCAGTGTCTATTAAAAAGCATGTAGGAGTTTTCACTCTGCTCAGACTGTCCTATTAGGCTGCAGGACCCCTCACCCTCTGTCTGGACAGTGCGGATTGGCCCAGTGCTGATTACATGCACTCTCCCAAGAAAAAAATAGCTCTCTAGCAATACACATCAAACTGAGCATGTGCAGCTTGTGCCCTAGCTCTATACTATCAGGAAGTATATTGGGGAAGGAAGAGAGGATCAGAGGAGACAGGATCAAAGAGCCTTTTTACACAATGCGGATGAGGTTGCACAGGGAGTATAACAAGCATGCTTTACTGCATATAAACATTGAGAACGCAGCCTTGTTATGAAACATTCATTTCTTCATATACTTTGAACTAATTACTTGTATGTATCTTTTTAATAGATTGTACAAAATATACTGATTGATTCATACCCCTGAGGAAGGCAACGATTTGCCGAAACATGTCGGGACATTGTAACAACCCATGTCAACTCTAGTCTACCTTCAATGTTTTTAAACCATTTATACTATCAATAAAATGTTTATATTTATTTTTGGATTTGACTACAATTTTTTTGACTTGTTTAAAAGGCACCGCTATAATCCCTTTAATTTTTTCACAACCCTATACTATTACCTTATAGCAGTGGTCTCCAAACTGTGGCCAGGGGGCCAGATGCGGCCCTTTGCTTGCTTTGATCCGGCCCTTGGGGCACTATTTCCAAACACTAATACCAACAATGGGACATAATACGACCCACTGACACCAATGAAGGGGCAATTCCTCCCAATGAGACTAATGATGGGACACAATTCCTCACAATAACACTAAAAATTTGACACAATTTCTCCCAATGACCTCAGCAATGGGGCTTAATGATGGGGCATGATTCCTCCCACTGACACCAAAGATGGGGCATTGTTTATTCCCACTGATAATCAGGACCTTTTCTACTCCCGATGACCACAGTCCGGCCCCCATTAAGTCTGAAGAACAGTAATCTGGCCCTTTGTTTATAAAGTTTGGAGACCCCTGCCTTATAGGGATGAGGTGCCGGATCCAACAGAGCACACACCAATCACTTTTTTTCAAAATGCATATAAACGCTGTTTGTACGGTTGTGGGCTTAGTAACACTTTAATTGAATTAGCTAAAGTTAGAAGACGATTATAGCCAACATACATTTTAACAGGAGTATGGTGAAGTAAACAGTGTGCATTCATTATTATAACTGTGTAATGGAAAGTATGGGAGTTACAAGTTATTAAAGATAAGTTCGCCTTTTTGGAGCATGTTACACATTACACCCATATTTAGGGTGCAACACACTCCAGACCTGCCCCTGCACCCCCGATTTCTGTGACAGTGGGCGAGATCCTCTTCCCACACCTGATGTCATTCAGAGCAGCATCATTCATTCACAGGAATCTGTAAATGAGAAAACTACATGTACCAACTGTCACCATGGCAGATGGGTTTTAGTTCTCAATGGATCGTGAGCATGTCGATTAGGATGCTCATAGTCCATTCACACACACACACAACACTTTCCCTGTAGACCAGGGGTGTCAAACTCAATTTCATGGTGGGCCGCATTAGCATTATGATTGTTCTCAAAAGGGCCGGTTGTATCTGTAAGATTAGATGTCCAGCGCATCCCCTCCCCTTACATTAGATGTCAAGAGCCACCCCACAATAAGAAGTTGAGTCCCCCACTCTCCCTTACATCACAGTGCACCCCCCTTTCCTTATGCTGCTGCTGGGAAGAAGCTGGATGCATTGCTTGAAAGCAGAAAGTAAGGGTCTGGAGGAGGACCAGAGGAGGGCTGGAGCTCTCCTGCAGCTGCAGGAAAGGTGCGAGGGCCACATGAAATGGCCTGGAGGGCCGGATTCGGCCCGCGGGCCTTGTGTTTGACACCCGTGCTGTAGACAGTACATCTGGAAGCAGACCTCCGCTATCCATGTATAGCAGCAAGTACATATATGTTAACATAGTGGTGTTAAATAGGCATCTACATGATTTGATTAACCCATTAAGTGAACATCACATGAATAAAAACAAACATAAAAATTTCACTTGTATCTTTCACTCTATTTTCATCTCCATTTGTGAATTTTTGTGCATCTATTCCTTTAAACAAAAAGTTTAGTAATTATAAATAGAAAAAAACGTACCTTACCTGTACTGATGTTTTCAAGCTACAGGACCATTGGCATCTGAAAGAAGCAAATTGAGAAAGTCATTACAGGCTAGCAAGTCTCTGCTCCCCTTTCTGTCACAGGATTGTTAACATAATCTGTAATCATATTCTTATTGGCGCCTGTCCAGAACAGAAATCAAAGCCGGATTCTTCATTTGCGTTCAATTACTTTTTTTAATTACACCATCCACCAAGAGAATTCCCTCAGTCAGATGATTGGTATCTATATTGTGGAAGTCACAAGACCTCCAGTGTCTCTACAACACGTACAATGGTAAAGTGATAGTCTTGGAATCAGTGGCCTGCTATGATTTAACTTGCCATATGTCATGCCAAGATAAAACAGTGAATGAGCAATCTGATTTAACAGACAACAACAACTAAATAATGAGATAAAGAAACAAAATTAAATGATCCGTTATTTGTTGTTTGCCAAACATGCAGCTGATCCTTAACAATAGAAAAGCTAGTCATACGCCAACACTTGCCATGCTGGTACAATATCTCAGATGGCATGTTACAGAGCTCTGCTGGTACCCCTATTACGGGCATGCCAACTGGCAAATACATAGGCCCAGATTCTCAAAGACTTACGATGGCGTATCTCGAGATACGCCGTCGTATCTATGCGCCTGATTCATAGAATCAGTTACACATAAATTCGGCCAAGATACGAGCGGCGTTAGTCTCCTACGCCGTCGTATATTGGGTTCATATTTACATTGGCCGCTAGGTTACGCTTCCGTTGATTTTTACGCAAGACATACGCCGGCGTAAAGATAAAGCTGCTCTCTAGGTGGCGCAGCCCATGCAAGGTATGGACGTCGGAACAAGCGTATCTTTTTACGTCGTTTACGCAAGTCGTACGTGAATGGGGCTGTGCGTAGGTTACGTTCACGTCACAGGCATTGAGCCGGCGTATCTTAGGGCGTAAATTCGACGCGATACTGAGCATGCGCGCATGTGCCGTTCGTTCGGCCATGCATCTACATGGGGTCACGCTTAATTTAAATTCAACACGCCCACGACCTGCCTACTTTGAAATACGCGCGCTTACGCCGGCCCATTTACGCTACGCCGCCGTAACTTAGGACGCAAGTGCTTTGTGAATACTGCACTTGCCTCTCTAAGTTGCGGCGGCGTAGCGTAAATAAGATACGCTACACCCGCACAAAGTTACGCCGCCCTACGTGAATCTGGGCCCTAATTTTTAGTATAATCTCTATTTGAAAATGTATAGTCCAAAATCTTTGAACAATGACAATAAAAAAATATATAAAAAAAAAAACAGGCAAATAGGCATTAGCTACAACCAAAGGTCAACCACTCATTCTGCATAGCTTCAGGGAGGAAAAGGCCTATTACTCCAATCGACCTCGTAATACTTTTGGGAGCTCCTTCACATGTCCTTCGCATAGTCCTTTACCTCATATAACTATATGTGCAATTCCCTTCGCTACCAGAAAATAAAATTGAAATAAATATATGTAATGTGACCAAATACAGTAAAAAGATTGCTGCAAATCTAAAGTGGTCACAATGCACGTAGTAACAATTGAAATGATTGGTGATCTGCGCAGTTCCTCAATAGTCACAACGCAATATAAAAAAAGGATAAAAACAACAATATGTGACTCAAAAGTAAATGTCCAAATATCTGCGAATGAATAAATCAAATGAAGCACCCTGCTCCCAAAATGACTGGGTGCTATTTTAAATTTGGTGGTTGTCTGAGCGATAATGTGGCTCAGACTGTATTTTTTTTTTTTAATTAGCCTCTGCCCTGGCAGTGGCTGTGCCCGATAGAATTTTCCCACTGTTTCCTGTAGGTGGCGATATCCCCACAGGTCAGTGTTGGAACACGGGCAGGCCATTGGGTGTCTTTTCTCGGGAGCAGCCCAGTGGGAGTGGTGCCCTGCTGTGCATGCTGGGAAGGGATACTTAAGGAGCAGACACCATATTTTGAGGTCCTTCGCCTCGTCGCCCTCCTGGCATGAGGTATGTGTTGTGTGATTTCCAGCACCGGTACCACGTTGGCCCAAGGCTGCTGCTTTGCTAGTAGGCCCAGTTATGCTGTCTGGGGCCTACAAAATTAAGAGGGATCCTAAGCTGTAGGAAGCTACACTTAATGATGGAAACCGGGGGAGGACCTGCCCTGGAGGACACCAGGCTTATGTCTCGGGATAGGCCTGGTGACTTTATTAAGGAGGGATCCACAACTCAAGTTGTCCTACAGTTCGCCAGGTCGGCTTAAAGGCTCTTTAACTATATGGCTGGAAGTTCAGGTATTACATCCTGTGGCAGAGGATTCCGAACTATTCAATTTGTTCTCAGTCTGTGGCAGAGACGTTATTGAACTGGTTCGTGCATCATTCCGGCTGCTAGGCCAGGTGAGAGAGGCCTATCTGGGTGAGCAATACCCACTCAGGAGGGAGTGGTAAATGACTTTTGGAGTTGAGGGGTTTTCCCCAGTGACCTGTACCTGAACCTTTCCTTCCCCTTCATCCTTCTACCTTCTTCACAAGTTCGTAGCAAAAGAAAATAAAACCTGACAGAGGTTTTACATCTTTGTGTGGACTGAAAAGCGCAAATCGTCTCTCACCAAACTTCTACTAACACGACTGGTATTGAACTTCCCTTTAATAGTGCCGTTGTACGTGTTGTACGTCACCGCGTTCTTGGTGATCGGAATTTCCGACAACATTTGTGTGACCGTGTGTATGCAAGACAAGTTTGACCCAACATTCCGTCGGGAAAAAAATCCACGGTTTTGTTGTCGGAATGTTCGATCGTGTGTAGGCGGCATTAGGATCCAAAGTGGTAACGATATCCAACTTCAAGGCTCGGAACTACAGACTATGCCGTGAATGTTCAGCCTCTAGGACACATACAGGGAATAACGATATCCAATCTCCAGACCCCAGACTATATTTTCTTAATTTATCAACCCAAGGCTCCGGTTCACATAAGAAATAAAATAAAATTGCCTCTCTTGGTGAAGTACATTAAAACAAGCGATAATTTATTCCAGACAAGTGGATGCTTTTGTCAAAGACGCAAAACAACAGCGTTGAATGCTTATATCACTTCTGGTCCGTGATATCTCTGGCCACGCCCTATGCGTTACATCACGTGACTTCATCAGGAGAACTGGATTGGATCTCAAGAGTTTATATATAGATAGACGGGGAACAGGAAGTAGCTCAGCGGCCATTTTCTTGAAGCCGATTTTGTAAATATACACCGCGGCCATTTTCTAAGTGATCAGGTGAAAAGGATGGCAAGGGGATGAGAAATTAGGGAAACTGGGGACTAAATTAAAGGAATAAACAAACAAAAAAAAAAACATGTGAAGTACAATACTGTAATGTGTCAACTTTAGGTCAAAGCTTACATGCGTAACATAAAAACCATGTACGACATTATATATAAATATTTTAGTCACACTGTACATTTAGTCAGCAACTTAAAGCGGGGGTTCACCCTAAAAAAAAATTCTAACATTACATCCAGCATACTAACGACATTTACAGTATGCAGGTCTTTTTTTTTTTTTTTCGCCGTACATACCGTTATATTGTGATTTTCTCCCCGGCTTCCGGGTTCCGATTCCCGCGGGACTGGGCGTTCCTATCCCTGGGTTAGATGATTGACGTCTGGTGAAACAGTTCCCAGATTTCCATAAATAGCCGAGCTGCGAGTCGGCGCTATACGGCGCCTGCGCAGTCAGCTCTACACGGCGGGTGCAGGTGCCGTATAGCGCCGACTCGCAGCTTGGCTATTTACGGAAATCTGGTGATGCGCCTTGTGCGACATGGGAACCGTTTTCACCAGACGTCAATCATCTAACCCAGGGATAGGAACGCCCAGTCCCGTGGGAATCAGAACCCGAAGTCGGGGAGAAAATCACAATATAACTGTATGTACGGCAAAAAAAAGACCTGCATACTGTAAATGTCGTTAGTATGCTGGATGTAATGTTAGAATTTTTTTTAGGGTGAACCCCCGCTTTAAAGTATATCCAGGTTGCCCAGGTACTGTAGAACTTTTTGTATTCACTTTGACTGGTATGTACCCATTCCTCTGGCTCAAATAGATCATTTTTGATAATGCAAAGAAGATGGTTGAAATTAGTGCTCATTGTTCTTTCAATGAATGGGAAAACCTCAAAACAAGGTCGGACAAGGAGTGGTTTGAATACTCTATTCATGCACTCTTAAAAGACCTCATTTCATCTTTGCTGAAATCTATGCCGCTAAAAATATCATTTAGAGTGGTCCTGCACGGTTCCATTTCATTGGATGTACAGAATACAGAGTAACAGTTAGCTTTTATATCAAAAGCCTAATCCTAATGGAGTTCAACATGTAAATTGCATTTATTGGAGCCAAGTAGTTATTGGCAGAACACCCCCCGGGTTCTGTTGTACACCAGAATTCCAGAACAGGCAGGGGAGGGCTGGCAGCCTTAGGCCTGGAGGGCAAGTCCAGTCAAGTGGCCCATAGAGTGTGGAAAAGTGATTGATAGAGGAAAACAGTCTAAGATTTTTCATGATCACAAGAGTCCGCACAGAGGCCCCCCTTACATCAGAGTCGGCACAGAGGCCCCCCTTACATCAGAGTCCGTACAGAGGCCCCCCTTACATCAGAGTCTGCACAGAGGCCCCCCTTACATCAGAGTCTGCACAGACCCCATATACATGAGAGTCCGCACAGACCCCATATACATCAGATCTGATGTAAGGGGTGTTCTGGGAAACTTGATTTAAGGGTGCATGCTGTAGACTATTGTGTAAAGAGGGTCTCTGCTCACCAAAGCCTGCCCCCCTCCCCTTTAACAAAGTCCACAGAGCACCCCTTTTTATACACTGGGAGGCAGGAGAGACTAGAGAGGGTGAGCTTACCAGGATGGAGGCTGAGGCGCAGGCAGGCTGTCTGATGCTTTTTTGGGTTCAAACTTCCTGTCCAGTGCCCACACATGCCTGGGGAGTGTGGGCGGGGCAGACTCAGAAAGAGGAGGAGCAGATGAGCTCTATCTCTCCTCGTGTCTATGCAGAGAGAGAAGGGGATGTCAGCACTGGTGTGCGCTGAGGCTGAGCTATGTGTGAGACAAGACATAGCTCAGCTCTGCAGCCATCTACCTCGTAGCTGACACAGGCACGGCTGCACAGTGGGAGGTGAGCAGCGGCCGTGACCTGTGTTAACAGAGCTCCAGCAGGCATATTCCTGCTCTGCAAAAACAGCATTTGGTAGTGGCAGCCAGTGGCTGTGCATAGTGTCACCAGCCCGGGGGGAGATTTCCACCCTGCCCCCCCTGCCAGCCCTCCCCTGAGAACAGGGAAACATTTCTGATCAGAACCCTTCTAAAGTCTATAGGACCAGAACGTGAAAAATAAAAAGTCCCAATTTTTAAAGGATTATATGCAAGTTATTGCCCATAAAAAAGGGTATAGGTGCTCAGGTACTGCCCTGGAGGACATGTATCAATGCAAAACTCTTTTTAAAAATATTGGCCATTGATATTGAAAATATCACCGATCTTGCCAAAAAACTGGTCGCCACAGGAGTTTGCATTTAAGTGCATCAAAATCCTAAACAACCTAATGTGTTATTCCTAAAGCCATTACAGGACATAGCAGTAGACGGTAATAAATAATTTAATGGTCACCTAGAGCCAACACAAAATTTCCCATTGCTTTAAGTGGACCACATGTAAATGTAAGTGGTATTGATACCCGAGATAACAACATTCATTAATGGGCTGAGAGCTATACTCTGTGTTGTCCCCTGCATCAGGACATTTCAATAACAGGTACAAAATGTCAGAATATATTTCATATTAATTATATGATTCAACTCTGTAGAACCCAGCCTAACCATTTGCCTAAATTATTCAAAGCCAAGCTATATATTTTCTTTCTTCCCAATGATAACATTTTAAACATGGCATGAATGACAAGTAAATGGAGGATTCTCTTATGTGAGATTTATTATAAAGAGAAGACACTGTATTACTCCCATCAGAGAGATATAAATGCTGTTTAAGTGCAGAATGGATCCAGCGATATATAAGATGTGACCTTTAAAAGTCAAGTAGTTAGACATGATAGAATTTAGCAGTAGTAGTTTCAATTATAGCACAGTGGTTGCACAGTGGGAGGCAATGCCAAAAAAGACATACCCAGCACTAGTGCCAACCTATGCTACCACTAATAGACCACTCTACTGTGTATAAATAACCTAGAACATTTTGTAAAGCAAGGTTTAGAAAAAACAACCGCACAATGCACTTATCACCCAACTTACATTTTTGGGACAGGCTGGAGTGTTTTACCACCTGAAATTCTGTGTTACTTAAAGTGGAGTTCCACCCAAAATGTAACTTCCACTTTTTGGAATCCCCCTTCCGGTGTCACATTTGGCAGGTTTCTGGGGGAGGAGGGAGCAGATATCCATGTAATCCAGGTATTTGCTCCCACTTCCAGGCATAGATCACCGCGGTGACCTACGCCATGTCCGCTTGCCATCCACCCCCCCCCCCTCCCGCTGTCTTTTGGGAGACACACAGGTCCCAGAAGACAGCAGGGACCAGTGGAATTGCACAACGCGTGTCACGCATGTGCAGTAGGGAACCAGAAAGTGAAGCTGCAAGGCTTCACTTCCTGAATCCCTTACCAAAGAAGGCGGCGGCAGCGGCACCCGAGAGCTGAGAGAGAGATCAGCTTCGGGTGCCGACATCGCGGGCGCCCTGGACAGGCAAGTGTCCTTATATTAAAAGTCAGCACAGCTGCTGTATTTGTAGCTGCTAACTTCGCTTTAAAGCGTAACTCCATTTTTGTTGAAAAAAAAAACAACCCTCTGGTGGTGATCTATGTACAGTGCAAGGACCTTGGCACATTTTGTAGCAGAGTCCAACCCATTTCTGTTCTTAACCGGTTAACGCTCGCCGCATGTATATGTACGTCCACAAAATGGCACGTACAGGCATATGGGCGTACATGTACGTCCCTGCCTTTCCGCGGGTCGGGGGTCCGATCGGGACCCCCCCCCCGGTACATGCGGTGGTCGGAAACCCGCGGGGAGCGAT